>NC_052055.2:18161084-18487195 GCF_903992535.2 Arvicola amphibius | reverse complement strand
TCTGGGAATCATACAGTAAACACCAGTACAAAGGAAGGAAGGGAAAGAACAGTCTTGGGAAAACCAAAGAACACTGGATAACAATAGTATTAAGTCAGATATTCATACATGTTTGGTATTATTGAACTTTATTGTGAGTTAAATTGCTCACACTCTTTCACAAACAGCCTGCTTTCTATGTGTGTGTGAAAGTTTCTTATATAGTACTTGGGTGAAAGTTTCTTATATAGGTGCAGTAGTGTCTAGGACCTATTTAGTTTATATGCCATTTGACTTCTAATATTGTAGAGATAAACGATGAGGAACACATTCCTGTTCAGATGAATGCTACTGCCCATTTTCCATTGTATAATAAAGCAGCTTAGGCAGTGTACTTAATAAAACGGAGATATTTATTAGTCTTGGATATTTGGTAGCATTCACTGACAAGGATGAGGGTGCCTTATCTGTCACATTCTGGCAGGTGACATCATGACATCATGGTTGGAGGGAGTGTGTGTGAGAGAAGGGGGGGGGGGGGAGGAAGAGAGGGGTAGAGACACAGAGACAGAGAGGCAGAGAAATCACAAGTGAAATGAGAAGCCAAAGAAAGAAGCCAGAGGTTAGACTAGCTTTTGTAATAGAGACTAACTGGGCTCCTCAAAGAGTTATTTTAATCTTTTCCAAGGACTGTGCCAAATTATAATAAGACCATCTCTTTAATGTCTCACCATCTCTTAATATTGTCACACTGGGACCAAGCTTTCTGCATGTAGATTCCTAGAAGAGAAGTTCCAAACAATGAACATCAGAAATAATGATTTTTTTTCAAATGGAAAAATAATAGCAGCTTATCTAAAGTAGTCTGACTTATTAGGAAACCTGTAGAAAACTATAAAATGGCAACTAAATGGATGGAAATTGAAGAAGTATTTGACTATGAAAAGCACTGTCTAAAAGAATGAATCATTCATAGTCTTAGATAAAAAGTATCTCTCTCTCTCCCCCTTTCTCTTTTTTTCCCCCGTCTCTCTCTTTCATATGTGTGGGTGCATACAGGGGCCTGCATGTGACGGGCAGAAGATAACTTCGTGGAGTCTGTTCTTTCCTTCCACCTTTAAGTGATGTCTGGGGATCAAACTCGGATTGCCAAATTTTCACTGCAAGCACGTTTACCTGCTGAGCCATCTTGCTGGCCATCATTTGCAGTTTCATATAAACAACAAAATGTAAGGGGAAAACCTGAGAAAATGCACCAGATGAAAGTAAAAAATAAAATCCACTTTTTTTTTTTTTTTGAAACTGGGTCTTATGTAACTGCTAGACAGATTTCTGGGATGACTTTGAACTTCTCACCTTTCTGCCCTTACCTCCCACGTGCTGGGACAGGGGCTTGTTAAACAGCCGTACTCTGGAATGCAGTGTTGGCAATGAACTCAGACCTTTGGGCAGGCTAGAAAAGCACCCTAGCAGCAGAGCTACAGCCCTAGTCTGGTGTTTCATTTTAAAGCTCTGAAATGCCTGATAGTAGGAAAGAGAATTCTGTGACCTAGAACAAGACAGATCAGTGGAAACCAAAATCAAAAGTCTTTAATTTTGTCATTAGATCCTCTCCTAGTTTGGTTGGCCTTGGATCTTATCCAAGGAGCCATAAGAATACTCTGAGGGCTTTGGGCAGGGTAGTAATTAGTTGTAGAAAGGAGCTAGGACTTCTTGAGGGGAACAGAGTACAGCACTGAAGTAATAGAAGAGAGAAACCACTCGAGGTAATCTGAGTAAGTAATTTCTGATACATTAGTAATGCTGCCAGTTAAGAGTGGTTAAACTGATTTAAATTCGGTTTTAAGAAGACAATAGACTCTATTGTCTCCACTGAATAGAGAAAAAAACACCTACTGTAGAGGGACTGGAGTGAGATTTACATTAGGGAGACAACTGTCTGGAAGAGAACTTCATCATCTCTTTTCGGACTGATACTATACTGTCTCATTGTAGTTTAATACATCATCTCATAAAAACCCTGTGCTTGCGGTTAAACATATTGCGTATGCAGTTCCTTGATTCATCCGCTCTGGGAGATTTCTGAAGTAGATTTCTTTCTTCAGGTTCTATTAGGGTGTAGGATTTTCCAGGCTTCCTTATGACCTCAAAGCACTTCAGTTCCGGAAACAACAACAAGTCTGCTGATAAGATAACTTAGGGTTTCACCCTCTGTTTCTAAGTCTCTTGACATTTGTCTGTTCTCTGTTGGTGCTTTAGCCCTCTGTTGTCCTCCTTGGATGCCTGATAATCACCTCTGATAGCGTCATTCTGACAGCCGCAGCTGTGTGTGACCTTATCTGCCTCAGGGCTCCCACCATCATATAGCTAGCTATTGAGTGTTTTAAGAAGGCATGTGTTCCAAATTGCTAGGCAGTTCAGTCAAGGTCTATGAAATATGAATGCTATAATTGAATTCTCCTTGGTTATAGCTTTTTGTCCACATAATTCCAGGCATCTTTACTCTGTATTCACCTAGCGATTCCCTGCTTATTACAAGGTTTATATATGACAGGGCCCCAGATATGTTTTATAATATCTCTTCTAGACACAGAAGTAAGAAAAATGAAAATTTCTGTTCATTACAAGTACTTAGGGTCAGTGTAGTTTTGACACTTCTGAGGCTCTTTATGTCAATATTTTGCAATCAGAGAAATTTATGAATGTTATTTTAAAAGGGTTACATATCTGTTGCCTTTACAATAATTATATGCAAAACAGATAGCTAATGACAGAATGATTTAAATAAATTAAAGGCTAACATAAAATAGTTAGAGTTGTATTTATTAAAGAACCACTATCAAATTCTTGTTATCCTGTGCACTTGCTAAGTATTTTGTGTAATGTTTACAACTGTCTCTCAAGGTTAGAGTTACTATCCTATTTTTCAGATCAGAGCCATCCAGATGTAGAATTGGCATAACAAACTCATAACCTATAGATTCTCTGAGCTGATTGGTCTTTTCTGAGTGGTAGGAAGCACCATCAATTTCTCTTCTCTCTGAAGTTAAAAAAAAGCACAATTGCCATTCCTGTGCTTGTCCACACACAGAATAATAATCCCACATTGCAGCCTCTTAGTGTTTGAGAAAAATAGATGAATGAAACTGTTAGAATATTATTTATCACGCTAATTAGCATGGAATTCTTCACATTTCCCCAATTTGCATCAAAGAAAGTTTTGGTTATGACTCAGGTCACTGCTGGTCTTGGTATCTGTGCTGCTGTCTTTGGGAAGTGAACATGTTATTATGCTTAGATTTAATTTGGCACTGCACCTGTGCAACATGATGGCTTCTCAACCCATGTCCTATTCACACACATCTGCTAACACATGCTCTCCACATTGCGCCCTGACAGAGACTTCTAAATAGGCATCTGAAATAATTCTTCCATGATTTTCTCAGTGATCTCTGAACATTACAGATTCTTTAGTTAGGAGAGGCTTTCGAATTTGTGTCCCGTTGGGTTTCCACACAATTAACAACCCACTTTTGTTCTTCAGCTTCCTCAATGAGAGCTGTATTAGAGAGTTTTTTTTTTTTTTTAATCTGTTTCCGCCTACCTTGGTATTTTTGCGTCTGATTTTCTCTGCACTGTCAGTCACCTTATCTTGACATCAGGAGCCACTGTTACTGGTAGATCTGTGTCCCAACTCTAATGTGTTTTGGAGAAAGAGGATGACTGAGAACTCAAGGAATACACTTAGAAGAATGTGATACCAGTGGCATGTCTATATGGCCCTCTCTTTGCAAGGTAAAGCTAGGTATAATTTGCATCGTTATAGCCTAATGACTAGAAGGCAGTTGATTGTTAGTGATTGACTAGGTGAATCTGAGAAGTCTCTCAGGAAGATGACTTTAAAGATACCCCTCTTCTAGGGAACAATGTCCCCAAGTATTTGTGGTAGATTCCTGAAAGTAAATTACAAAAATTACAAATATTAGTGTTGGGAGCAGTGAGAATTTCTTGTAATCCCCTGATCTGAGTGCCTACAGCTGCTCTGAGCACAGGACCTTCAGGAGTTCCTGATGGCAGGAGAGTGGTTTCTGGTGGGTTTGGCTGGGGCGTGGCTATCTCTATATAATCTACCCCTGAACACAATAAAGGGGGCATTCTTGGGGAATTCAAGGATGACCCGTGTCGCTGTCTGTCTGTCTGTCTGTCTGTCTGTGTGTGTCTGTGTTTTTTAACCTCCAGCCCCTTGCCCGAAGCTTGGTAACTGGGTAATAGCGCGCAGAGCGCAGACACGGGGGTGCGGTGCGTGGCATATTAGAACAGGGCTCTCAATAGAGGCATGCTGCTGTAGTGGCATTTCATTTGTATCTTTTTTTTTTTGCAAAAGAAGTTGTTTTTTTTTAATTTAATATTTAAAAAATTTCCATCTCCTCCCCTCCTCTTCTCCCTTCCCTCCCCTCCCTTCCACTCATACCCCCACTTCCTCCCTCTCCAGGCCAAAGAGCCATCAGGGTTCCCTACACTATGTTAAGTCCAAGGTCCTCCCAACTCCCCCCAGGTCCGAATAAATGAAGCTTGCAAGAAGATCAGAGAGCAAAACAGCCTCACTGGTCAACCTTACAGACCAGGCAGTGGTGACGCACACCTTTAATCCCAGTATCCACACTAGTTGCCCTAGAAACTGAGTGGTGCATGTCTTTAATCCCAGTGGTGCATGCCTTTAATCCCAGCCCTGGAGAGGATTATAAAACAGGAGACAGCTTTCAGGCTCAGTCTCATTTTGAGATTTTTGGAGGCAGAATCGCCATTTCAGACTGTCGTAGAGGTAAGAGTCAGTGGCTGGCTGTTTTGCTTTTCTGTCCTTCAGGCTGCACCCCAATTTCTCTGTCCAAGTTTTTATTAATTGTGCTTCATGTTGCTCTTAGATCAATCTCCTTAAAAATACATTCAATGTTATATACACCACCACATATACTAAAGAATGAAAGGACCCAAATGTGTGTAAATATGTATACAAATGGCAAACCTAGGCACTTCAAAATATAAGTACTTAGGATTACAACCTGGTATATGGACATTTATATAAAAAACTTTTATGACCCCTGCAGTTATTCATGTAAGTTCTTTCTTCAGTAATTCATAAAATTCAGCTACATCAAAGAACCTCAAAGGGCACATTGTCAGGAAATATGTGGAAAGTGCAGTCTTCCCATCTTCTTCAAAGGCTCCTTTTAGTTCGAGGGGGTGGGGGCTTTGACACAGTGAATTCAGCTTCCAGTAATAAGTCCACAGTCTCAGCTGTTGCATCTTTATCCGTGCCAAGTAGGATTGTGAGTGACGACATACTATCTCTTTCAAATCTCAGACATGTCACGAATAAGGCCAGTAATTAAACAACAGTTTCTAAAGCCACCGAAGGGCTGGTGGCTTCGACAATCCTGCCCCTGACTCACAATCTTTGGCATTTGCATCATCCGTTTTCACGAGTTAGAAATTGCAAAGTGGCAGGGAATCTTGGAGAGTCTCTATGGGTACCAATGTAAACAGACAACATTATCATCTGGTTCTTCCTGTGAAGGGAAAACAAAACCAACAAGCCTTGAATTCAGTGGTCGGACAAATTGAGGACTGAATAGAATAGTGAATCAGTCTCTCTGTTCAGTCTCCCAAGGAGAGCTACCAACTTACAATGGAACCAGCCCATGACATAAGGGACATCTATGCAGAGAGTAGAACCGGTGGGAAAGGGATACCAAAGCTATTGTTGCCCAGACAAGGCCACTGCAAGTCCCGCATGAAGATACAGGGACATTTACCACTTGATGTTTTCCC
Organism: Arvicola amphibius; assembly: GCF_903992535.2. NCBI lineage: Eukaryota > Metazoa > Chordata > Mammalia > Rodentia > Cricetidae > Arvicola > Arvicola amphibius. The sequence continues at coordinate 18,481,387 of NC_052055.2, read as the reverse complement.
TGTGGGATTTGATCATGCTTGGATTTGACTTTCATTACTGTCCTTTTCATACATTTTAAATGACAATGCTTATATTCTGTGATATTGTAAATTGAGAGTATGTATCCTACTGATAACTGGATTGATCATTGGTCCTCTAGAGACATAATTCAACATATTTCAGGTGAGCACAGATCATTGAAAAAGGAAGCTTCTCTGACCAAAGCTGAGAACAGTACAAATCTATGGCTATGAACATAAATAATTAGAATGTACCTTAGCCGTGTGACTATTTATCAAAATGACAAGTTTAGGTTGCTCTCTATGGCCTATGATCTGCTCAAGTCATGGCCTTTTGATTAGGTTTACAGAGCCAGATATGAAATTCCTCCCAGGAAGCAAGTCTACCATTCTATCAGAAAGTAGCTCATTACCCCTATAACTACCATGCCATTATTGCACCAGGGGGCACATCTGACCAACAGGTCCGTATTTTAGCATGCGGGATTCACTGTTGGGCAAGACTGCTGATTCTTTTCTCTCCCAGCCGACTGCATAGCACCTTCTGGTACAGTGCAAGCTTGCGAGTAGAGAGAATTTCCTGATCACTTGAAAGATGTTTCTCTATGTCCTGCATACAAAGTGAGTGGTGTCTTCAGCAACAGTGCATATAAACTTAGATGTCTCATCTTTTTAGGACATACTAAGGACAGACTAAGAAGAAGGGATGTTTCACTAATTGGCAGCTCCACTCCTGACTGAGGTTTGGTGCTAGGCCTTATTCTTTCACTGTGAAAATTAAAACTGCAGCTCCATTGGGCAGAAAAATGTCCGGAACGGATCTGTGTGAATTGCAGTTAGTGGAGAAATAAGTACTAGGGAGACAAAGGTTTAAAAATCAAACTTTATAAGGTACTAGATTGATGTTTGGGTGTGTCCTTGTTATGTCATTTTTCATTTGGCTACTTTGCATTTCTCACCAGAATTAATAAATACTGCAAGAACAGGCCTTAAAATGCCTCTATCACAGGCCAAAGCTTTACTTACTTCCATTGACTCGAATAATGACCATGGATGTATGAGTACCCTGCAAAATTTTAGTCTCAAAATATTAAAATTGATAAGTAGCAAAAATAGATAACACGCAAAATACATGTAGCTATTACATGCCTACTTCATAATATTTATTATTACATTCATATTTACATGTTTGATTTTATTTATACTACATTGATAGAGTATGAGTATCTGATATACTCTGGTAAATTCTATTTGCATCTGTATCTAGCATAAGTTTTAAAAACATAAAACAAAAATTACATAAAATATTTTTAACATTTCAGAAGCAACTTACCTATATAGACAAAGAGCTCTGAACTTTCAAATTTTTGTTAGTGTTCATAAGCTTTTTGAACTCATAAAAATATATTATTACTTTCCTATTACTTAACTTTGATTTGGCAGCTTTATTACTTACTAAAATAAATTGTTCTTTTATATATTTTTGTTATGTCTTTTGGAAAGATTTTAAATTATGTGGCTCTTACCAATCCTCCAATTCCTTTCTCATATTAATAAAATACCCCATGTTATCTAGTTTCATTTCTATTTCAAAAAATCCAAATCCTGATGATAGGAGGTTTGGGGGCTAAACAGTTTATTGAGCTCACAATTCCCAGTTATAGTCCACCACTGTAGGGGATTCACAGTGTCAGGAACTTGAGACAGCTGGTCAACCCTCATCTACCAAGAAGACCAGAGAGACACGAATGTGTGCTCATTTCCTCACTTGCTTCTGATGATCTCAGTTTCTCTTCTCTTAAACAATTCAGGACTAGGTCCATGAAATGAGGTTGCCCACACTTAGGATGGTTCCTCTCAGATCAATTGACCTAACCAAGAAAATCCCCTACAGTTCCACCAAATCTAGAAAATTCTTCCCAGGTGATTCTAGGTTAGGTTAAGTTGACTGTTAGTTTCGCATCACGTTGTCTCCCCTTTCAAGGAGAAGATGGAGAGGGAAGAAAGTGATACTAAAATTTATAGTGTGATTAGTCCTGGGAAGGGAATTGAAAGTAGTGAAATTAATTCTTCAGGCTTTTACTTAAAAATTAATCCAATCTATGTCTAGCAAATGCCAGTAAACTGAAAACCAAAATATTATTCAACAAAAGTACATAGCTTTGGATTGCTGGAGTAGTAGGTGCTACCTGCTCATGAACCCAGCCGGACCTTTTTCTGGTTTGGTGCTGTAAGCTCACATGACTCCAGTTGAAAACACTCGGAAAGACCTGGACTATCTCTAAACAGCTTGTTGAAGTTCTTATTCTTTCTTTCAAGGTATTTGTTGCAGAAGTTGTGCTTAGAATCCCCAAGAATGTTTGCTCAATTAATTGCACATGAAGCCAACCCCACCCAATGATGGAGAGATAAGAACCAAACAGTTTAAGGATGACACTGTAGTGACTTTGGATGACAGAATTGTTCTCAGCAAAGCAGTGCATGCTATGATCAAGGTTGTTCCCTCTTATGATTGTTTTACCTTGGTTAATATAAATGTGGCAGAGTTCTGCTCTCTTTCTGACACAGAAAAGCAGAGTCTGGGCTGGGTCTCAGCAGTTGCCATCAGCTGATGCCTGGTATTTCCCAAGAAGTCCCCTGGGTGTTTCTGATGTTAGTGAGTGAGGAACAGCAGAGAAATGACGGCCAGGCTTGTAAAACTCTCAGTCACTGGGGTGGGAGTCACTAACATGGGAATTGAACTTCACAGTGAGAAAACTAGGATAGGCATGCCAAATGAGAAAAGATGGCTTTTAAAAAAGAAAAAAAAACGAACAAATACATTTTAAAAAAAGAGAAAAAAGGACATAATCATTCATTGGATTCACTCTGTGCAAAGAACGTTTCTCCCTTCCCCCTCTTTGTTTTGTCTACAGTGATAATGACCTCAGTGTTTGGCTTGGATGCCATGGCAATATCATATAGATACTCTCTGCAGGATGTATTGCCTAAATGTGAATCGATAGCAAGAGAAGGGTTGGGAACATGGCTATGAATTCTGTCTGGTTTGTAACTGAAGAAACTTATGAAAGGGCACCACCACTTCTAAACCAAAAGCAAACAGACAAGTAAATAAATATTGAAGCAGCTCTGTGTTACAACAAACAGAATCCCAGTCTCAGAACTCTCTGTTCAGTCTTTTCCTGGAAATCCACGGCTGACTCGGGACATCATTTAAGTAGAGCAGGAAGACAAACTCAATGAAAAATAACCAAGGTTATTTAAAGCGTAGAAAATATTCCTTTAAACTAAGAAAGAGCTATCTAAATTATCTGTAGCTTGTGTGTCTTTGCATAGGGTCCTTGTCTGTCTATGTATCAAGGACCTTGTGCAGGAAGGTCGAGTAAGTGGCTGGATTTTCTTATATAGAAATTTATCTCATTCTAGAAAACTATCCCTTACTTTTTAAAGACAGTAATTTTTACTCTCCTGTAGCTTGTCATTTATAAACTCAAAATGCTTTCCAGATATTGAGTCTTCCTCTATTGTCTCTGCCTTCTTCTAGTTCTCTTCTTACACTATACCCCTTTGTCTTTTTCATGTTATTTTTATCCTGGAACCAATGTTATATTCTTCTCTTCTGGATATTTTCATTCAAGGAATAGTATACTCTTATCCTAAAATAAATAATAGTAATAATTACAAAAAGTCTCTTGAAACCTTAGTCCTCATAGTGTATCATAATGTATGTATCATATGTATCTTAATCCTCCTTTCCTTGACATTGGATAAAACACTGTCCCGGTTTTCCTGTGTTTGTTCATCATTCGCAGGACAGACGTGATCCAGGAAGAAAGAATGATGGGGGATGTTTTGTGCAAAATCACTTCTGGCTGAGCTAGTGTCCTTGTCATTTTCTTCTTACTGTGACAAATTCTCTGACTAAGAAATAAAAAGGCAACTCAAGGGAGGAACCGTTTATTTGGCCTCATAGTTCCAGAGGTTTTACAATCATCATGGCTGGGAAGACACAGAAGCGGCCAGGGGAGTCATGGTGGCAGGATGACCTTGTGTAGTCACGTTGCATTTATACCCAGGAGGCACAGAGTGACTAATGAGAGGGTCTAGGTTATACACAGCAAGACTTGCCCTACCCCTGTGGACACCCTTTCTCCAGTAAAACTCTAACTCTGAAGGCTCTACAACCTTTCCAGTCAGAGCCATCTGCAGGTGACTTTGTATTCTAATATGTTCCTATAGGTAACAATCACATTCAAATAAGTAGGGATGAGGAAAAGGTAAAAATTCATGAGTCAAAATCTGTTCCAAACCTCTCTCCAACATAAAGATTTAATTCCAATACAGTAGGCGTATAGCAATGCATAGTGAAAACAAGCAAAGACGATTCCAGCACGTTATAATAAACAGTGGCTCATTGTGAAGCCATCATTTCTTGTTATGATAGATGCAGGCTTTTCCACTTGGGTGCCATTCAGTTTCCCTTTCTCCACGTACATGAGTGTATCACATCATCTTGATTCTGAATTATGTTTTCATGTCCTCATTCAAGTTCTATCAAGATACTTACTAACTGCCCAAGGTGGCCCACCCAGTAGGTAACTTTCTGACTTCGTTTAGGTTTCACTGTGTTGTCTGGGACCTCTCAAACTTTTTGTGATTTCCAAGAACTTCAATTCTCTTCTCCACCTTTTCTTTTCTTAGTTGCCTCTCTTAAGAGCTAAATGTTTTTTTTTCTGTTTCTAACATTCTTCTCTTATTTCTCTATTTATATATATCTATTTATCTATATTTAGTATAGATGAGGTTAACAGTTTTCAGTTGTGGTTGTAAGTATGTGTGCATACATGTATATATTTGTTAAATCCCCAGAGTTACCTGGATATGTCACTTCTCAGAAAAAAAACATTACCAAGAGTCCATTGATTTTTGTATGTTACATAAATATATTTAATACTAGCAAATGTATTTTACTTCCTAGTCATCTCCTTAAATACTTAATAGCTAGGCATACGTTTTAAAATGGTTTTATATTGCTTATGTATTGGGTGGTGTGGGGTGTGTGTGTGTGTGTGTGTGTGTGTGCATGGAGCCCTCTAGTTGTCGGGTATCATCCTATCATCCTCAACTGTTCTCCACTTTATTTATTAGGGCTGCCTTCTCATTTGAACTCAGAGAGTGCTGATTGGCTAGTCTAGGCAGTCCGTTTGTCTTGGGGACCCCCTTTCTCTGACTCCTAAGTGTTGGAAGATGAGTTGGCCACAATGCCTAACCAGTTTTTGTGTGTGCGTGTGTGGGGGGGGGGTTTGGAGAGCTAAATCCTATACCTCATATGTGAGTGCCCAGTAGCTTATCCACTGAGCTGTCCCAGCCCTTCCTGTATAGCAATGGAACATTAAGGTGCTGTGGAAAACATGACAGTAGGAAACCAGGAGACAACTCCAAACTCCGGAACAAGATTAGAAAACAGCTAATTTAGAACATCAGAGTAGTAGGGCAGAGTAGCCTGTCCTCCATGGTCTCTGACAACTTCTGAAAGCTGTTACAGAGTTGATAAGTTGACCCTCTAATTGTTCTTATCTTAGTCTTGCTTTGTTTTATGACATTATAACCTATTACCTACCTAAGACATTTTGTTCGCCTGAATTAAGGAAGTCCCCTGTATAAGATCACTGGCTCACTCAGTAATGTGTCTCCAATCATTTGTAGGTAAAACACCTGAATTTGATTATCACAGTTCTGAAGGCTGGGAACCCATGATTGTGGTTCTGGCAGTTTCTGGGAAGGTTTTGGCTGTGACTCCAAGAGAACAGAAAATGCATTTGCTGCATTCTCTTGTGGAGCAAATTCTGTGTCTTCACGTGAATGAAGGAATAGAAGAAAAGAGTCCAGGACTAGTTCCTTCCTTGTTTTATAAGACATCAGTCAATTCCTTAGCATGAGACCCTCATCTCTTCATCACCTTTCCCCAAAGGCCTCAATTGCTAATGCCACCTAGTGGAGATGAACTTTCAACACATGACTTATAGAAGACAATTCAGAGCACGGCAAAATTAGTTTACCGTCAACATAGATTACTGATTTTGATGACGTAGAAGTGCGTGGGGGGAACAAGCTACGAGGAAAAGGTGAGCCGCACCAGGTGCAAATAGACAACCGACTAAAACCATGAGCCTAATTAGTTAGTTTGCTTGTTTTTGTTTCCCTGTTCTAGTCACTGGCTTCACCTACTTAGTTCTGTTGAGATGGCATAGATCTGCTACATGCATTCTCTTTTGATTGAGTACTTACCTATCTACTGACCTAACTATCTACATAACTATCTACCTACCTACCTACCGAACTAACTAAATCTTATTAGTCTTGGATATTCAAAGCAAGTGATTTTACCTCCTTCTTATTCTCCTCTATTAGTACAATAATTATGAACAATCTCCTTCCTTTCTGATACTGGGGTTATTTATTTATCTTCCAGTTTAATACTGATGCTCTTTGCTACTTACAGTGGACTGACAAAAAGCAGGACAGAAATAATGAGTTTAAGGAAGTCGCATCTGCTTTTGAAGGATTTTGTCCTCAGAGTAGGAGGACATTGTCAATAATTACTGATGAATGATGCAGGAGTCTGAGGCAGATCGGCAGCAAGATCATGAATAATGGGTGACCCAGTATTTGCTTAAGAAAAATCTCAGAACTTTCCAATCAGCATACATAAAAGAGAGAGAGGTTCTTCCCCATAAAGCAAACTTCTGTTTTCCATTTTTTTTTAAATGTTACCATTCATGGCACGTAAGTCCTTCTTGAAAATTTCTTCTATGTTCCTCTTCTCTGTGTCCACATGGTGTCATGAAGGCTATTGCATTAGGGTCATCATTGTTGATCTGCTGGGACAGTGGCTGTACTGGAAACTCTGTCTAAAATATTGCCTCACCAACTCCTGCAACCTACCACAGTTCTGAAAATGTTGTAGTTCCTCAACCAAAACTGCTTGCTAGTGCTCTCCCCCCTCTTCCTATCTAATTTATCCTTTTACATGTCAGTCTTGTATTTATGCCACACCAACTATGTTATTCATCTCCCGTTGTCTTTCCCCGAGATTCGTATTTCATATTTCATTTGAAAAAAGTATGAGCAAGAGGAACCTCTTCTGAAATCCCCAGAACACCATCCCATCTCCTTAGAATCCCACTTCTGCTGGCACAGAGGAATCCAGCCACACTATCCCTATCATCTTGACTTCTTGCAGACCTTTATTGTCTTCCATATAAAAAAAATCATTTTTAAAAGAAATTGCTTAATAAAATGCCTACCATCATCAATGTTATAGTAATTCAGGATATCATAGGCATTTAGCAAAACTCATATGTCTTTAGGAAATATTTGTTGAATGTGAAGCTGAGTTAATGAAGGAAATTCATTAACTAGTGAAATTTTATAAGCACAGCTTAGATAAAATGGCAATTGAAAACCTGAAATTTTTTAAATATTAGCCTTTTATATTTAAAATTAATATAGTGACAAAAAAGTTTGTAAGAGAAACTTTGCTCAAAAGATTATTAACAATTAGTTTTTTTAAGCTTACTATGTTGACCAAATTGAATAGTTTACTTATAAAATATACAGTAATCCAAATGATTGGATTGTTATGTGTAAAGTGACTCTGTGGAGCTTTGATTAGGATGGTAACACTTTCAGATCTTCCCTTTGCTGCCAGAACCCCCTCCTTATGCCTCTGAGATCCTCTCCTTTCTGGCCCCAAACCTCCCTGTTATTGGTAGGCCAGACACAGTGCTTAGAATTGATTTCTCATCTGTATTTCTGCCAGCAGAGGGGACCCTTGATCTATCTGGGTTTCAGAATTTACCTGCAGAGATGGACAGAATAGTAAATGCTTCTTAATTAGCAAAATAAAAGCTGGCCAGGGGACTGGAGAGATTTTGGAATCCAGTTAAAACCATCCAAGCTAATATTATTAGCCACTGAAAATTCTTTCAATAGTTAAAAAGTGAATAGGTCTTCATTTGCATATAGACATGGAAATAAATTTTTCTACCACAAAAGTTTGGAATATATCCTAAAAATGCTAAAATATTGACAATATTATAAAACATTTTAGAAGGTTAAAATAAATGAATATATAATGGCATGTATATAAAATATCACAAAGTTAAGAAAAAATATTTTGAAGTGGAAAAATAGGCTCCGCAGGGTTCTTTTGGTTTTATTAGCTAAATAAAATCTTAAAAATGATCTTTAGAAACTTATGTTGAAATCCAAAGCCTGTTTTTAGCAGAGTCTCAATATACCTTATGGGGGTAAAAACAGAAATTAAATACATGGCACCTAGGTAAGTCAATCTAGACAGTTATTGACATAGACAACTGACAGCATCCATTTACCGATAATATTACAGAATCTCCAAAGTCCAGGACAAGATTGAAACTTAGAAACAGTTTTTTCTTTTCTTTTCTTTTTCTTTCTTTTTTTTTTTTTTTTTTTTTTTTTTTTTTTTTTTGGTTTTTCGAGACAGGGTTTCTCTGTAGCTTTTTTTTTTTTTTTTTTTTTTTTTTTTTTTTTAAAGCCTGTCCTGGACCTAGCTCTTGTAGACCAGGCTGGCCTCGAACTCACAGAGATCCGTCTGCCTCTGCCTCCCGAGTGCTAGGATTAAAGGCGTGCGCCACCACCGCCCGGCTTTAGAAACAGTTTTCTATATTTAAAAAAAAAGAATGGTCTAGGAACACTAGACACCAAAAGGGGTGGAGTCTTCTGAGTGAGTCACGCTAATGTTCAGATGCTGCTGTATTGATGTAGTATCAAACAATAGTATTTAAATTGTGTGTTTTCAAGTAATGCTGTGGATATTGAAATGATGCTGGAGAGAACCACCCTCATGGAAGGTTCTGGATACTTCTGGCAATGACTTCTTCCTACGCTTTGCTATTAAAAGGACCTTAGCCTTGTACACTTGCAGTATCACGTTCCCCAGTTCTTCCTGCTCCCCCAGGTTCTGATAAAAGTGCATGGGAAATTCACTGTCTCCATGTTTCCACTGATACCTCTGTGCTAAGAGGAAGCGGCACAGCGTGAGCAATGCATGCATAGTACAAACGTCCAGATTAGCATTAGAGAAGGAATTTTAAAGTTTTTCACTTAGCCTGCTACAGACTGTTCTTATTGTATATCGTGACATGTAAATCTATAAAATATGAACAATTGTTTCATAAGGGAAAGTGAAGTGTTAATTTCTTCCTGTCAGTTGTATTAGTGGTATTGAACCAGAAATTAATTGCTTTGAACTTTTGCTTATACAACCTCATCTTACAAATCTAGTATTTTTTTTTTTTTCATTTAAAGGCTCCACAGTGAAGACTTAGGAAGGTAGAGTACACAGGACTGGCACAGGTACAAACCAGGTAAAATCCCATAATGAATGTAACCGACTGTATCAACTGTATATCATGGCAAGCCTCTGCTCAGAAGTTATTGGCTAACTCAAAATAGATTCCATGTTTCTATACGGGTGTTTATGTTTTGCTTACATATAATATATATAACATATATATACATATATTCATTTTCTTTTCTTATTTTTATTGTCTGTTTTAATATTTGTTTGTTTTTGTTGTTGTTTTAGTGTGGCTTCTTTTGAAAGAGAGAGAACATGAATTTTGGTGGCTAGGGATGTAGGAAGGATCTGAAAGAAACTGTGGGAGAGAAAGAACGTAATCAAAATGTATTGTATGAAAATTTTAAATGAAATATAAAAAATAAATACATGCTATCTTATAACCAAATCTTTCTTCTTATAGGTATTTCCCTAAGGATGGAATAAGAGGTCCATATGGAGATTTGTATACACATATTCAGGACAGCTTTATTCATGATGCCCACAAATTCAAAGAAACCTAAAGACCCATCAACAATGAGTAAACAGAGTATAATGCACCTTTAATAGAATAATATGAATAATGAAATATTCACAAAAGTATTGGCTACATGATAAATGAATGAAAGTTTATTAGACAGAGTGTTCCATACAGAACACACAAATGCCACTCTCTATATTTTAGCTTGATAAAAATACAGTCAAGTGACATTCAGTTTGCTAAGTAGGCTGGACTCCAAGTAAGCTGAAGTCAAGAAACAGAAAATATATTAGGAACCTTGAAAGCAGAAAATTATGCAGAATTTTTATGACCTTAAACAAATAAAATAAGTGTTCTCTGGATACTTGTGTGATCTACTCTCTGCTTAAACAAAATTCGTGATTAAATATAGTGGTATTACCTAAGTCCTTAAAAATAATTAAAATATGATTTGACCTGATATTTTTATTTCAATAAAACTTGCCTCCCCAAATTTTTAAAAAGCTATCCTTTAAGAAGCTGTTTCAATGTATTTCGAGAATTTTGGAGGATTAGAAGATGCGCGAGAACCAGTCCTAACATGGAGTTAAGCACCCATGAGGAAATTGGCAATAGGTTTGTCAATCAATTGGGCTTTTTTTATCTGTATTTTGACAGAAGAGGAGGCTGTCTGGGTCACAGGAGTCTGAATGTCTGGAAGAGATTAAAGGCTGGTGTTTGCTTCAGCTAATCTCCTTAGTAAGCCCTGCTAAATTATGCAATGGAACTGTGATTTCTAAGACATCACTTCTGAGATGAGCTCCTCTGTGAGGACTTAACAAAAATCCTGCCTGGAAACGTTTCCCTTCAGTGAAGGTTTCCTCCACCGTCCATGAGCACTCAGACTTTAGTCAGGCTGTATAAGCAAACAGCTGGAAAATGCGCCATGACCTTAGAGCTGAGTGTTGAAGTCTTGCCCCTGGACCTAGGACTGGATAGTGTTTTTAGATACTGGCTTGAGACATAAAGGCTTGTACACAGGCAAGTTCCTGATTCCAACTTCAGGCAAAAGAATTTTTTTTTTAAACTGCTGTATGATATTATCAAAGGCATGATTTGTAGTTTCGCTCTTTGATAAACACTGGTCTCATGTTAATTGGACGTTTTATTAAAACATACAAACAAACTACAATAACATCATCAACAACAACAAAACTACTCAGACTTCAGTCATCTTTTCTGAGTTATATAACTGACCCCAAATCCTAACAACTCAGGGTGTATACCATTGACTTAGTCTAATGCATATTTTTTTTTCTCATGGTTTATTTTTTTTATATTTAAAAATTTCCATCTCCTTCCCTCCTCCTCCCCCTTCCCTCCCCTCCTCCTCCCCCTTCCCTCCCCTCCTTCTCTCCCTTCCCTCCCCTCCCCTCCACCCATACCTCCCCTCCCTCCCTTTCAAGCATCAGGACCTGGTTTTAAAAAGCACCTTCAAATCAGTGTATGGCACAACTTTAATGATTCTAGGTAATTCATTTACACTATGATATTGAGAGGACACACTAACAATGATTGGATTCTGTTTATATGGATACCAATATTTCAAGGAGCTCTATAAAGCTTGGAAAATCATGTAAACTATTTGATTCATTTTGTTTGTTTGTTTTTTGAGAGAGGTTTCTCTGTGTATGCACCGTGGTTGTCATGGAACTTGCTCTGTAGACCAGGCTGGCCTTGAACTCATAGAGATCTGCCTATCTCTGCCTCCTGGGATTAAAGGCATGCACCACCACCACCTGGCTCAAAGGCATATTTGAATATTATTGCAAAAAATAACTTTATTGTTTCTTATTTTGCCTAAATCAAAAATTTTTCTAAGGGTGTATACTTATAATTCACATTTTAAATTAATTATTTACCAACAGTTTTGCTCACTATGATCAAAGTCTTAAAGTATGAATATTGAGCTTGGGCTTTAGAGCAGGAAAGTCACTTCCTCTTTTAACTCCTCTTTACGTTTTTTAGGCTTGGTGCTGATCTTACCATTTCTTCAGCTTTTTCATGCATACCAGTATTTTGTTTTTTCATTGACTGGGCATAGATATAAAAGAGAAGGAACTATCTCATTTGAGTTTTCATAAATGACAAGATACAGATATATGACAATAATATCAAGGCAGTTATAATACAAAACATAGTCAACTAAAATAAAAACAATTATACTACAAGAAGTGAACTCAGTTTATTTGGCTTAAGCACATTTTATTTAGTCTGTGATGTATGCATTTGGTTTATTAGCTCAGTGTTTAACCATTTCCAAGAAGAATTCATGGTGCAAGTAGATGGCTAATACATTAATTATTAATTTGGGAAAATACATTTGCAAACTTGTATTACACCCCATTTTTTTCTTTTTTACATGTAATTTAATTTTCAATTACATTTTTAGAAAAAGTTTTAATTAAAACAACTACAGCACTTTGTCCTCTCCTTCCCTCTCTCCAATCCTTCCCATCTCCCTGCACACCTTCTCAAAGCAGTGGCCTTTTTTCATTGAAAAAAATATATAAATCTCACTGAATACTCAAGGAAAGTAAGCAATTAAATGTCCTGTCTATGACACACCACACATGAAATAAAACAATAACCAGCATGGCAAGAAATCCTTAAAGGCCAATAGTGGGATTATTTTGTTGGTGATGATCGTCAGCTGGCTAATTGGACTTAAAACCAACTTAAACAGGAGGAAACTAACACTTGCTACTAGAAACTGAGCCAACAGTCCTGAACTTGTGAGGTCATGGATCTTAGAAGAGAATTATTGCCATCACCTTACTATGTCAGCAAAATTTCTTCACTACATTCTAAAATTTACAGCCGCAGGTAAGTGTGACTCTCACTCGTTGTGGAAGCTTCTCTTCACAACAAATGGATTAGAGAAAACCACAACTGGATACAAAGCAAAGATGGAAAAAAGAAGCCATTTGACTTTCAATCAAGAGAGGATATGATGAAGTCAAAGAATAATTGGCATTTGAAATTTTGGCACTGGGGAAGTGAGACTATTCAATTCACGGGGCATTGCTGGCTAGCCAATTTAGCTAAGTCATTGACCTCTAGGCTAATGAGAAATCCATAAAGGCAAATGTCTCCTGAGTAGTGACCAAGATTGCACACACATATTCCCTACACACACACACACACACACAAACACACACACACATCAACTGGAAGAAGAAAGCCTTGAACTTGAGGAACTAGGCTTGATTTGTAGTGAGTAACCATCGATTCTGATTCTCTTCTTGCTTTTGGAAAACATACACCTTCATTCAAGCCTCAAAGGCAGTTTGCTATTTGTTTGTTTGTTTATTAGTTAATTAGTTTATTTAAAGACAGCATGTGGTTGACCAGTAAATTGAGGAAAAGGAACCCTGGCCACATGGTTCTGCTAAAGATCTACGTCTCCTCTTGGGGTTCTCCTGTCAGTTCTTCAGTAAGTCACTCAGCTAATTAACTCAGTTATCATTTGGGAAAATTTACCAAGGTTTTAAAATAGGATTTGTTCATATTTCACGGTTGGTTTATGTGTTTTAAAGAAAGAATTATGAGGCTTTCCAGACTGCAATATCTAAGCCAAGCGATTTAACCTTTACCCAAGAACTTGAGAGAGAAGGCTGGAAGGAAGCTTATGAATAATAGTTATTGTTGGCAAGGTTTACCTGAAGACCCTATCTAGAATGAAAAAGGAAAAGAAGAGCCAACCAAGAGACAGCCTGTTTATCAGAGACAAAGCATCACAGAAGCACTGGTACCTATATTTGAATGTGCACATACAGCTCTCAGGTGCCTTTAGCCTGTTGCTGCTTTAGCTGTGTCTATGCCATTTAACAAGGCGGTATTTTTCCAAACCATCCAAGGTTATCAGAAAATGTGCATTTGGATTGAACTTCTTTCTTAGTCAATGATGCTTCAGTTCAGTAATCAAAGTTTTGCTTTATAACCTATTATCTGAAAAATTAGATACTTCTGGTACTATGATTGTGGTCTTGTTTTGAGATGGGAAAAGACAGAGTAGAGGGAACTAGTGAAGGGAAAGAAGGAGAACATGTGTAAACTAGGAGCCCAAGACAGAAAGATGTCTGGATTTCTAAATTAGCATGCAGGGCAGCCATTTGGTGAGTGTGGACTTGTAGGTCCAGGTTTCATGGCAGAACTTTAAAAGAATTAGTAAATTCATCAACTTCTATGATTCAAATAAGTCTTTAAAAATATAAAAGGCAGCCACACCTGGTAATGTAAGGTTTCTTTGCTTCTTGGGAGGCTAATTCAGGAAGACAGAGGGTTCGAGGCCTGCCTGGACTAGAGAGTTCAAGGCCAGCAAGGGCAATTAATGAAGCCCTGACTCAAAATACAAAGTAAAAAGAGGGTTTGGAATGTAGATTAGTGGTTTGGAGCTTACCTGTCATTCACAAGGCTCTTGATTTAGTTCCCAGAGCAATATATAATACACACACACACACACACACACACACACACACACACCTCTCTCTCTCTCTCTCTCTCTCTCTCTCTCTCTCTCTCTGTCTCTGTGTGTGTGTATGTATTGTATGTACATTGACTTGTATGGTAACAGGAACATTTGCTTTCCCTCAAAATATATTTGCTGACCACTTACTATATATAAAATATTCCTTAGATATCACGAATGCATCAACGAATAAATATTGAAACTCTCCACATTGTGGTGTTTAAATTTCCTGTGCTTTTCTTCTGCCTTTCAATAACCCCAGAGAATTTTGTCAGTGACCTCATCCACACTCTCATTTCCCCGTTGGTCATAGGAGAGAATCAAACTTGCCAGAGCTATTGGGAATTAGTTGGCCTTCAGTTTTTCCTTAGATTTTGCCCATCTCTGAAAAACATCAGTCCCTACTCCAACCTGCAATTTGCTTTCAAAAATTTAGTACATGTCCTGAAGATGGAGAAGGCAATACAAAGATAATATGATCCATGAAAAATTGCCTCTCTCTCTGAAAGCTAGACCTGTTTCCTACCCTCCATTATATTTACACGAGCCCCATATACCCAACACTCATCCACTTATAACTGAGAGCCTAGGCAGTAAGTGAATTTTGGATGGGTCTTAAGTGAACAAGGGAGCCAGGACCTCAAAAGACACATTCAGCAGGGTACATTTGGCTATATTTCCCAAAGGAAATGACCACAGCAATGAGAATTTCCCACAATCAGATGGCTTTTGATTTTTAATTCTTTCTGACTTGGCGGCTCCTCTTTTCCCCCCAAGCATGTCCTTGCTTTCCCATCCCTGTGCATTAGGAAGTACAGGGGCATTTCAGAAGGCAAGGACCACTTGAGACCTCTTCCTTATAACGGCCTGGGAAAGGGGCACCCAAAGGCTCAGGTGTCTCCTTTCAATGTGTTTCTCTTCTAATGTAAGCACAAGGATTTGCCATCTTTGGAAGCCTGACTCCATGGAACTTGCCAAAAAGAATGAATCAAAATTTGGCAGCCTGTAGTTTTATAGTCTCCTAAAGCCAAATCCCTATAAGTGAGACCAAGGAAGGAAGGAACATTGGTCATTTATCCCTTGCTCTTTACTAAACGACCCTGAGAAAAGTTTTGAAGGTTTTGTTTGTACTTGTTTTTGTTTCTTAAAGAGAATGGACAGAAATATTTTCTCAGCTTTCCTAATTGGTTCTCATGCCTTCTTTGGAGATTTAATGTTTTATTCTTGCAGCACTGCATTAGACCAATTTTGTAAATCACAGTGATTCAGTATTCAATTTATATCCACTTTTTTCTGTTTTCTATTTTTTATTAAAAATTTCCACCTCCTCCCTGCCTCCCATTTCCCTCCCTCTTTCCCCACTCCCCTCCCCCTCCCTCTCCAGTCTGAAGAGCAATAAGCGTTCCCTGTCCTGTGGGAAGTCCACGGTCCTCCCTCCTCCATCCAGGTCTAGGAAGGTGAGCATCCAAACAGGCTAGGCCCCTCCAAAGCCAGTACATGCAGTAGGATCAAAACCCAGTGCCATTGTCCTTGGCTTCTCAGCAGCCCTCATTGTCTGCCATGTTCTGGGAGTCCAGTTTTATCTCATGCTTTTTCAGTCCCAGTCCAGCTGGTCTTGGTGAGCTCCCATTAGATCAGCCCCACCATCTCAGTGGGTGGGTGCTCTTTTCGCAGTCCTGACTTCCTTGCTCATGTTCTCCCTCCTTCTGCTCCTTATTTGGACCTTGGGAGCTCAGTCTGGTGCTCCAATGTGGTGCTCTGTCTCTATCTCCATTCATCGCCAGATGAAGGTTATATGGTGATATGCAAGATATTCATCAGTATGGCTATACTTGACTCTAGGAACCCCTCTAGAGTCAAGACTCTTGGCAACCTTAAAATGGCTCCCTTAATTAAGATATATACTTCCCTGCTCCCATATCCACCCTTCCTTTATCCCAACCATCCCGTTCCCCCAGGGTCTCCCCATCCTCCACTTCACACTTTTCTCTCCCCATCTCCCCTTAGCCCCATCCCACCCCACCCCCAAGTTCCCAATTTTTGCCTGGCAATCTTGTCTCCTTCCAATATCGAGGAGGATAACTATATGCTTTTCTCTTACACCTGTCAGAATGGCTAAAATTAAAAACACCAATGATAGCTTTTGCTGGAGAGGTTGTGGAGTAAGGGGTACACTCATCCAGTGCTGGTGGGAATGCACACTTGTGCAACCACTTTGGAAAAGCAGTGTGGCAGTTTCTCAGGAAATTCGGGATCAACCTATTCCCAGGACCCAGCAATACCACTCTTGGGAATATATCGAAGCGATGCCCTACCATATTACAAAAGCATTTGTTCAACTATGTTCATAGCAGCATTATTTGTAATAGCCAGAACCTGAAAACAACCTAGATGCCCTTCAATTGAAGAATGGATGAAGAAAGTGTGGAATATATACATATTGGAGCACTACTCAGAGGTAAAAAAAACAATGACATCTTGAATTTTGCATGCAAATGGATGGAAATAGAAAACACTATTCTGAGTGAGGCAACCCAGACCCAAAAAAAATGGACATGGGATTTACTCACTCATAATTGGTTTCTAGCCATAAATAAAGGACATCGAGCTTATGATTCGGGATCCTAGAGAAGCTAAATAAGAAGGTAAACCCCAAGAAAATATATCCACTTTTAGAGTTAGCAATCTTTCACTCATTTGAATTGACCGTGTGAATATGTGTGGTTTTCAAATATCAATTTGTCTCTCGGAAGGAAGACAGACAAATTGTTTGATTTTTCTAGGCTACAACAGAAGCCCCTCTCACGTGTTTATTGGAAGAAACCTTGGTCTGCATTTAAAGTTCCGGGTTGATTATAATGAATGTGCTATATCATCTAAATTATCTCTAATTTAAAGTTAACAGAAGTAAGAATTTTAGATACATCAACAAAATCCTATCGCGACAACAGTTATACCAGTGTCTGGTTATGTGACTGGAGAATTTAGAATAAATGGGTTGATATTTCTAAAAACTGTCATAATTATAATGCTTGCTTATTGCTTCCACTCCTAATATTTTTGTCTTTTTTTCTCACCCCCATTCTTTACTCCACCCCTTCATGCTTCCTTCCCTCTCCACTTTCAGTGATCTATAGAATCAGTGAGTTCCCTACACTGTTTGAGAAACAAGCATCTTAAAATTTATGATTGATGTTCCTTGGCCAAAGGTGGCAAAGGAATTATAGGGTATAGAATGAAAGAGCTACATTTGAAATTATTCCATGTAACAGAAATAGAGAAAATGGGGGCATCTTTCACATAGATTCACGCTTTAAAGGCATTGTGCTGTATGGTAATCACAACATGGGATGGAGGCAGACACATTTGGAATCTTCCAATTCTCAACATTTGTTTCCTATTCCACCTTAACAAAATATTTCCACAGAAGATATTTTTTTTCTCTTAGTAAGACTCTGCCACAGACTCACTCTGGAACTCAGCAGATGACATTTACGCTCTATTGCTCTGCTTCTGTTATGTGTAAGATAAGGAAAATGGACCAAATGATCTCTACTGTCATCAAAAGTTAGGTGTCTCATTTCCTCAGTGCCCTCTGAGATACGTTACGCTGCAAAATGAGAAATAATTTGTAAGTCAGTTCTCCTTTTTGCTGTTTTATCATTATTGGGAGAGTCTGACAAAAATGGTGATCTTAAGAGATAACTGGGAACCCCAGGATGGTCCACATAAATCACAATGAATTTCATCTTTCTCCCTAACCCCTTTCCTCTGAAAAATACAAATCTTCAAGCTCCCTCCTTCATTTTCTTCTTTTCTTCCATTTTCACCAATATCAGTTATAAAATCCTAAACACAGTAATTGCATTTCCTAGAAGAAATAGAGCGGATCCATATCTACTGGGAGGGCATAAACTGATGTACGTCACTGTCTTCAGAACATGCGGGCAACTCTTGAGTTGCTAAGACTCGAGGACTATTTGATTGATTTACCAAGAAATGACTCCTATCAATACCATGGTCACCAATAGTTCCACGCCATTCTGGTAGAGCTTATACCAAACGTCTTCCAGTATGCTCTCAAATCCACCTCAATATGCTCTTCAGGATATCACGTTTGAAAACGTAGGAGTCTCATATGACATAATCACCATGTGGAAACAAATATGGAAAGGACTCTCAATATATAAAAATATAAAAAAATCTTTTATAAACCAAAACATTGGGTTGCTCACTCCTTTAAGTTTGCAGAGCACTCTCCCTCAAATATAAAAGAATTTGATCAATATTTGTAAAAGTGAAAATAGATATTATCATTTTAGATTGCAGAGCCTGTAGAATAGTGAGGGGGGTTGTATACTTTCCAGTCTTTGCTCGTGGCATTTGCTGGCAGACAGCTGACAGGGTAATCAAATATCCTATCCTCAGTGTTGTCTGGAGCTATAAATGCATTATTGGTTTCACCTGATTTTGAGTACTGTTATTTCATCCATAGAATGAAACTTTCCTTATATTATAGCTAGTGAATAAGCTGTGGGATTGCTCTATATAAGAGTCTATTATTTCTATTGTTGTCGTTAATTTTATCTCATGCATATTTTATTCCTGCTGAGGGCTCAAACATGGCTGCTTTTTGGCGAATAGCTTTGGAACGACAGACTCAATGTTCTAAATTAAAAGGATAACTTTAAAAAGAGAGATTTCTGGGTGTCCGACAAAATACTCATTTAAACCCAGAATGAAATTTACTTGGAAAATTATATAGAAATTACCTCATTCTACCTTAATTCTTTGATAGTGCATTTAAAACAACCTAAGTGATATTTCTGTTGAGGGTAACCAATAGCTCTTGATAGGTCATCCCCCCCCCCCTTAGTTTCATGGAAAAGACAGACACATCAGGTCTCTCTAAAGTTTCCAGTCAGATCTTGCAGCTATCCATGTCATCCTCTCCTTTGTACTTGCTAGAAGTTTTTCTCTCAATGTGTGCACACTTACTCTCCTCTACGGATTTGGCAATTTTCTTTTCCTTGTTGGTTCTTTTCTTGGCGTCAAATATATTGTAGGTACTCAGGGGATTGTTGAATGAATACGCGACTGCTGATAAAACAGCGTAAGTGGTTTCAGGTCCTAATTTAATAAGCACAGCCGTGCTCAAGCACAGAAAAATGTTCCTATACTTTGAGCAGGTCAAAACGGAGACAATGTTTTCTTAATTTGGACAAGCTGCTTTTCCAAAGAGGAGTGTGTGTAACCTTACCAGCTACACCTGGGTCCTTCAGAAATTAAAACAAAACGTGCTTTATCAATAATTGGCTCACGTTAACATTGGCTTATGCATGATATTTGTATTTTATTTGGCATTTTTGTAAGTTTAAGCATAGTTCTAAAAAGGACATTTCTTGTTAGGAATTGTAAAGAATAATTCCAATTTAAGATATATTTGGCTTGTGAGATTTTATACACCTTGTATTTTTATGTGTTAAAAGAACTCAGTAGAACTCTCGTAGCATGATATTGGTTAACAACTCTGATCCTCTGGATTTGATGGTGAGCCACCATTCTGCATCACTGTTCCCACTTCTGGGTTGTGGACTTTCTTGAAGTGGGACTTTGGTTTGATTATGGAAACATCCTACTTCTAGCACACTTGCAACATACAAATGAATAGCCATTCCCTCACACCCAGAACTCTGGAAGAGAACTGGGTCACCCAGCAGTTGTTGTAAGGTATTAAGACTAAAAGAAGGTGTGTGCAGTCACGGCTGCAGGACATTGGTGGGGAAGCAGTTTTTAATCATGTGGGCTTGTAGCTTATCACATAGGTTTACTTGGATAACTGGACCTTCTATAAATCAACATTTATTATGCATACATGTATATTCTTTTAAATCTGCTTTCCAAATGAGAGATTTGAAATCAGAGGACTGGGAACAGATAAAAATTCCCCTCTCTCTTTCTTAAGAAATGTCTTCGAAATGTTTTAAAGGACCAATTCAAGCTGAAATAGAGTCTAACCTTAGCCAACATATCTCTGTGTTCTGTGGATGCAAAGAATTACTTACTTGACTAAGTTAGCCTGTGCACTGTTTATTAATGCCAAATAAACTTCTCAACGAATCTTGTGGGTTTGCTGAAGATGAGAAGGGTTTTGTATCATGGAAACACAGGCACAAATAAACATTACATGCAAAATATACTTAAAAGTGCCTTCAAACATCCATTTAAGCAAGCTGGATCATAGATAATTTCTAGTACTTTCATTGTGCTTTTCAGTCTTTCTAGTTTTTTCTCCTGTGTTTATTCAAATATTCCTCAATTGTTTTTATTTAAAAAATCACTTGGTTCTCTCTAGCACTCTTGCTTATTTTTCATTGTAGAATGTCTTCTTAAATCTTAAATGTCTTGTACACTAAAATAAATTGGCCTTCTTTGGGGAAATTCATTTCCTTCACAGCCAATGGCATCTGAGAGTTACATTTTAGTTGCCCAGAGGCTCTCACTACTAGCCCATGAAATGGGAACAAACAATGTTATTTACTTGCCTGTGTGTTGGCATATCAGATAAGATGCCACTGTATAAGTCAATAGGCAGTAGAGATGATCATAACTCTGACTGAAAGCCTCCTGGCTGTGGTGTTGAAGATTCCCCATGTACACTGACTCCAAGGATTTGAAGATTATAACCCTCCAGTTTTAGACATGATGCTAAGGATCTTTTAATTTCCAGTTGAAGGATGGGCAATTATTTGGGAAGCTTGTCTCCTAACAACTACTCTCCAGCTGAAGAAGGTAGAGGCAATATCTACAGTCCATGGTCACCTGCATATTTGATGAAGGATAGCTAGGGTTTCGCAGTCCCCTAGCAGTTTTGATGGCTGCATCACAAAATCCTGCAGGGATGTCTTGTCTGAAAGATAGTGAACAAATATTACATCCGAATCTACATTCTTCTCCCCTTCCTGCTAAAGTCTGGAGAGTCTCAAGCTGCAGGCATCAGGTTACCTGCCCTCCAGTGAAGTAATATAGCGATCCGGATGTGCCCATATTCATGCAAAATGTGTGCTTTCCAGTCTGCTAATTCATGCTCAATGTAGCTGAAAGGAGCCCCACTACAGAGGGTTTCCTCCACTCTGAGGCCCTCAGGCTGAGAAGCCAGCCTAACATTTTGTTTTCTTTGTCTGAACAAACTGAAAGCTTGCTAACTTCGATCAGCCTGTGACAACTCAATTTCTGAAAGAAGCTATTCATTACTCACTGAGCCTGTGTTCCTGTGGGAATTTCCCAGGAGGTAGCAGGGAAAGAAGTGTGGCATTTTCCTGCCTAGCTTCGGCCCTGGCACTTATTATATATGTGATGCTGGAGAAGTCAGTGGACTCTTGGAGGCTCCACGTCCTTACCTTCATCTTTATATAAGAACAAAGTCACCCACCTAATGAGTGTGCCGTGGCTAAAATCTGCCTATGGCTTAATAAGAGGGGAAATGGAAACGGTTACTTAGCGTCTGAAAAATTTAGACTGAAAAATAAAAGATCTGAGAGAAATATGTGCTTAAGAAAGAATTAAGAGCGAGCTCTTAATTAAAAAATCATTAATCTTAAATAGAATACATTGTATGTTATAGTCATTACTTGGTTCATTACTACCTGTACTGTCCTCACTTTCTACCTAACTTCATAATCGCTTGATATTTGTTTATTTAAAATTGCAGGAATTATGTTAAAATTAGAGTCTATTTTGCCTATCAAATTGAACACATTTTTATTTAACCAATGAGTCCAGTCTTTTCCAAGAGGCACCATACACTTTCAACCATGGCTATTAGAAATGAAAATTAACAGTCAACAAGCTATTGGCTGTATGGACTAAAGTACTTTAAAAGTTCATATTCTGAGGTAGCCTTACACTTGCAGGACATTATTTGAAGGTCGAAATTGAAGTTAGGTGAAACAATTTAGCCAACAAGAAGGGGATTATAATTTAGCCCTCTTCTTCAATTTAAAATAGAACAAGAAGGGGTTGGTGAGGCAAAAAAAGAGACAACATTAGGGTGTTGTAAATTTTGCATTGGATAAGTAATAAAAGAACATACAAGGATGTCAAATGTCATGCTTGGAACAAATATTTCTGGAAGAAAAAAATTGTTTCCTTTGGACAGAGCTATTCCATTTTAAGAAAAATAGTACTATGAGTTAATGTAACACGAGGAATTAATCACATCATTTTAACAAGATAGGTGTGTTTTCACACGGTGGTGAATCCCAATGGCAGTCAGATTTGTGGCTTCAAAAATGGGGGGGAGGGTATATGAAGTACTTGCCTGGTGGAAATTGCTGCCAGATTGTACACAGGCAGCTGACATCCTGAACACAGACTCACCTCATTCTTTCCAAAAAAGCCAACAGAAAAAAAAAAAAAAAACTGGGAGAAGAATGAATTCCAGTGGCTTTTGAGATTTAAAACCACCAAATGGTTAATTCATAGGAAACTGGACCGCTGTATGTTTTCCTGATAAAAGCCCTTACATATCCCTGGACTGGCTGTCGTTAAAGATAGCAAATAGGAAAGAACATGAGTCACTGTGAGTGCAGGAGGAGGCAGGCATCAGAAGTGCTCCCATGTGAACCTTTTCGGAGAAAGATATAGACGTGACATTCTTGCTTTTTGTTAACGTTGTGAAGTATAAGGAAACAATTAGGCTAGTGAGATAATCTCTTGTCCCTTGTCCTGTCCTCCTGGCAGTGTTGCTTGGAGTTTCAACAATATTGCTTGGATTATCAGATCCATGTTTAGTTCAAGGAAACAGAAGAAACTTATATTTAAAAGTGGCACGTGGCCAATATAACTGCTTCCATACTCCCTCATCCTCAAATTTAATCCCAGATTTGTCCCAGGATGCCACCTTCACACACCCAAAGATTTCTCTGTAATGGGCAGTAACTGTTTTGTTATCCAACCAAGATATCTGTAGCTTCCATGGTGGAGCTTTCTGGTGCTACTTGCTCTGTGGGACACAGGCAACACTTTCTCCATGACAGTTCTGTATCTGAGAGGCTAAGAAGTATTTTCCCATTCCTGTATGTATACACTTTATTTTCCTCAGATCTCAAAACCCAATTCATGTCATAGATATGTTCTGGTGGCATCCCGAAAACTTACCTGATGGCCCAGGGTCACCATTCTGGGGAAAGCCCCTTCTCCTTATCTAGCAGAAGCTTTAGGCTTCAGTGTGGGTTATTTCTTTCTCTTTGTTTCTATATTATATAAGGATTATATAAGTACTTGGCAGGGAGACAGTAAGTCACTTCAAAATGTTCTTTTGGGGGTTCGGATATATTTCCCTCACCCAGGAATCCTGTCTGGGTGGGGATTTTTTAACATTTAATGACCTTGGCTTTATTCTAGGCCCTTGTAGAGTGGTAGTATATGAAGTCAGGTGACACACAGATGTTGAGAGAGACAACCCTTGACTTGATTTCCCTGTCCCTGGAAAGAATGACAAAACATGACTACGTATGGCAGTGAGTGGGAAAATCACACGGCGCTCGCTCTGGGCCAGTGCAGCGCTGCCATAGAGCAGAGAGCAGAGAGCCATAGAGTAGCGTTTCTCTCTCTCTCTCTTTTTTTTTGGAACAGACATTTGAAATTCCATATCTTTAAATTTTCACTACTGGTTTTTCAAAATTATTCAAACTAAATTTTATGTTCATCATCTTCTAGTCTTTTTCCTTCTGGCTTCTCATTTCTTCTCTACTCTATAACTATACATTTAAAAATCTACCTGGCAGGGATGTTCTAAACGTTAAGGAAAGAATCTTTACAGGCTGTGTTAGCATCGTCAGCATCCTGCACGTTTACTCCTGAAGCATTTTCTCCTGATCTGTGCATGGCCTTTAAACTTGGCCTCTACAATCGCGAAGCTCTCTCCTTACAGAAACAGGAGGTGTGGCAAGTGGATCCCACCAGGCTTCCTTAGTTTGTCTGCTGCCCTGTGTGATTAAAAGCTGTTCAAGGCAAGTTAATTTGTCTGTTTTAATAAAAAAAACAGATAGTGAAGAAGGCGCACCAAAGCAGTGAGCATATTCATTCACCTATGGTGTTACTACTATGATCCAACAGATGCAAGCAGAACATGTTTCATAAAAACCAAAGGAGGGAACATTGACAGACGTGAAAGGGTCACAGGGCACACTGGCATGTCATTTGGGATCTGGTTTGTTTTCTTTTTTCTTTTTATTGGTTTTTAGAAATAGAATTTCTCTTTGCAGCTTTAGAAACTCTCCTGGAATTCACTTTGTAGACTAGGCTGGCCTCAGACTCACAGAGATCCACCCATTCCTGCTTCCCGAGTGCTGGGAGTAAAGGCTTGCACCACCACTACCTAGTTTGTGATCTGTTTTATTCTAGGATTCACTTACCCTGTGAATACAGACTGGGTCTCACCCTCCTTCCTAAAGAACTCATCAGAAACAATGTGGCAAGGTAGAATTTAGCAAAGCTTTCGAACACACTTGTTTCTTCTGTGACATTGGACTGTTCTCAGTATCCTATCATCGCAAAGAGCCCACCTTACACTGGTAAAACTCTTCCCATCAGGAGAGTTGCGGTCTAATTTCAGATAAACTGCAATCTGCAATGGGAGAGTATATGGAAGGGGCTGAAGGACAGCACAGAAAATGAGAACAAACGCAGAGGCAGGAAAGGAGATAACAGAGTAGAACAAATATACCAGAATTTGTTAGAATATGAATTCTGAAAAATGCACATACCTGTAAACCAAAACAATAAAAAGACAGTTTGTTTTAAATTATTTGCTTTTAAAGAAAGATACAACTTTTATTTTTAAATGAAGCTACCTTAGATAACCTATGCTGGTGAGGATGTGGAGTAAGGGGAACACTCATCCATTGCTGGTGGGAATGCAAACTTGTGCAACCACTTTGGAAATCAGTGTGGCGGTTTCTCAGGAAATTGGGAGTCAGCCTACCTCAGAATCCAGCAATACCACTCTTGGGAATCTACCCAAGAGATGCCCAATCATACTACAAAAGCATTTGTCTGTGAGAAAAGTTCAAATGAAGTAGCAGAGTACCAGTGTCTCACATTCAAGGCATTCCAAAACCAAAATAGTACTACAGTTCAAGTTAAGCACTATACTAAAGAAGCCAAAGGAAGGATGGGTTTGAATGCTAGAACACTGCTTTTGCTGTTATATTTTTTAAGAAGATATTCCAAACTGACCGGATTATGTCAGCATTAAGGGTCCAGCCAGAGTCAATGTACAGGACTCATGGGTCTAGCAGAATTTATCAACAGCATGATTTGCAAACTATTAGCAAATTGAAATATTAATGTACAATGAGGAAGGGGTTCCCCCTAGAGTATCAGCAAGGGCTCCTCAAATGTTTCCAACTTCTTTAATATTATGACTTAACCAAGAAGCCTCTTACTCCAGTGATCTTTTCTTAATGTAGTAACGCTCTGACATCAGCATATTTCTGTTCTCTTCCATGCTGCAATGGTCATAAGACCTAAGAGAGGAAACCAGTCTAGATATTCCTTAATAGATGGACAGGTAAGGAAAATGTGGCACATACATTTATTTCATATGTACTTAGGAAGGCATTTATTTAATCACAAAATTAAACATGATATTTGCAAGAAAATAAATAGAATTATGTTTCAAGGAGCCGCTTGTTCATCCCGGCTGCCCAGAAACAAAATAACCACACAGATACTGTATTAATTAAATCACTACTTTAAATTAGTGATTAAATGAATCACTACTTGGTTCATTAGCTCTAACTTCTTATTGGCTAACTCTTATATCAATTTAACCCATTTTTATTAATTTGTATATTGCCACATGGCAGTGGCTAACCGGTAAAGATTCTAACTGGTGTCTTTCTCAGGTGGAGGATCCATGGTGTCTCTCTCACTTCACCCTTCTTCCTCCCAGCATTCAGTTCTGTCTTCCCTGCCTATCTAAATTCTGCCCTATCAACAGACCAAGGCAGTTTCTTTATTCATTAATGCTAATAACAGCACACAGAGGGGACTCCTACATCAGAATTAGACACTGTTACGTTTACCAAAAATTATACATTCAGAAACCATAACATCACATTCTCTCATATGGATCCTGTCCTTTTTTTTTTTTTTTTTGTCTCACTGACAGTAGGACCCTGGTTGGCCTAGAACTCACTTTGTAGACTAAGTTGAACTTGAACTCAGAGATCTGGTTCCTTCTTCATCTTTGGCACTGCAATTGAATGTATGTGTCATCAAGTTCAGCTGGATGTGTGTGATTCATGTGTGTGTGCATGCACACACGTGTGTGCATGTGTGTGTGTGTGTGTGTGTGTGTGTATGTGTGGTGTGAATATCTACCTGTAGAGGTGTGTGTATAAGTCATGGAGATAGAAAAGGGACCCACGTAAGGGTGAAAAATATCTCTCAAGGGAGAGCTTGAAAAGGGGAAAAAGAGAAAAAGAGATTCATATATGAATTCATTAATTTCATTAAAATTCAATAGACTATAGTTGACTTGAAATTAGAAGAGTCTGGCTATTGGGTAGAGGAAGAGTCCAGCAGGAAGTAGTAGGGGGGTTAGAGAAGGGAATGGGCTCAGAGGATACAAAGTATGTTGGAGAAAGGCCCAATGAAAACTGTTACTTTCTATAACAACATAAAACAAACTAATAACTAAATTTTAAAAAAGGCCTTTTTAATATTAAAGCATTTTCCCCAACAAACTATGATTATTTCAGGCTTTAGAAATCTGGTAAAGATGATATTTGTAGAAAAGGCCTACTTAATTAGCTAACTTTGGCCAGAATTAAACTTAATTTGAAATAAATCCTACTGAAATAGAGCCCTACATTATAATTGAGGAAATAAGAGCACAGTGTTATTGTAAGGTTACCTATTGCAGTAAAAATATTGAGCAATTATAGAGATGAAAAGTCTCTCAAGGAAAGGCCTAGAGAAAAGCAAAGAACTCAATATAATACTATATGGCAGAGACATAAATCAGATCATGTGGGAAATAAATTTTGATCTGGGAAATTCGTCTAATAGAGGTTTTGTTAGCCAAATACAATATTGTTTTGATATGACTGACTTGTATGCAATAAGAACTGGGTGATATCTGTGACTGCATTAGAGTTATTGAAAGGGCACAGAAGATGTTAGGCAGCTCCATTCAAATGACTAGCACCTTAGCTGAGACGGATGTGAAAGCAGGCAGTGTCCTGAGTACAAATCCTCTCTCTACAAGTAGCCTCTGCAGGTGGCTAGTTGGGTATCTTCAGAACACAAGAGTCAGGAGACAGTTAGATTTTTTACACAGCAGCGGTTTCCACTAGAGGAGGAGTTTAAAAGTTCACATGTAATCTGTAAGGCATTGCTGGTCTTAGCTTCAGAAATTGTGGCTGAATATTGTCCATGTTAACCCATTGGTGAAGAATGAAGTTCAATGAAAGTGACAGTTCAGAGATGCGAACACGGAAAGATGTTTCGCTGCGGGAAGATCTTCAGAGCTTCAGAGGCTGCCCCTGTGCTTTCCTAGATATTTTCCAGTTTTCATTCATAAGAGTATTATTCTGATATGATTTAAAATGAATATCCATGCCCTCTTCTCCCAGGGTATGTCCAATGCAGTATGAATCAGCATGCTAAGAAGTAACTCTAGTTGTGACTAGAGGAATATACTTTTGATAATCTTGTTGGGGACATGGAAGAAGAAACTGGAAAAGAGGGATAAGGTTCTAAGAGGTAGAGTCTAGAATATAAAATCTTTCAGGAGTCAGGGGTTTAGAATGGGTAAAAAATGAGAGTGAGCAAAATGCCAAAGCATTGTTAATGTGGACCAGTTCCATTACTCCTGATAGTCTACACACAGTTTCTAAATGGCAACTTCATTAATTATGTCTTCTCATAGATGACAGAGTCAAAATAATGTTTATATATTTATCCTCTCTCTGTGTCTCTCTCTCTGTCTCTCTCTGTGTCTCTCTCTGTGTGTATGTGTGTGTATGTATTGACATAGCAATCAAGCCAGAAGCAAGGTCACATGAACAATAGAGTTGAAGGGAACCTGAAGAAATGTAGACTTCTGGCAGCCTCCAGATCAATGTTATCAGATCTAGCTTTAAAGAGGCTGTTGGCCTTTCACCAGGATGGCCTGTGTTGAATGGCATTCATAGTGGCAGAGAACAATAAAAAATGAGTCTCTGACACAATTTTCTCACTTGACCTAAGGGCACAGCTTATCTGCTCCTTTCATATATATGAACGGTCCACAAAACAATTCTCATTCATATTGATTTCTCAATGAAAGTGTCTTCATATTTTCATAAACTCTATAAACCTGGTTGCTGCCAAGTGTATCTAAGTGTTCCCGGGACAATGAATAATGCTCTTCTCTCAATCCTTTACCTGTTCATGTGCAAAAACAGCCCTGAGGGGTGTTTGAAGGAAGGACACTGGAAGGACAAAGAGAGAAGAGTCCAGGACCAACATTAATGAGAACTCAGAAAACAGTAATATTCCATTCCACCCAGTTTATAATGCCCAGTTCCTCCAATTCATAATATTCCATGCTCTCTAACTTATAATGCTCCCATTCTTCTAATTCATAATATCATATACCCCCTAATTTATAATATTGTATTACTTCAATTCACAACATCTCACTCTCTCCAATCCATAATATCCTCATACATGCAATTCATAACACCAAGTTCCTCCAATTCATAATATCCAAATCAATCCATTAGACTTCTTCTCATTTGGGATTTTGCTACTAACATATTCAAGAGCATTCCATTCAGAAAAAGGTAGCCATTAATATTGAATATATAAAACATCCTTATCCTCACAGTAAACCAATTTACAACACTTGATTATTTAATTAATTTTACTTAATTGATATTTTTGTGTGTGGATGTGAACACGGAGATGGGAGAACAGGGAGAGTTTATGATTCCTAGCACTTCTGGTCTTCAGACAGAACTTGCTTTGTCTTGTTTAGCTTTGTTTCAGTTTTCCTACATGGTTTTAGTCCTCGTTCAACTTTCCTCCTCAGAAACAGTTGTTCAAATGTTATATGTAAATATATGCATAAATATGTTTATATGTATACATATTTTTATGTATTTTCATTCATATGTTGTATTTTGAATATCTCATATATAAATAGCTTTCGTGAAAAAGCATTATGCTATGTATATGGCATTTGCTTTCTGGTTAGTGCTGTATTCTGAGTTTTATTTTTGTACACCGTTATGATATGTTTAAGTACTGTGGATTTTCCTTAACAGCACATTGGGGGCAGGCAAGGCAGCTAAACAAGTAAAGGTGCTTTTTCTCCAAGATCTGGTGACCTGAGACCAGTCCTGGGAAACTACACGGTGGAGACGTGACTCTCATAAACTGTCCCCTCACTTGCACAAGCACAACGTGCATGCCTCCCCTTCTTTCTCATGATCACACAACACGCATTTACAAAAGTGACTTGCAAAAATCACATTTACTTATCTTTTGCTCCTGTGTCCTCACTACATAAACAAAACCTTGGTGGACATGTTTATCATATTTATCAATTACTTTAAAATTATGTGGTGTGTGTGTGTGTGTGTGTGTATGTGCGTGTGTGTGTGTACCTGGATCTAATAAACTAGGTATACTAGCTGGTCAGCAAGCCCCAGGGTTCCTTCTGTTGCTACCTCCCAGTGCTCAGATTCTCAGATTACAGGTATGGGGACACATCTGGGTTTTTACATGGGTGCTGTGGATCTTAAATCTCTCTGGTCCTGATGCTTGTAAGTCAGACATTCACTGCATAAGCCATCCCTCTAAGCCATAGTTGTGTTTTGAATCAGGATAGCTAATATCAGGCGTCAGGGCTAACACTGGGTGATTGGCTTTCTCTAATTTGCTTGTGAACATGTATTCTGTCCCAGCAGTAGTGCCGAGCACCTACCAAATCCCTGCCAATATGAACTGGCAATTGACATTGCCTTATGATTTGGGAAAATGCTATATTTTTCTCTCATTGTTTTATTGATGTGAAGACTCCCTAGACATATAATTTAATGAGTATTGAAAAGGTGAGTAAGTGACAAAAGGGGAAATTTTCAATTTGAGGTAAATATTATTTTTGTGTGAGTTTAATGAGGTTACATTATTGAAGTTAGTGTGTCAAAGGATTTTAATTCTCTGGAAAATCGTATCTCCCCAAGATTCCTCTTGAAACCCTGGATGGAAATTATGGGTCTACCAGAACTGGTTCTAAGATTGGGTCTACCAGAAGTTAATCATCATTTGCATCTAATATTAGATATGCCATTGATTTCTTCCCATAACTTCCAGTGCTTTCTGTTCAGTTCATGATGTAGGTACACAGCAGGTGCAGGTTCATTGGGAATGTATGTCAGACACACCATATCAATGCCCCACCTTTCTGAAAATTATCCACTTGTATACTAAGAAGTACAGCTACCCAGAATGATTTTGTCTGAAGCAAGGGACACTTCTATCAGACAGAAGATTAAAACAGTTTCCATGAGACCCACAAAATACCGACCCTGTGGCCATTATTATTCAATATAATCTGGACACACAATATAGATAGCCTAAGTTATTTAGTAATATTCAAAGGTTGAAAATCAGTGTTTGTAGTTTGATTGTTAAAGGAACAGAAGGAAGTTGCTAGCCACAGTTCCTCCTAAAATCTATCTTTATCCAGGTGAGAGGGATTCAAAGCTGAAAATGTACTGACATCTCCTTCAGCATCATGTGAGTCACATTGGAGTTAATTTAATCTTCTCTGTGTTAGAAGGGAACAAACTCTTCCAAAGCAGCAATGCCAGCATGGGAGGATTGAGTGCATGGAGCTTCCCCAAAGGCAAATGATTTGTTTGAATAAGTGATGCTATTGTTTGGTTCTCAAATGTACCTTAAAGCTCATGTTTGGAAGACTGTGTGCTTAGCTGGCGGGATTATTGAGACTATTAGTTGGAGGAAAAAGAAGGGTATGTGGAGACTCCAGATTCCCCCATCCTACACCCAGTCTGGCTCTATCTGCTGTGAAACACGCAATTTTCCTCCATCACCCGTTTCCAACAAAATGGACTCCCTCACAATAGATGCCCAAATAGGACCCAATAATCATGTATGGCAATGTCTGAAAATGTAAAGCCAGAATACAATTTTCCTTACTTTGTGTTATGAATTCTCAGATATTTTGCTACAATAAAGGAAAACTGCTAACAGGAATAGTTAGTACACCATCCTATGCTCTCTGCAATTTCCAGTTAATAGTTCTGATATGTTACTTCATAATTTAAGGTAAAACCAAAAGAAAACCTCCCACCCACGACATCAGTTGATTCACCTTGCCATAATTTCCTTGGGTAGCAGAGTATTATCCTTAAGGGAAAACTGATGACAGCATGTGGATTCAAGAAAATCGAGTTCAAAATCTTTATGTCCAGTGACTTCCACTAATTATATTTCAATCTAAGTACATAGAATTCATAAATCTCATCTCAGCTTGATTTTACAAGGGAGTGTGAGTTTGGTGAAAGATGCATTTATTCAAGAGCTATAGGATTCTGAGTTCTTCAGAGACTATAGAAAAAAGAATGTTAGCTTTCTGTAAAAAGTGTCAGTTGAGGTAAATCTACACAGAGAAGTTGCAGCAAGAGGCAGTGTAGGAAGAAAGGACAATGGAGAAACAGAGTACTGCCTTAAAATCTACATTTTTCTGTCATTTTAAGGTAGACAGAGGCATGAGCACATGAGTATTTACTTTCCCCCCTTTTAAAAATAAACATTAC
Source organism: Arvicola amphibius (assembly GCF_903992535.2). Taxonomy (NCBI): domain Eukaryota; kingdom Metazoa; phylum Chordata; class Mammalia; order Rodentia; family Cricetidae; genus Arvicola; species Arvicola amphibius. The sequence continues at coordinate 18,449,171 of NC_052055.2, read as the reverse complement.
TTTGAGATTATCTTTTTATTTAACAAAAATGTGAGCAAAGAGCTCTTTCATTCAAGTGTATTAATTGCTTTCTTGGTTCACTTAATATAAAAAAATATATAAAAATACAGAACAGATAATACAAATAATATAGCAAATATACTAATCAATTCTAAGGTATTTTGGCTTTATTAATGTCTAAGAATATACACATAAGTATGCATGCAATTGTCATTGTTCAAATAATTGCACAAGTTTAAGAAGTAAAGATTGGTATATTTTAGGTAGATTTTAAAATCAGTATGAGTTCATTTATATTCAGCAGTACTTGTTCGACATTGATCAATGTTTTCTTAAAGTTAAGTATTGTAATTTCACACATGATTTATATATTTATAAGCTCTGATGAGAATGACATCTTTTTGTATGTGATAAATTAATTTCCCGAAGATTTCTTTTTTTAACAAAGAAACAAAGATTAAATAATCATGATCTATTGAGGAAGGCAAATAGTGAGCTTAGGCAAACTTATTCAGAGATAGGAAGATAAGCCTCCTAAAAAGGAAGGAAGGTCTGGGGAGATGGCTCAGTGCTTCAGAGTCAATACTGACTGCTCTGGCAGAAGAACTGACTTCAGTTCCCAGAACTCAAGTCTGGTGGCTCATAATTGCCTATAAGTCTAGCTCTAGGGAGCTGACACCGTTTTCTGGTCCTCTTGGGCACCTGTACACACATGTACATATCCCCACACACAGACATAATTTTTAAAAATTAAGTCAAATCTCCTATCACCCAAAAATGTCAAGGGAAAGCAAGGAAAAGAAATACAGCAAGGAAAGGAAAATTAGGGAAAGGAAAGTTACAGATAAAAATGCTATCTCTGTACTTCACTACCAAAGTACCAGCTTATTTTAACATAGATAAGAAATGACAACTGATAAGTTGTGTAAATATACAGATGAGGTGAAAATATTTAGCTAACTAAACATCGACTTAACACAAATATACAGAAATAAACTTAAAGTGTATTAAAATGTAAAAAGTAGAGAACCCAGATGGCTGTTTGGCCTCAAGAGGGAGGGAGTGGGGGTGTGGGTGGAGGGGAGGGGAGGGAAGGGGGAGGAGGAGGGGAGGAGATGGCAATTTTTAATAAAAAATAAATAAACTGGAAAAAAAAAAGAATTTTGTCATGAGGTTCATGTTTCCCAGTATGTCTCTCTGGGGCAATAGTTCTCTTTAGGTGGTCTGGGCTGAGATATTTGTCTGGGATACTAGATGTCAGTCTTTGAGAAAGAGAATCATCTCTTATCCCTGGGCTGACTAAGGATAGAGTAAATTCTACTGAGATTCAGAGACAGAAAGAAATTCCCGTCAGATTCAGTTCAGGTGAGTGTATACACCAATATTGGAGAGCAGGGGCTCTCATTTGCCAATTGAACATGAAAGTCAAGTCAGAGAGTCTGTCAGCAGGGCAGACATTGAGCTGTAGAAACACACTATGGAGTAATGAGGAATATCTGTGGGAAGTAAAACATTCCTCCGAGCAACATTAAAGTAAAAAAAAGTAATATGAACAGATAAACAAAATTCTGACTAGAAAATTATGGATTTTTTCCTAGAAAATTCTGATCCCCCCCTACATCTACATGGAGATTTATCCATGAGAAATGAATGCATGATTAAAGCAAAAAGAGTTAACATCCTGAAGAAAATATGTTTTAATAACTGGTTATATTGCCTCTGAATAAAATAATTGGTGCACATAGTTTTCACAGAGATGTCACACATAGTTTTCACAGGGAAACAGTTAAGTCTATGATTTTTCAACTCACAACTTCTATCCACGCAGAAAATCCCTATGAATCAGAACATGCAATTACAGAAAAGACTGAAAGTCACAGCCCAGCCGTTCACAGACTCAGGTGACAAATGATGCAAACAAAAGCTTGTCTGGAAATTAGAGGACACCAGGATTGTCTTCTGATAGAGTGAGCAATCGTCTATGGTGAGAAGCTATTCCAAGAGTAGGAACAAATACTCTGCAATGACATAGGAGATTTCTCTCTGGACAACTGACCTTGAACTGCGTATTCATACAGTCAACTTCCTTAATTTTTCTCTTCTGAGCTGAAATTCATCAACTTTTAGCATAGCCATTTTTCAAAAGTAGCTGATATTTAGTAAGTAATAGACCAGAGTGAAAATAATCACTGTTTTACCTTTCAATCAACAACAGGTTGTGTATAAAATTGTATAGGAAGCCAGTTAAAAAAAAGGCTACTCTATTGCTGTTTTTTCTCATATATATATATATAGTATAAATTTAATGTTTTCAAAAATAAATATTGAAGTCTAGGCTTACTTAGCAATCAGAAGTTATGTTTTCCTCAGAAATGGACTATTATTCTTATAACTGAAAGGACTTACGTGAGGTACAGTCATTCTTTCTGCAAAAGAGAATGTATAACCTCTAGAATCTGTCCTCCTTCCCCATCTTACCACTGAACTGAGAAGGAAGACCATCACGACATACTTTGTTCAGGGAAGCTCTGAATAGCTAAATACAGAAAGGAATATTTATAACCATAGAATCTTTAGAATTCAGACATATTATGCAGTGTAAATCTGAATATGAAATCAGAGTACATATGGGCTTGGACTTGGAGAGTATGTGATCAATAGAGCCAAAATATAAAGTTTGATGAAGGAGTCTTTATTAATATGAAAGCAATCTATTTTAATTCCTGGTATCTTTTTCTTTGTTTTATATGAGGTTTTCAAGTTGTTAGGATTGGGCATAAAAGTTTGGATAAAATAACAGCTCATAGAATCACCATGATAGATAATGGATTAAATGAATAAGAACAGTGCTCAGGATCATGTTCAAGATAGCTTTACCACCTGCGCCATCAATATGGAAGATATTATAGGACCAGCTAAATTTGTAACATAAAAACATTCTGACAGGAGAATCATAATACAGACTTCTGTTTTAAGGGGCAGTGTTACATCATTTGCATTAAGGATTACAAACTTGTGGCAGATATCTCCAAGAATGTTCGTGCTCCCTTATCTGTTAACTTTTGTTTCTGAAAAAGTATCAGAATTGCCAATTAAGGCCAGGGTCCTGTCAGACTCCCTAGATTATATGTTAAAGAAATATATATATACATATATATATTTCATATATATATTCATATTTATATAAAAATCAGTACTGAGATAGAAAACTCAAAGTTCAAGCACATATTCTGAGGTTAAATTTGGGTATGTAACTGATGAGTCCAGATGTCAATGGCATTCAATTCTCTTTTAATGGAGATTTTTTTCCTCATTCCCCCATAATCAGATGAAGCAGAGAAAAATACCAATGTTTACTCAGCAATAAGTTATCTGAGATATCTGGAGGAACGTAAAATGAACTGTATTATTCATTTTATATAATTTTGGATAATTATGCTTCAATAATTGGTGATGTTTTAACATGTGTACTTTTACCATATTTCCAAGTGATAATGGTTTTTTTGCACATTTTCTATAGATGTAGAAGTGGTACTTTGTTAAGACTATGGATAACAACACCAAAGGCAAGTGTTGTACAATTTATCAGAGAAATTTAAAGAAGGTACATAGAAAAACTGGAAAAAAAATATATGAACCAGTGACATTTGGGATTCTCATGGAGAATGTAAAAATGTTTGCATTTCAAGGTAGTGCATTCACTCCCAGAAAGCCTCTACCAAGAAACATAGTTGCTGTGCATGGTGGCTGACAAGCAGGTCATCCTCTGTCATTGCAAACCCTCGTGCTGTCACAGTGAGCAAGTGAAAGTGAGCATCTACCGCAGCAGAGATAGGACAATGGAGAGTTACCAATAATGCATCAGTCAACTAGGAAACCAAGATTCCTTCTTTGATTGTGGAAGAAGCAATGACTTATTCCTTGACTTGAACGGGCTCATATTCTGGAAATTACATTGCTTTTCCAACCTTTAATTTTCCTTGTGTTTCAGAGCTCAAAACGGTGTCTGGTGTTGTTCCTTAGCATGCCAACCTTATAAACCAGGTGGCATGTGTAAATGTAGTAATGGTCCCACTTGCCACTATTCTAATGTTATTAGGAAATTTCCATTTTGTATTTTCAAAAATGAGACCCTGGCAGCATAGGTATAGGATCCCAGAATAAGAACACTTCTAGCAATGGATGCGGCAAAGTTCCTACTTAGATTTATTTTGTTACTGCTGCCCACATCCTTCAAATTCAACACACCAAGGTATAGAGCACATGAAGAGAAATCACTATCCTAAAACGCATCAGCCATGAAACAGAAGATGTTCTTACAGATGGGAATGGAAGGGACATGACATACATGGGAGTTATCCATTCCCATCTCTCTGCTGAAACCTTTGCCTAGTGTTAGTAACACATAAATAAATGCAGTGGTTATAGTAGGGGAATGGCACCAAGTCACAGCCACACACCCCTCAGAAATAAGCATCTCTGTAACACTGCCAGTGAACCATCTGTATTTGTAGACACACTAAGGGAAAGATAAATTTGAATTGGTGGACAAGAAGATCTCAGTCATCGTGACGCTAGTTTGTAGTTTCAGTGGATAAGGAGAGTTAGCTTGAAAAGAGAATTCTAGGTCACCCCAATAGCCTTGTTTGTGGATGTTCTTCCATACAAGACATGCTAGAATCTCCAGGGCACGCCCCAGCTCTGAATGATGCAAATACACGAGTGGAATCTGTGCAAGACTTTTTGCCAAACCTGTACTTGGTACAGTGCTAGCAGAATATGTATGAAACCCTGGGCTCCATCCTCAGCATCATGAAAAATGAAGAGAAATACCACTCCATCTTTATAAGAGGGTGCTGGATTGGAGACTAGTGTAACTTTATCATTGTCCAAATTCTTCTTTTTATGCTACTTTCTCTTCCCTAGGTTCTATTTGGAGACTATTACCTTATAAAATCCATGTAAGATAATTTGCACGTAAGATAAATTTCCTCATGTCCTCAAGAGGAAGATATATGCTAATACCAACATCACATGAATGGATGAATGGTTTGATGGATGGATGGATTATAAGCTAATTCAATATATATCTGTTAGAGAGTGCTTTGAAATAACCCTTTCAAAACATTCTCTATCTCATTGAAATCTATCAAACAAAACTACTATGGATTTTTCTCTGTAGAACTTCAGAGTATAGTTAACACATTATCTTTAAAAATTAAACACTGACATTTACATGAAATAGAAAAAATTGGGAAAGAAATCAATGCTGACTGTACTTTTAAAATTCTAGTTAGCATCCTATTACTGGTGATTTGCCTCACAGAGGTGTGGGACTGACATCCAACCCATGTGTTATTTCTTCTGTAATACAGCTTCTCCTAGAATTCACAACATTGTGAAGTGAAGGAAATATATCTTCAGCCCTGTGAGCTGCATATGGTTTCTACAATGTGTAAGAGTGGACAGAATACTGCATACTATTTAGTGCACACATACATGTGTATCAATAAGTGTTTGTAAAATTAATTTCCTAAGAGAGGCTCCACAAATCATAAAATGTCCAGATTCTAGAAAACCTGGACCCGCCCCTGGTGCCGTTCATTAGATTTGGATGTCCTCATATTAGCCCTATGCTCAGTCCAAATTGGGCCCTGGCTTTATTGAGAGCCAGCATTAATTTTATTTCATTGATTCCCCCCCCCCCCATCTAATTCAGCCGAGGTTTTGAGTGCAAACTTAATTTCTTTCATTGGGTTTGGATGACTATTCCTCTGGGGCTATCATTAGTCCCCAGAGCAGAAATCGTAAGGCTCCTCATTATCTGGATTTCCAGTCTCATTTTTGCTTTTTTAGCCACACCACCATGCAGGAGCAAATTGGTAAAATGTGATGGAAATTGGCATGCCCACTAAAGAAATGCTGCCAGTGACCTCTGACCTCAGGAGCGTGAGAGCGAGACTTGAACGGAAGCCTCTGTGAGTAATGGTCTTATCTCATGCAAGAAACCGTAGCTTTCGGCCAAACTTCTTCTATTTATTTGAGTTTTTATTTTTCGGTAGTGTTTGCTCTTGAAATTCTTATTTTCTTGTCTAGTAACTCTCTGTGTCATATGTCTTCAGCAAATGTCATCAATTCTATTGAAAGGTGTTACATTCGTTATCACAGTAAAGACGAAAGTTGATTTTAAACTTTTGAAAAAGACATATTGATTTTTACTATTAAGAATATTCAAATTAAAATTTACATTGACTTTTTATAACAAATAGCTGTACAAAGAGATCAGTCTTCATATGAGCAAGAAGCGGTAAATGATGCCATACAGAATGCTATTGAGGTGATAAAATGAAGGTTTTTCTGTGTAAAAGAACCATTTGATTATAAAATTCCTCATTTTGGAGCTGGGCGGTGGTGGCGCATGCCTTTAATCCTAGCACTCAGGAGGCAGAGGCAGGCGGATCTCTGTGAGTTCAAGACCAGCCTGGTCTACAAGAGCTAGTTCCAGGACAGGCTCCAAAGCCACAGAGAAACCCTGTCTCGAAAAATCAAAAAAAAAAAAAAAAAAAAAAAAAAAAAAAAAAAAAAAAAAAAAAAAAAAAAACCTCCTCATTTTGGAAATGTTCATTTCCAAAGCAAATAAAAATGGCCTAAACAACTTTTGTAAATGCCATACGAAATATTCCTTATTTGTGGAGGCAAGTTGAGCAGACACTATGTTCTACGATCTTACTATCCAGTAGTATATTCTTCAAGTTTTTCTAAGGAGCCATGACTGTCATACACTGAAGCTGGGCCTGTCTGCTCTATTTTCTGCCTGTAGGTGATATTTAAAATTCTAGGTTAAAGCCTATAGATCAATGTTTCAAATGTAAGATTCACCAACTCTTAGTCTAAAGAATAGACTTTACTGCTGAGGTAAAACTCCCTAAATTGAATTAAATATATTCTTCAAACTCGTGTTCATTTTTCATGAAGTACCTGAGGAGCAGATGTTACAGATATATGAAATACTTTATGCCAATAGAATCCTTAACACGTATAAAGATTATTCAGTAACTTCTCTCATAAAATGTTTGTGTCTTAGTACTGAAATTCATACATAGTTCATTGGCTCAGAAAAATACAGAGTCCTTTACTCTTTTCATAATATTTTACTTGAAATTTAAAAGTTGATTGCCATTGTTAGTTCCCACAGAAACGAGTGGCATAAAGGTTATGGCTCTGCGAGTTGGGGTGAAACTTGTTCTTTCCACTGGGAGCACGTTTCTCAACACCAATCACCCCTTTAATCCACTCTAATTCTGGGAGTCTTAGTTTTCTGTTTCCAGACTTTAAAAGGCCTAGGGCGTGCAGAAAGATGAGTGTAGCAGAGGTTAAGAAAACACTCGATGAGAGGGGGCCCATTAAAAAATACACGCTCTTTCTTGACGCTACAGCCTGTTGTCAACTTACTAGAGAAATGAGCATTGTTGTTAGGAAAGGGACATTCTATTACCTGACCCAACACCCCAAATATAGTAATACTTAAATAGCAAAAATATGTAAACATTTATCAAGACAAAAGAATCTTAATCAAATAATGGAAATAGATATGATGTACAAAATTCCAGCACACTTTTCCTGAAATGTGGATCCTTTCAGTGATCTAAGCCTGAAGTCTGATTAAATATTTGTGCAATATCCAGTCTCAAGAACTTAATTCAGAAATAGAATCTCATTTAAAACTGCAGCACGATCCTTTCACTGTGTGGTATTCATATTACTTTTAATTCCATTAAGGAATTAAAGTGAGTTAAGGTGAAATAACATGATGTACAATTAGTTCCCCAGAGATGAGGGGACTCCTAGGTTTTCTGTCCCGTTCTTTTTTTCTTTTCAGAGCACATCAATGCATGCTTTAGTGAGTGCTGTTCAGAGGCTGTGTTTCTCTTGGCAATGTCCTTCAAATGGGAGAAATACTGCCGTCCAATGTTTGAGACATTTATCTTTTCTCCTCCTTACCTGCCGTTTCTTATCAAGGGCATACATTCACACATCTTATCTTCTTCTTCACTGTAATTGGGACAATGCCAGTGTCTGGATTGATGATGAGGGTCCTAATGTGGCATTCAGCATCTATTCTAGGTGGGCTCCATTTCCCAAGAACACTAACTTTTTCTTCAGACTCTTCTCTGAGCTTACTGGGAAGGCTATTGGGCCTGCAACAGACACTGTAGAAAGTCATGCTTTCATCAAGATCTCAAGTGCTCCAAAACGCAGTTCCCATGGGAGGCCCTTCTGTTGACTGAAAGGCCAAGAGGTGTCAGAGCCTTCCCCAGATCCCCTGCTTGCAAAACCCTGCTCCTTCCCGTTAAACACATTCCTGTGCCAAGAAGGCTTCTCCACCCCAGGCTTTGCTCATGCTGGGAGAATATGCACAACTCTTGGAGGTTACGCTATTTGTCTTAATATGAGACAAGTTAGAATGACATCAACTTTCACCAAGTTTCTCGCTGCCTTGAGGAAGTAGGGCAACCAGTGTATTGCTTCTCCCAGATGCAGTCAGAAATACGAAAACAGAGGGATGTCACTTGGGTGTGTTCTATGTTCCTAAGAGCTCAGCGTGGTGAGGAAAAGCATATGCTCATGAACTGGTGACTATTTCCCACTCTCTGTGTGATTGGTTCCTTTCTTCAACTCTCGTCTTCTGTGGTTTCCCAAATGTACTTGACAGTTATAGTGGGCACAGCAGGAGCTGCTGACCCTAAAGGAAGAACCTGTCCTCTGAAAGCTACTGACATAGCCACAAAAGACTGTTCACAGTTTATCAATTTCAAATTTTATAAATTGAATATGAAACATTTTATATTGGTATTAAGCAGTAAATTTTAATGACAGTCTAAATTCAATGTAAATATATTTATGAAAGGTGATTTGAGTCAACTTCAAATAACTCATTGATTGTATTCATTGAAGACAATATCTTAAGGAAAATACATATTGGTATAACTCTTAGTGATTTATGATAAAAAATTATTTCTAATATTTTTATACAGACTGAGTATAAGCAGTTAACTTATTTTCATGCATCAGACATAGCCAATCCATTTCTTACATGAAACCTTTATTTTATACTTAATTGGACAACAGTACCTTGAGGTTGTCTTAATAATTTAATATTTTTGAATGTACAAAGAAAAAGAAGAATCAATACGAAATGATAGCAATTATAACATTAATCTAAAAACCAAAAATCCATGACATTAATATAATAAATAATAACAGTATAATTAACCAACATTTAACATTTGTTTTTTTTTTAACTTGGAAATAAAGTGAGATTAAATATTTCATTGTAATAACACATTTAATTTCCATAACAATCTCCTTCTCATAGTTGTTAATAGAGGTTAGTTCTATTTTAAGTTAAGTTAGCTTGGAGGTTAGAGATTTTACTTGGCTTACCCAAATACATATATGCAAGGTCTAAGAAAAAAATGTGAATCTCTCGGGTTTTATCTAATTATAGCTGAGGCTATAGTTGGAAACCTGGCATCTGGCATCAAAAGTTCTACTTTTACTCCTGGTGTTAGCACATGTCAAAATGTGAGAATCTAGAACCGAAAGGAACGAAACAAAAGATGGAAAATCAAAAGGTGAGGAAAGACACAAATGTTTGTGCTCAATTGTAAATAATTGTAAATAATCGACTGAAACACACCTTTGCTGAGCACTGCTTCAGTGACTTCTTCCTATTGAGGACTGAAGTCTTCTGTCCAGCACTGGGGACGTATGTGTATGTTTGAAGTTCAGATGGGATAAAGCAATGGGGGATGATCAGAGGAAGAATAGAGAGACTTACATGAAGTGCAGAAGAGAGGCAGGGAGCTTGTAAGATTAAGGTCAAATGGAAACTGTGGAGAGAACAAGGGGATGGTGGAAGACAGCATACCATATCTGAGGTGATTGGCCCAGCCTTTCCTGACAGCCAGCTGCAAAAAATTAACCCCAGGGAACTGCAGCTTCAGGCCAGTCAGGTGTCTGTGAAAATGCAAATGAGCAAGTTAAACCTGTCAGCTAGGCAGACTTGCAACTTGGTTTAGAAAGATAGCTAACAAGCTTTTAATAAAGCATCCAATGGTTAAACTCTTATTCAAAATATCCTATGTGCCGGGCGGTGGTGGCGCACGCCTTTAATCCCAGCACTCAGGAGGCAGAGGCAGGCGGATCTCTGTGAGTTCGAGGCCAGCCTGGTCTACAAGAGCTAGTTCCAGGACAGGCTCTAAAAAAACTACAGAGAAACCCTGTCTCGAAAAACCAAAAAAAAAAAAACAAAAAAAAAAAAAAAAAACAAAAAAAAAAAAAAAAAAAAAAAAAAAAAAACAACAACAACAACAAAATATCCTATGTGACATCTTGAACCACTAAATAAAATTCTTAATGGCAACAGTGATTCAAATTCCAGTAGACAGCTTACAGAAGCTGCCAGACAGGTATTCACACAGGTAGAGAATGCTATACAGAAACAGTGTGTACATTATACTAATTATGACCAGCCTTGGCAAACATGTATATTACTTACAAAACTTACTCCTGCATTATTATGGAAAAAACTGTCTGCTTTTATGACTACAGCTTCCTGTTTCATCAGTTAAGGTATTAAACCCTTATGTTGAAGCAGTAGCTTGCTTAGCACAAAAGAATAAAATCTAGGAGATATTTTGGCAGAGAACCAGCTTAGATCAATGTTCCTTATACTAAGCAACAAATTAATTGGTTATTTCAAAATAGTGATTCTTGGGCAATTAATTGCATTTGCTCAATTTAAAGGCCAGATTAATAATTTTTCCCAGCTGATCCATTGCTGCAATTCATAGAACTATATTCCTTTATTTTTTCTAAAGTTGTAGTAAAAGATCCATTAAAGGATATTATGCTAAATTTAACATGTTTTTTTTTTTCCCAATGGAAGATCAATACATGTAGTTGATGGTGAAAAGGAATTGTGGAGCATGCCCATGGCTCCTTAAAAACAACTTAAGAGGATAAAAACAGGATGATTAAGAATCGCCACATAATGCCTTAAGTCGTGCACCTTTTATGGATGTCCATGAGCAACCTGCCACGGACAGATTTTGGCATGATGGCACCAAGGTGATCTTTGCTAAGGCAAAGTAAAAAGATCCTTACACTGTGTTATGGAAAGGACCTATCCCTGTATTAATTTGGGGTTGAGGTTTGTGCTCCCCCCCCACGGGAAGAAAATAAAACTGGACGAGATGACTGTGTATAGAGCAGAGGATGCCAGCCCTGATGACCTTGCAGCCGCTGATGACTCCATAGAAGAAGCAGAAAGAGGTTCCTGAACACGTATGTTCCTGATTCACTACAACTTTCTGTTATCTGACCATCTGAGAAGGGAAAGAACATCGTGGTGGTAACTGGTGATTCCCAGGCTCTTGATGAACTTGCTATGCAAACTTCCAGAACTAGTGAATCCTGTTTACCTTGGAGCCAGACCAGAAATGCAGACTGAATATTCTACTGTTTTATTCTTTGGGACACAGAATTCAATTTTCCAGTGTGGTATTCAATCTGCTGTTTAAATATATGACCTGAGAACTGAGACCTCAGGTTTCCTCTCATGGGAAACAGGACTCATTACAAGAAATGACTGAAGCACCTCTGCAAATATGAGGAGGGTGACTTAATGTTCTTTTGCTGTCGCTCAGACTGGGACAATTACTTAAAAGGAGCAATGCAGTTGGACTCTCACCCATCAGAGAAGCCTTTTCTTGCCTTTTGATTAGAATATATTTAAGAGAATTGTGATGTGACAAATTGTGTGTTTATTATTAATTTCCACTCTAGAATTATAGTATTGACCTGGAAATGTTTGTAACTGCTTTAGTTCATTATAAGATGTTAATCAAAGCTTGACATTTCTAATGAGTTCTTGGAGTTGACAAAGAAATTTAGATTTTAATACAGCTGAAAATCATTAAGAAATATTCTAGACCAACTTAAAAAGCCATTCCCAACCATGGTGATTCTCAACCCCTTTAATTAGGAGATTGTAGTCATAGGAGCATGTATTTTTACAAAGCATTATCTAATTACAGACCAACTCTTTTGACAGAAACTTGGCTCAGAGACAGAGCCCAGAAGTATTTTCTCCCTTAACCATTTTCTTACAGATCGTGGCAGTCAAAGTTGGATTTGATCTTTTTTTTCCTTACGGGTATCTAACACATGGGCATGTATGACTGGAATACATGAACCGAAGACAGGTAAGTCTGGGAAAAGGGAAAGTGTTCACCTAAGGAAGATATGATCATCTGTCCTGTTACAGAAACACAGGCCTTATTAAAATTAATAAAAAGGGAAGAATCGTCGAGGTCCAAAAATATAAGCCTATTGCCACCTTTCTGCTAGTTTGGAGGTGGCTCAAATTGGCCATTTTTGACAGTAATATAGCTCATACAAGTAGATCCACTCCATCCTGACAGATTAGGATATGCAAACATACTTCTAGCCCTTCTTTTGGAATATGGGGTTACCTGGGAAGTGGCTGCCTTCAGGATACTTGGTCTAAGGTGGCTTCCCTGTCTAAACAACAGAATGCTAATGACTTGATTTCTCAAAGTGTTGAAGCAATGAGCTGTCAGAGTTGTCCTTTGTATTTGTTAATGAAGTCTTTTGTTACCTTCCTCCCTCTTTTAAATTGGGTATAAAAGCATATGGAAAAATAAACATGGTTGATTTCAGTATTCGCTGGATTGCCCTCCCAGTACAGTTCTGTTGTTTCTGTTTTATTATTTTCACATGCATCTTCTTTATTAATATTTCTAACACCCTACGCTCCTACCCTGGTAAAAGGTGTTTTTGTTGAGGCTGGTCCCTGACACACTTTATTTAACCATTTTTTTTTATTATTAAGTCCATGTGAATCTATATTTGTCCACTAAATGTATTAAGCTTAGTATCATTACATGGCAGAGAACTTTATATACTGGGACTGACTTGCTCTGAAAGGACTAATGTTATAGCCAGACATAAAGGCGATGGTTACTCTTTGTGAAGCTCCAAGAATTCTGGCATTAGTTTCAGCCAACAAATTGTGAAAACACATGAGAGTTTACCTCTTCATGTAGATTAAAGTATCCCAGTCAGAAATATAACTGGACGCAGCCATACTTGGCAAACAGGATCAACCCAAAGTTTTTAGTTCTACATTTGTGAGTTAATTTTCCATTTTAGTGTAAAATACTAGAAGTGAATCAACTCATGGAGATAAAAATTTAATCTTGCTGCATAATTTTTTCAGTTTCAATCCATAAGTGATTGGCCCTATTGTTTTAGGCATGTGATGTGTTACAAGCTGAAATGTATGGTGTAATGCAGTGTTTCAGACTATGCAACAGGTAGTGAGTATTATAGGCAACTTTAACAAAATCATATTTATATGACTAACTACACCCAACTATAGAAAATATTCAATGAAAATATGCTCTAATATGTTTTAAAATATAATTTTTAAAATGGTGTGCCTTTCTATGGCACTTGTAGATTGAGTTTGCAAGGCAGAGAATGCTTTGTGTAAATCAGTGAGTGAAAGGAAGTATATGTGTGTATCCTACTGTCAATTTTAAAAATTATATATTCTTAGACTGCATTCTTTCTTCAATGCCACATCAACTTCAGCTTACTGCAATTTTTTATTTTGTACAACTTATTAATTTTTAGTGTTTGATTCTCTTTTGTAGTAACAACACCATCATGAATCTATACACAATAATTTTATAACTGTATTCTACAGGCCTTTACTATTGTTTTAACTTCTTACTTTGTTTTGTAAAATTTGTCTAAGCACACATATACACATGATTACTTACTCAGGATCACCATAGCCACTATCAGTTTCACAGCATATCTGTAGAACTATCTTGAGAAACAATAATACACACATATTTATTGTCTAGAATAAAGGAAATGTATTTACATGACTTAAGTGTGACAGTGTCTTTTGCAAGTATAGTGCTGTCAACTGACCATCTAGGGAAGAAAGTAGAAAATAGCAAGGATGTTATACATTGGGAGAAGTTGGAAAAAAGAAGTCACTGATAAACTCGGAGAACAAAGTTGCTGGACCAGAGCAGTCTAACTCATGAAGGAAATGAAACTTCCAATTCTACCTGTGTGCAAGCTTTTCTTTTTGGTCGTTGACCTCACTAAAAGGCCAACTGACCACTTTTACACAATACCCTTAATTCCTTTTTGTCTTACAAGAATAATATTTGTCTACAGAAGGTCTCCTAAATCTAGGCTTTCTGTTCCTGTTTAAACCCAACCCACTCGACTCGCTTCTCTTCAGTCATTCACATTAACGCAAGGGTTTATATGCATATGTCTGCCAAGTGATTTATATATTTTTCTAATTTGAATACTTCAAACTAAGCTATTTTTCCTCCCACTTGAAACTCAATGTGTTCTTTGTCTTAGACTCTAATAAAAGTCAACCTGAAGTATAATAATTCTTCCTAGACAATGAGTGTCTGCATATTGAGGTGGGTAAAAGGAAGTTGGGTGATTTAATTAATGCAAGTAGCACAATTCAGTTAATATGTATAATTCATACATGATTAAAATACAAGGAGTTTAAAGACTCATTCCAGTTCTCATTATTGTTTATATTTCTCTCATCCTCATGGGTGATTCAAGCTGTGTACAATAAGTGTGATAGAAATGTGTCCTGTAACTGTTTCTCAAAAGAAAACTTATTATTTGTTTTTTCCCTAGAAATATTATACTCCATAGAGCTCTGAGAATTAGCTATTTAGAGTATCCTCTTTTCAAAAAAATAATTTTTTCAGGATTATAAAAATTCAATCTAGTTGTGATTAGTCAATATTGAAATGAAATTAATCTATTTATTTAACAAGAAAATAAGCACCAACTGTTATGTTCCTAGCTTAATTAGTCAGGGTTCTCCAGATGAACAAAACTGACAAAATGAACACACACACACACACACACACACACACACACCTGAGTGGATTATGATCTATGGTCAGAATATTCAACAATGGATGTCTCCTGAAAGGCCTAGGTCCAGTATTTTTTCAGCCAATGAGACTAGATGTCTTAGCAACCCCAATCAGGTGCTTATGTTGGAGGGAAGTCCAAGAGAGATGCCAGTATTTAGTTTATTTTGGAATCCCACAGTAGGTTCTAACACCAGTGAAGGAATGCCTCAGCAATAGGATAGATGAACTTGACTGACAGAGTGAGATGAAGCGGGTAAAGAGCAAAGGCAGCTTGGGAAGAGGACAAAGCATCACAACATAAAGAACACAAAAAATGGAAGGTGTTAGGAATTCACTATTAAAGGTACCTGCCAATTGTTTACTCTTCTGCATGTTGGAAATACATATAGAATGGTATCCACTGGGAATCCATGTGTGATTTTCTTTACTTTTTTACTAAGAATTTTTAATACTATTTTTTTTTTCATTTTACATAGCTATCCCCATTCCCACTTGCTCCCCCTTTCCCACCCGATTCTTCCCCTCCCCATGTACTCCTCACAAAGGGTAAGGCTTCCTTCCCATGGGGAGTTAACAAGGTTTGATGCTTCACTTCAAGGCAAGACAAAGGTCCTCCACCCATATCTAGGTGGATCAAGGTATCCCTCCAAAGAGAATGTGCTCCGTGATGCCAGTTCATTCAGTTGGGATAAATCCTAGTCCCACTGCCAGTGGCCACACAGACTACCTTACAACTGTGCCCCACATTTAGTGGGCCTAGTTTAGTTCTATCTAGGTTCTCCTGCTAACAGTTCAGAGTCAAAGAGCTCTCACTAGCTCAGATCAGGTGTTTTTATGAGTTACACCATCATGGTCTTGACCCCTTTGCTCATATTAACGCTCCTCTCCCTCTTGGGCTGGTCTCCTATAGCTGGTTCCAGTGCTTCCCTGTAGATCTCTGTATCTCCTCGCATCAGCTGCTGGTTTGATGGGGAAAGCCTTGTTAACCAATAATCTTTAAGAGGTTGGTCCTAGTTAAGGCGTGGCTTCACTGGGACCCAGGTAAAAAAGTATTCACCTCCCTGTTTGAACTCTCTCCACATCACCCCACCCCTCCCGTGGGACATTGCTGCGCTCGGATTTCTCGTTTCCTGTTTCGTGAGTTTTTCCCTTACAATAAATAAAATATAATTGTTTAATCCTTAGCTAGCCTGGTTATTTCTACACTGGTTGAAGGTTTTTTTGTTTTTTTTTTTGGTTTTTCGAGACAGGGTTTCTCTGAAGCTTTTTTAGAGCCTGTCCTGGAACTAGCTCTTGTAGACCAGGCTGGTCTCGAACTCACAGAGATCCGCCTGCCTCTGCCTCTCGAGTGCTGGGATTAAAGGCGTGCGCCACCACCGCCCGGCTTGGTTGAAGGTTTTATGAGGACAATTAAGGTAGTCATCAATCTGGTTATGGGGGAAGGCCAGTTTAGGCATCTTCTCCACTGTTGCTTAGAGTCTTAGCTGGAGTCATCTAAATTTAATGAAATTCCATTTTCTTTTAAAATTTTTTTGGACTCTGTTTTGTGGGTTATGCCTATAATTATTATCTAACCTGAAGTCATAAACATTTGCATATAGTCACTTGTAGAGGTGAATCATTTGGCTTTACAATTAATACTTGGTTAATTGTTGTATATGTTTGCAATGTGTGGTTCAGAGCTGCTGTCCTGCATAGGCGTGCATATCATTCAGCAACATTAGAGAGAAAACTGTTCATGAATTGCCTTTGCATATTTTAGAGCCAGTTGTTTACATGTGACTTTATTTCTAGATTCTGCTCTCTGTATCATTACTTTATCGTCACCATAATTATAATGCTCACATTACTTTTTGCAGATTTCATCTCCTCAAATCTTTGTTATTAACTTCTAGTATTTTCACATTTCCTTAGCATTTCCTCCACTTGGGTTTTCTCTGGATTCAGACTGAATTCTTACTCCTTGCTCTGTATTCTGGAAATTATTTCAGGGCAGTAACCAGGCCAGAAATGATCTCATCTTATTCGTTCCCCACATCTCAATGATAACCAATTCTTTATTCGTTCAGAATTGTTAATTGTTATATTTTGTTCAGGGAGCCTTAATTGGTTAAAGAAACAGAAGCACATGGCTGCTAGTCCATCATCTGTCTGGAAGCTAATTTCACCATTTTGGAATCTCATTTTCCTATATGATTGGAGACTATATATATATGTACATATACATATATTATATAATAAATTTTTCTAAACTGTGCAGAATATTGCAAATGCAAAGTATTAGTTACTATAGCTACACATACTTGATGATATTATATAATGTCATAGATAATAATGATATAATTGCATGTATAAATCATTTTTATATCTTGTTCATTGGCAATAATTATGTGTAAATCTATTTCTACCATTGGAGCTCTTTAAAGGGATGACAATATTTACAATAATATAAAGGCCAATCTGAGAATTTTGACTGCTTTAACAATTTCATTATGTTGGCAGTTTATTTTTATTTATTTATTTTTTTATGGAGTGCATTGTGCAACTTTCCCCAAACCTTGGCATGCTTGTGTACTGGTTGGTACATCTCACTCTCACTTAGAGACTTGGATGATGTTTCTTTGGTTACAGGACTGTTATTAAATTGTATTTTTTTCCAGTGAAATAGGAACATTGAAGGCAAGCCAAAAACAGAGTTGACTACTTAACTGGCTTGATTGCCAAGCTACTCTAAGCCCAAACAAGAAGTCTATATGAGAACAGAATCAAATTTCTCCAGCTCCAGGTCTCTAGAGCATAAGAGAAACAGATTTCTAATGACATGATGACGATTCATTAATTCTAATAATTTTAACAAGTGTACTAAATCTTGCTGCTTTTGAATAGAAATTTGACAAGAAAGTTATTAAGAATTTTGCCACTCAAAAAGGTGCTACAGATAAAACAGTGTAGCTTTCCCCTCTTTATCGGCAGAAACAAAGGCTTGGTTTTGCCTGCCTTTGCCCTTTGTTCTCTATGAATATCAGTCCAAATAAAATTGCTCAAATAAAATAATGATTAAATTTGCTCCAAGAAACATGATAATTACTAAGAAGGCAGACACAAGTAAGTTAATATAGTCTCAAGGTTTTAAGAACCCACAAATTATGTCGATATTTCCAAAACTTGTATTTACATTCTATTCAACTACTTTCCCCATTGTCAGCACAAAACAAGGTAACTCAAACTATATGACATGTTTAAGGAATTTTGTATGTTTAAACCTGTATAAAAGATCATCTTTTGTATTTTATTCAAATAAAGGGCTTTTGTTTGGCTATTAATAATTGTCAGGCACATACCCTTTCATGAGAATATTGACCTGATAGACAAATCCCCACATTGGTATCAGAGGACTGTGGTTGGGTTTTAGAGAAGGCCCGCATTAGCTAGGGAACTTGCTGGAGACCCTTTCCTGACTGTCACTTACCACAGCTACACAATGAACAATATGGCAACAGTATCAAAATAGACACTAAGGAACAAGAGAAGGAAAATTATACCAGCAAAGGCTTTTCTAAAGATATAGTATTTTGAAAAACTAGACGATTATTATTTAATATAGTTATCTAGTAGCCACATAAAACCCACATCTCCTTCTCTGTCTCTGGGATATGACTGCCCAGTCATACACTAGATTAAAAAACTGTTTTTATTGTTAGAGAATTTCATACATGCGTGTAAAATGTTTTTATCAAAACCACTCCCTAATCTTCCCCTTTCAGCTTCTCCCACATCATCCCTTCTGCTCCTCCCTCCTAACTTCATGTCCATTTCTATTCTTCTTTGTATGATTTATGTAGTACAGCCTCTACATATATGGGTATAGAACCAGCTACTGGAGCACGGGTACCCTTGTAGGGGACATTTCAGTGAAGAAAACTAAGTACACCCTAGGGTCATCAATTAATTTTCAATAGCTTTTTAGATAGTGGCAGTGCTTCATGAGACCCTCCTCTGTCCACGCTGGGACTGTATCTGGCTAGATCTTGTGCAGGTCTTCTGTGTACAGCCACAGTGGCTGTGACGTCATGTGTGTCTGGCAAATAATATTTTGCTGCAGATTACCGTTACCCCTCACTCTTACAAATCTGCTGTGTCTTCATTGATGATCCCTGATCCTAAGAAGTATGGAGTGTGTGCTATGGCTCTCCCATTTAAGGTTGGGTATTCCACAGAGAAATGATTTCTTTCATCCCTTTTGCATCCAGATATCTCTGTCATCTTTACATAAGAAAAATTAGTAAAAATGATGGCACTTTGAAGACAAGGTAATTAAAAAACAGCTTGTCACTCTGTTCATTTTCCCTGCCTATAGTTTGGCTATAACAACCTCTGAGATGTAGGTTATAATCAGCCACCCTCTGGAAAGAGGAATCCCCATGAGAAGTCATACCTTGTCTTAGGGGTGGATAGGTGGTGGGGTAGGGGGGGAAGTAGAGGGAGCAGAAGGAGGGGAAGAAGTAGAAACTGAGATTGATATGTAAAATGAGAAAAGATAGGTTTTTATAAATAAATAAATAAATAAATAAACAAATAAATGGAAAAGAATCTCTATCTAAATTACCATGGCTTCTATGAAAGCTATTTTTGGATACTAGCTGTAAGGCAAAGGATAATAATCCTATAGTCCACGAACCCAGAAAAGCTAAGCAACAAGGTGAACCCTAAGAGAAATATATACATAGATCCCCCTGGGAAGGGGAAACAGACAAGATCTGCTGAGAAAACTGGGAACATGGGGGTAGGAGAGAAGGGAGGGCAGAAGGAGAGGAGGAGGGGAGAAGAGAACAGGGGAGGAGAACTTGAGGGAATGAATGGTCAAGATGGGGTAAGAACAGAGAGGGGGGAGCAAGGAAAGAGATATCTTGATTGAGGGAGTCATTATGGGGCTAACAAAACACCTGGCACTAGAGAAAATCCCTGGACTCCACAAGGATGACCCCTGCTGAGACAATAAGCAGTGGTGGAGAGGGGGCTTGAACTGGTTTTGCCTTGTAGTCAGATGGATGACTATCTTAAATGTCACCATAGAACCTTCATCCAGCAACTGATGAAAGCAGAGGCAGAGATCCACAGCTGGGCACTGGGCTAAGCTCCCAAAGTTCAGTTGAAGAATGGGAGGAGTGAGAATATGAGCAAAGAAGTCAAGACCATGATGGGGACACCCACTGAAACAGCTTACCTGAGCTAATGGGACCCTACCAACTCTGATTTGTCAGTGAGGGAATCAGCATAGGACCAAACTAGGCCCTCTGAATGTGGGTAACCGTTGTGTGACTAGAGCAGACTGTGGGCCCACTGGCAATGAGACCAAGATTTATCCCTGCTGCTTATACTAGTCTTTTAGAGCCCATCCTCTTTGGAGGGATACCTTGCTCAACCTTTGTATAGTGTCAAGGGCTTTGGTCCTGCTCAAAGCAATGGGCTAAACTTTGTTGACTCTCAAATGGAAGCCTTACCCTCTTTGAGTAGTGCATGGGTGGGGGTGGAATGTGTTGAAAGTGGAGGGAAGAGGAGGAGGTGAGAAAGTGGGAACTGGGATTGGTATGTAAAATGAGAAAAGAACGTTTTTTAAATAAAATAATTAATTAAAAAATAAGAGTTGTTTTTCAATATGACAAAGTTCATCTGCTGTAAGTAAAGTTTGCTGATTAATAAAGTCTGTGTTCTTTGACTTTCTGATAATACAAGAATCATGCTAGTCCCATATGAAAAGACCCATAATATTTCTAGGAGGGTAAGAGAATGATTTACAAGACAGTGGGCACCAATACCTGCATGGAGAGTGACTTCAGCAAAGAACCAAAACCAAATCAAATTTTAAAACTAGCACCAAATGATGAAATTTATGTCTCTTACACTTACACACACACACACACACACACACACACACACACACACCACACACACCACCACCACCACCACTACCACCACCACCATCAACAACATAATAACAGGAAATAACAATTATTGGCTATAGATATCTCGCAATATCGATGGACTTGATTGTTGTAGATTATAATAAAATAGTCCTGCACGAGGAAGAATGGAGTATAATAAAGGTTTCTTTATTTAGGGGTAGACTCACAGATCAGAAGTTTTTTGTGTGAGTGGGGAACTGAAACCAAATCCAGCAGTCAAGAGGCTGCACACACTTTTAAATGTACATATATAGTACATGTGGTCATGCCCAATGTGGGCCAGTATCTTAAAGGCTATTGGTTGAAGGAGTACTTGATTTTCCAATAAAAAAGACATAGACTAATAGAATGGGTGTTAACACAGATTCTATCATTCTACTCCGTACAAGAAACACACCTTAACATCAAAGATAGACATACCCACAAAAGAAAGTCTGGAAAAGATTTTATGAGAAAACAGACCTAATAAACAAGGTGGAGTAACCATTAATATCTAGCAAGAAAGACTTCAAACCAAAACTGATCAAAAGAGACAGACAGAGAAGGAATTTCATATCCTCAATGGAAAAATCAAACAAGATGATATTTCAGTTCTTAACATTTATGCCCCAAAGACAAGGGCACCCTTGTTCATAAAGGAAACACTACAAAAGATTAAGTAACACATCAATCCTCCCACATTGATAAGGGGAGACTGCAGTTCTCACCAAAGGACATACATCCAGACAAAAGCTAAACATAGAAATACTGGAGCTAAGAGATGTTATGAACCAAATAGATATAATATCTATAGGACATTTCCCCTATTGAAGCAGAAAAGAAAACACTTTCTTCACAACATATTATGGAATGTCTTCTAAAACTGACCACATACTCAGTTACAAAGCAGGTCCTAACAGACACAAGAAAATTCAAAGAATCCCCTGCATCTTATCAGACCAAAACCTGGATTTCAACAATGGAAACTCTACAAGCTCGCAGAAACCCATCAACTCTCTACTGAAAGACTACTGTGTCAAGGAAGAAATAAAAAAGAAATTAAATACTTTCTAGAATTAATTGAAAATGAATGAACAACATATCCAAACTTATGGGACACAATCAGAGTAATGCAAGAGGAAATTTCATAGCACTAGGTTCTTTCCTAAATAATTTGGATAGATCTCACACTAGCATTAACAACAACTTAAAACCTCTAGAACAAAAAGAAGCAGACCCACCCAAGAGAAGTAGATGGCAGGAAAAGGTTAATTTGAAAACTGAAATCAATAAAATAGAAACAAAGAGAATAATCCAAAGGATCAATGAAACAAAGAGTTGGTTCTTTGAGAAAAATCAACAATAGACAGACCCTTATCTAAACTAATTTAAAGACAAAGAAAGACTATCTAAATTAACAAAATCAGATATGAAAAGGGGGACATAACAGACACTGAAGAAACCCAAAGAACATTAATTTATATTTCAAAAAACTTTATTCCACAATATTGGAAAATCTAAGACAAATGAACAAATTGCTTGACAGATACCACTTACCAGAGCTAAATCAAGATCAGATAAACAATTTGATAGAAGCTGTCATTAAAAGTCTGTTAATCAAGCATAAATAAATAAATAAATAAATAAATATAAAATCCGGGACCAGATGATTTTAGCATAGAGTTCTACCAGACTTTCAAAGAGCTAATGCCAATTCTCTTCAAAAATATCCCATAAAATAGAAACAGAAGAAATATTGCCAAACTATTTCTATGTGGCCACAGTTACCCTGAAACCCAAACCAGACAAAGACTCCACAAAGAATGAGAATTACAGACCAATATCCCTCATGAACATTGATGCAAAATTACTTGCAAACTGAATTCAAAAACACTCAAAAAGATCATACATCATGATCAGGTAGGCTTCATTCCAGAGATTTAGGGATAGTTCAACATATGAAAATAAGTCAATTAAATCCACCACATAAACAAACTGAAAGAAAAAAGTACATGATCATGTCATTAAATGATGCAGAAAAGGCCCTTGACAAAATCCAAAACTCCTTCATGTAAAAATCTTACAGAGATCAAGGATACAAGGTACATTCCTAAACACAATAAAGGCAATATTATAGCAGGTTTAGCCAGCATCAAATTAAATGGAGAGAAACTCAAAGAAATTACACTAAAATCAGGGACAATCCAAAACTGTCCACTGTCTCCTTACCTACTCAATATAGTACTTGAAGTTCTAGCTAGAGTAACAAAACAACAAAAGGAGATCAAGGGGATACAAATTTGAAAGGAAGAAGTCAAAGTATAGCAAGGAATCCCTTGCAGTACATGCAACTAAGAATAGACCTGTATCCACAACACATGAAGAACACAAAGAGCCAGTATTCAAATGAAGCAATAAAGCAAAAAGGAAAAAAAATTAAGTGTCAAAGAGCCTACATATCTGACAAATGAGCATTTGAAATGATTCTTCTTAAAACTAATGAAACGAAGCAAACCAACAAAGACATTGGTTTGCTCAGTAGAATGCTTGAGGCCGTACTCACTGACCGTTTCAGTGCCTTGGGGGAGAGAGACACCTTGGTGGACTGCTTGCTGTTTAGAAGGCAAAATGTGTCACTTGGCTGTTTCCTACAAAATTAAAAAAAAAAAAACAAGACATACTATTATAGTGTTTCTTTGTATCTGTTAAATAAATTCAAGTGATTTTCCCAAGGTTTACATATATTTATGTTTTTAAAAAATAAAATGTAACATTGCAATTACATAGATATCCACAATACACAAAAGCGCAAAATGTACTCATAAAATGATTCAGCCACAAAACACAGCTAACTGGAGATACATGATGAAAAACTGGGCTGAGGAAACTATGCAATGTGAAAGTCAGATTTTTAAAAGAGATATGGAAGAATATATAATTCCATCAGTGTAAAATGCTAGGCTATGCAGATTAACATATAGGAATAAGAAGTAGATCCATAGTTTGTAGGAAAACTTTGTGGGAGGGAAGAGCACATGATACTTAAGGGGTGTGGTGATATTTTCGTGGAAATGTGCTCATGCCAAATTTCACTAAACTATGCACCTAACGTATGTAGTTCTCTGTGCCAACTCAGAGCAATAGACTTCTGATGTCTGCGAGTTCCAAGGTTGAACTTGGAACAACTAGAAAAGGAAGCTCTTGTTTTGTTTGTTTTTTGACCTCCCTCCCTCACCCTTACTCCAACCTCATGCATGCGCTTATTCTTCAAGGTTTCCAGGGATCAACTACAATGTCATAGTCACAAAGAGCAGAGAGAATGATGCTAACGAATATGGCCTGGGTCCCAGAACCTTGACATGAAGTCTTTGAAAGCTATTCATTCTAATCTGTGAATATAATTGTTACTCTTCTCTGAGACGTTTCCACTTTAAATGCGAACTCAAGAAGGCTTACCATAAAGTGATGCATTGCACATGGTGAGATGACAAGGGATATTATATTTTAGAAGGACATGGGTTGGTTTGGGGTAAAATGTCTCTAAGGGACATTTTCTTTGATCCAGAAGTAACATATTCATTTCTAAAGTTGGCTTTGTTTTTTATTAAAAACAATGACTTATATTTGTATAGGGTGGTAATCATTACAAAGTACTTTCGCTTTTATTATCTCATTGGGATATGCAAAGGCCTTTTGATGTAAATTGGCCCCAATTTATGGATAACAAATTTTCACTTTGTGCTCTTACAAAACTTGTTTTTTTTCTTCAAAGTAAGAAGAGGATTTTATGTGTGTGAATTTGAGTCTCTTTTCAATGATCTTGGAAACAGTCATTTTGAGTTTTACTGTTATGTTCCAATAGAAGAGGGTACTCTGGCCTTCTTAACCCAAATCCTTTGCTTAGTTTGTGAATAGAAATCCTGTACATTTTGTGTGAGCATTCAACTTTGGGTTATGGGAATGCAGATAACATTAAGTTATCTACTGTTAAGTAGAATAGCTTCTTAACAACATTATACTATGAAATATTTGGTCTAAAATTCTAAGATACATATTTATAAAAATCCCATTGACCAAAAAAACAGATGAGGATAACATGAAGAACTATGTATGATTCAAGGGAGCATTAGCATCCTAACAATCTTGACCACCTTGAGCCCGTGGCAGTGTAGGAATTTGTGTGTGCAGTCATTAATCCAGCTTTACATGGTCTTTAAGAACCAAACCATCCTCTGTGTATCAGTCATTGAACACAACTTCCATGCAGGTGGTTGTGACTCATTTTTGGAAGTAGGAAAAAAAGTATTCCTTAACTTTAATAGGCTGCCAAGATAACTAGAAAGGGAATATTAGAAAACTGTTAAAAGACAAACAAACAAAATTAACACTTTTAAAAATATTTTAAATACTAAAAATATTTGTTATATCTTATTAGTAGATAAGGTATCTGATTAGTAAACTTAGTTTTAAAAGAAACCTGAGTAGTTCATTGCAAGCACATTTTTTTCTAGATCAGAGTATCTAATAATAAATGACCCAAAGGAATGCAGTTATAAATAGATAGAATTTAAGACATCATATAATCTAAAATTATTATATTTTCACTGCTCTAAACTGAAAGGTAAACATCAGTTTATATATGTTATTATATTTCGAGGTATAAATATATTCAATGTGGAAGAGAAAGGTCTTTTCAGCAATCATGTTAAAACAATTGTACACTAGGAGTGATTTTTTCAGAGATAATTAAAAATAGAATGAAAAAGTAGAATTTATACTATATTGGCTATAGAGGATGTTGAAAATATCTCATGACTTTAAATGAATAATGTCTTAGATAGAACATACTGTCATTAACCAATATATTTAAAAATGAGTAAATCTGTCCTTGTCAGCACTTAAAAATGTCTTCACCACATAGTGCACTGATATCAACCAGAATAAAAAAATCGCAGCCCAGAGTACAAAGAAATATGACAAACAATGATGTGAGAGAGACATACATCTAAGGACTAAAACTACTTTTGGGAATCTATAATATGTCATGCCATCAAAAACAGACGACACAGGAGCATACCCACCATCATTTATTAGCTAGAAGCACAATGGCCTGCTACCACATGATTAGGGAATGGCTACATTTAAAAATTACTGTACCAAATTGCACGAAGTTATTGTGCAATTACGATACTCCAATATTCCTTGGGTTATGCTGCAACATGATGCAGGCACTTTAGAATAATTCCTGGCATTTCTTTCTAGTGGACCCTCTCTTTCACCCAGAATTCTCATCCAGCATCATTGTCCAAGAAAATTGGGAACATTTTTCCACGCAAAGAAATCAATGTTAATAGCATTAATGATGACACAAAATGTACTCCTCACCATAGTAAATGTGTAAGTTGTGATGTTTTGATAGGATAGAATGATATATGGCCATTAGAATGATTAATAATCATTTCCAAGTGTATTAAAGTTATTGAAAACGTATGATTTTTCAAAGTTATTTTATTCTTTGAGAGTTTCATGTATGTATACATTGTATTGTGGTCATATCCATCCCCAATGCTCCTCTTCAGCTCCTCCAAGACCCCACTACCACAACCTCCTTCCAATTTCATGTCTTCTTCATAGAAAACAAACGATGGAGCTCAACTTGTCCTGCCATTTTTGCATTAATAATACTAATCAGTACCTACACATCATAGCTATTTGTCAGTAATCACAGACAGTTTCTTTCTAGTATATGGTAGGAATACGCTTTCACATACTCAGCAGAGAAAGATGTTAGTGAGGCAATCAGCGACAGGGGAAATGAAATAGTTGGCTTGACTTATGTTCTCTTGGCTCTAAACTTTATTTCTTAAGCTTCAAAACTAATGTTAAACTGATTTTCTGGCAAGTGTCAGAGGGTGGTTCTCAATAGCTTCCTGGAAGTCCTGTTGGCTGCTCTAGTCTTCTGTTTTTCAGCACTAATTTATGCACATATTCCTTTATTGTGTTATTTACTAGTTTATCACTTTATTAACCAGCTATATTTCTTATAATCTGATATATTCTGAGAATGGGATATGAGCTAGTACACTAGAAGTTGAAGTTATAAAGTACAAACAGGATGCCATTGTTCCCTTCGTAAGAAAACTCTGTATAGAGGTAAGATAACTGTTCATGTTCTAGTGCCTTAACTATGCTCCAAAAAAAGAATATTGTCATTGAATCTAATAAAAACACAGCATTCTTCTAAATTAAAAAGATAATTTGGTCATGAGCTGTGAATTAGGTATAGAATAAAATAAGATGTAGCATCATCAAACTATTTTCTAGGGAATTGAGTAATGTTTTTCACTTTAATATATCTGATATAAAGTAGTCAGCCAAGAAATCATATACTCAGAAGGCACATTAAGTGAGATACATACATATGTATAAATGCACACATATATAGTACATATATTCATGCATATATATTTAACAGCAATAGTCATCAATTTGAAAGAGAGTGAGAATGGGATATAAAAGGAGTTGGGGTGAGGACAGGGAAGGGACCAACGGGTGTAATTATATTTCAATTCCAAAAATATTATAAAATAAATGTATAGAAAAAACCAACATAATTTATAATTGGAGTACAAAAGAGCCAGTTATAAATTCATCTAAAATTATTATTTCCATACAGTTTATGAAATATATTGACAAAACAGTGCATATCAAGAATTCTATAAAATAAAATTTAAAAATACAGATTTTGAAGAAGAAAGATCAGCCTCCAAGATTGGCCTGTCAATTTTCAACCAGTGCCAAATTATTTACTTCCTTACTGTGTGTCAGGTTTCACACCAGATGCTATTTCAGTAATAATCACTTGGAATGTAAACTATATTTTTTCTAGCTGGGTGTTACATGCAACTCTTGGATTCTCAATAGCATCTTCTGTCAAGAATAGAACATCATAAAAATGAGGTGAGATGGGAAAGCCAGAGGACCACAATTTCCAGTGTGAGATACTTTTCTATACACGATAGGGAGCTGCACCAATGACATCTCAACACCATGGGCAGCTAAAGAAGATGTGCACGATGACGACACCAGTTAATATCCTAATGTGGATGGTGAAATATCACAAGGGATCCCCCTTAGAAGAAGAGCTATAGGTAATTAATGGCTGCTAAAGGAGGGAGAATTAGTCTTCTCCAGGGATGAGCACCCTAGTAGGCGATTCAATACCAAGTGGTTGGCCATAGACACACATGTCTATGACGAACACTAAATTTATTCAATAGGATACATGTGTGTGCATAGGGATAGCTTAAAGGGATCATGAATTTGATAGGGAAATGGTATAGATATAGAAGAAGTTGGATGTAGAGTGGAAGTAATGCAAACACAGCATTCATGTGTGAATTTCTCAAAAGTAAAATAAAATTAAAAATGTATACATAGATCTTTTTACAATATATACTATGCATATAATATATATGAAATGTCTAAGAATTTATTTTTTTCTTTTTTTCTTTTTTTTCTCATGGTTTATTTTTTTTTATATTTAAAAATTTCCATCTCCTTCCCTCCTCCTCCCCCCTCCCTCCCCTCCTCCTCCCCCTTCCCTCCCCTCTTTCTCCCCTTCCCTCCCCTCCCCTCCAAACAAAGAATGAGTCATCATATGAAAGAAAATTTGTTTCATTTTTGTTGACACACTCTTTCTCTCTCTCTCTTTCTGTGTGTGTGTGTGTGTGTGTGTGTGTGTGTGTGTGTTAGTGTGTGTGTGTGGTGTACACATGTGCATGCATGACTAGGCACTGATGTGATGACTCAAGATTTGCTGCCTGGAAATGTCTCTGTTGTTTACAAAAGCCAACTCAGTAAAGCCCTTTTAGTGGAAGTTTAAAAGCAAGTCTTGAGTCCCTTAAAACTATACTAATAATTTTGGATAAATTCTGTGAAAGCAAACAAAGAATCAAAGAATCACATTTTCTTCATTAAGTAGATCTGACCTCTGGGAAAAAAACTAGAACTTTCTTCTGAAAAAATGCATATACAGAGCTAAAATTTAATTTTTAATTAAAGATAAATAAAAGAGTGCAGATATAACAGTATATATAGTATAATATGTATTATACACAATGCAGTATTGAACAACTAATAAAACATGTATTAGTCACAATGCAGAAAGGTACAGATATGGCAATAAACAATATCATATAAACTAAAATAGTTGGAGAAAAATGATAACCTTAAAAAGCAGTCAGGAAGAGGATACTATACAGAAGGATTCAAGACATTCAAGACTATAATTATATATATATATGTATATATACATATATATATATATAGAGAGAGAGAGAGAGGTACAGACAGACAGACAGACAGACAGACAGAGACAGATACAGAGAAAGAGGAAGAAAGACATAAAAGATAAAAGAAAATAAAGACCACAGAAAGAAAAATAATCATTTTGGGTACCATCATTATCATATCCATATTTGATCAAAAGTCAAATGAATGAAATCCTCTAATGCAACTAGAGATAGAATAAGGAATGTGATAATTGTGACTAGTTAGTAAAAACAGTTTGTAGAACAGAAGAGATAGCACAATAATTTAAGAGTATATACCACCCTTGCTTAGGAGCCAAATTTGATGCCCAGCACCCACATTGGATGGCTTACAACCACCTATCACTCCAGGTCCAAGGGGAAATCTGACATCTCTGGTCACTGTGGGCACTTGTACACATGTACATAAGGCCCCCCCCATACAGATTCAAACCCAAGCACAAATGGATAATTCAAAATAAAAGACATATTGAAAAAATGGTAACAGTTTATATTCTTTAAGGTGCATTTAACACAGCAAAAATATGTCATAATGCACTACAAATGCTAAAAAGCCAAAGGAAAGTGAAATGACCTTGTAACAGCAGAGGGCAACATCACCTGAAATTGGACAGCTTAAGAACATGCAGATGAGAAGCCAAGAGCCACAACAGCTTGTAAAAGTGGGGTTCATGGAAAAGGCACAGCCTGTGCTGTAATTACTTCCCAGAAGGAACAAGATCCAATTGTCACCATGTGTCAGTTGTCACCTATGGCTCAGACTTCCTAATAAAATGGCGCAACGACTGAGAAAGCAAAAAAGGAATTTTCAAAGGTTAGCCTTTCATGGCAGAGTGGGGCACAGAAAGAGTTAAAAATGGATATCCACGCAGACAGTCCAGAGAGTAACAAAGAAACGAGGGAAGCACATCCAAACCTCAGAAGGATCAACAGTCATGGGATTCCTTCATCCTTTATGAAAACAGCTATCTAAATGAGAGTGGTCCAGAGAGGTAGTTTGTGGAATAAGATGAACAGTCATGGTCCAATAACTAGATAGATTTCCACAAACACTCACTTAAGGAAAGCACTGAACTTGGTGAAGTAAGTACAGGATGACAACTTAAGTGGGTCTGGACAAGGAGATTTAGAGAGAAAATCAGTCTGACTCAATATGGAATTCGACTTGGGAATACAGAACTTGAAGTTTGAAAAGGCCTTTCAAATATCACTACCTGAAAAGGGGGACAAGATAAGAAATCAGAAATGCAACCCCAAAGATTTGTTTAAACAGGAAAGAGCACATGAAAGCAGCAATAAGATAGGCTTGAGGCAACTCAAAAAGGTCTTAGTTCATGAACTGGAAGAAGCAACAGTGAACTTCAAGGGCTTTTGGTTGGCATTCTTGCCTCCTGCATGGAAATCCACTTGAGAGGCAGCACCAAATGTCCATTCTACCCAAGACAGGAGGGTAGCTGCTACCAGAGAAACAGGAAATGGTTCACAAATCTTTCCAGCTGCTCATATTTATCAGAACATCCATTTTTTACTGTTATCTGATTAATGAGGATGTTTTGTATAGGATTTTTCTGGTGACTGAATAGTATACTGAACTAAGGAACAGTCCCACATAGAATGCTTATTTCAGGGTGAAAGGGAACTAAAGGAGCTGCTGGTAGCAGGATTCAGAGAAAACCACAGAAAACAAGACACTGGATTATTCATCTGGCCACTTTTCAGTCAGTTGAGACACAAAGGAAAGTGGATATTACATCATCAGTGGGCTCTGAGTGAACACTCATACGCACATAGCACACACACATACCAGGATTGTGGGGGGAAAGGGCAAGAAGCCTATGAACCAATTATTTTCTTTCTGGTAAAGAATTTTAAATTGTAAAATGAAAGATTTTTAACCCTATGCCTGATGTGGGAGGTCCTTCTGTCTATATGCTGATTTTATTTGTTAATGAATAAAGAAAACTCACTTGGCCTATAGCATGGGAGGAGGAGGGCAGAGTCAGAGAAAAGCCATGGATCCACTGCCTGAGATAGATGCTGGGAACTTTAGCTGGTAAGCCACAGCTACGTGGCAATATACAGAGTAATAGAGATGGCTTAGTTTAGGATATGAGTTAAGCCAGAAATATGCTTAAGCTGTTGGCCAAACAGTGTTGCAAATAATATGGTTTTCTGAGTGGTTATTTTGTGGCTGGGCAGCCAGGATGAGCAAATGACCCTTCCCCCAACATATGCCTATGAAATTTCATCCTACTATTCTAAAATTTCCAGTCAACTTTTAAAAACAAATTGGGGTTTTCAACCTAAGTGTGTAGGAAATAATTTGTTAAAACATCAAAGTATTTGAAAAGGATAGGTAGCAGATGTCTCCTTGAAGTCATCATATTTTAGAGTCTCATGATACTTCATGGAACAAAGGGATATTATAAAAAAATAAAATCTTTTTTCACGAATTTTACAACAAAAGCTCAGAACAAAATACTACAAATATGTGCTTCTGTGTGAATCAGAGTCCCATGATGACATGGTATTTGTCTTATCCCACCCAGTCTCTCTCCTCCTTTCCCATCTCTTGTTTCTTTTCTTTTTACCCTTTGAGAAACACTGCCAGCTTTTAATCATTTTGCTGGAGAAAACTATTTTTGAATTTAATGTTCACCTGGTTCATTTTAATTAAAATGTAATCTTTGGGCATCTTTTACAGTGGTGGTACATGGCGGTAAGATTTGCCGAAGGAGGAGGAGGCAAGAGGATCAGGAGTTTGAGGCCAGCCTGGGCATCCTTTAAATCACCACTGTTGCCCTCTTTTCCACAGAAAAAGAATGGAGAAATGATGATGCTTAATCCACAAATTATCAAGCCATGGTTTGCTTTTATATTGTGTTCCCTTCTGTAATACTCTGCTGGATTATTTCACGAGCATATGGAAGTGTGTTTGGGTTCCAATTCCTGATGCCTACTATCCCAAGTTATCTTGCTAAAATACATGCTTTATATACTCCAGCTGGGGCCAGGTGCAAGTAGCTCCAGGTAGATTTAGAAAGACCTAAAGATATCCTAATTTATAAAATGCAAATGAATTTGGACCCCCCTACCCATGTCCCAGAAGCACTTCAGTGTAGCATGAATTCTAATTGGTCTTAATAAAAAAAGCCCAGAGTCAGATAGCTCATTAAATGCTGAAAGATCAAAGAAGCAGAGCAGCCAGCCACTAGTCTTACCTCTACAAAATCCTCAGACCGAATGGGGTATCCTGTCTCTACAAGTCCTCAGAATTTTCGTGCCATCTCTATGAAACTCCTGACTGAGTCCTGAGAACCTCTCTTCTTCTGCCTTATATTCCTCTCTCTGCCCAGCTGTATCACTTCCTGTCTTCACCTCTCTAGTACTGAGGTTAGAGGTGTGAGCCACAACTGCTTGGTTCTGTTTCTCTTTTAGACTGATTCAATCTTGTGTAACCCAGGGTAGCCTTGAAGACACAGAGAACCCTCTGCCTCTGTCTCCCCAGTTCTGGAATTAAAGGTTTGTTCCACCACTGCCTGGCCTCAATGGCCGACTAGTGTGGCTAGCTCTGCACTCTGACCTTCTGGAAATCTTTATTTCTTAAAGCACAAACAAAATATCACCAAAAATCTTCAGTAGAAAGTGATGTGGGAACTCCTTCTGTATTTGTGTTGCTTTTATTAACAAAAAGAAGCTGCCTTGGCCTGTCATAGGGCAGAGTAGACCTAGCTGGGGAAAACTAAACCTGATGCTGGGAGAAATAAAGCAGAGTCAGTGTAGCTCTGGTCAGGGACAGATGAGCCGGAACCTTGCTGGTAAACCATGAGCCACATGGTAAAATAGAATATAATAGAAATAGGTTAACCAAAAATGTAATAAGAGCTAGCTAGCAATACATTTAAGCTATTGGCCAAAATGTATTGCAAATAATATAGTTTCTGAGAGATTATTTGGGGTCTGGGCAGCCGAGAACGAATGAGCAGCTTCTATCAACAAGAAAATACTTTTGAGAGGTGTGGAGAGTTAGAAGCATTGCACATTCTTAAATGTGGTATGAAACACAGATAGTGAAGAAAAGAATTCCCAAGAAAGGTGTCTTTCTGTACTTTAGAATAGAAAGTTGTCACTCAATTTTGTCTGAGCAGATCTGTGAGTAATTCATATTCATATCTGTTTTGCCTTGACTTCTGTCAACTTGATACAAGCTAGAGTCTATTGGGAAGAGGGACTCAAATGAGAAACATCCCTCCAATAAGATTTCCCTGTAGGCAAGTCTGTGGTGTATTTTCTTGATTGATGATTGGTGTACGAGGACCTACAGAAGTAAGGACATACACGTGCAGGATTTATTTTCCACATTTTATCCTTAATTTGTTATTTTTAAGTTAGTGTATAAATTAATAGATTTCATTAAGGCATTTTCATAACTACAGCCATTGTAATTTGTTCCTATTGATCCTTCTCACATGGAATCAATTACCCTTCTTTTTTTTTCTATATCACCTGCCTTACAATCTTTTGCCCTTCTTCTTTCTACTTTCAACTCTCTCTTTTTCACACATGCACACACACATGCACACACACACACACACACACACACACACGTGTCTTTAAACCTAAATCGCTCATATGAGGGAAAACAAGCAGTATTTGTATTTCTGAGTCTGACTTATTTTGTGTAACATAGTGATCTCTGACACCATCTGGGTTCTCACAATTAGAATGCTGTATACTTTTGCTTTTTGGTTGAAAAAAATTCATGGTGTATATCTTCCTTATTTTAATTATCCACTCCTCTGTTGATAAGCATCTAGATTTGCTCTATAGCTTGCTTGCTTCGAGCACAATAATAGACTTGTATATTTTAATATTTCTCTAGTGTGTTGACTTAGATTTCTTAAGGTATGTAGCCAGGAGTAGACTATACAGTCTCAAAATAGTTATATGTTTCAGTTTCCTCAAAGGAACCACTATGCAAATTTCTGTAATGGTTGTTCCAATTGTTATTCCCACCAACAATATTTAAGAGTTACTATTTTCCCACATCGTTGTAAGCACTTTTTTCATTCATTTTATTTTGTTATTTTTTGGTAATAGTTATTCTTCCTGTGGTGCTATTCGATCTATAAGCAGTTCTATTTGTATTTCCATAGTAACTAATGTTGTTGAACATTTAAGGAAATATTTACTAGCTATTGCTATTTCTTCCTTTGATTATATTCTTTAACTTTTTGGTATTTTTTGCATTTTATATATTCTAGATATTAATCCCAGCTTGTATAGTCACTAAATTCTACAACGTGCTTCAGCACAAACATTCTCACATTCCCTTTGTAAGCAATTGAATTTGGATACTTATTCTCAACATCCTACTGAAATAGCCTTCACAGGGGGTCCAATTTCATTCTTCTCTTAACGAAGTTCACATATGCATTTAAGAGTTGACTTCTTTCCTTTGTCCTGGAAATACTTTTCCTTTTAGTTTATCTGATCTGCGTCCTGGTCCTCCTTCTCATGCTCTTTCCTTACCATTCGACTCTCTAGCTTCTCAATAAATGCAGCATATTCCAAGAATATCCCCTTTGCCACTTTTCTTTTTAAAAATTTGATTAAAATATAACGACACCATTACCCCATCTTATCCACCCTCCTTTACACCTCCCATCAACCCTTCCAAGCTGAATTTATGACTTCCTGTTCCTTAACCATAGTGGTTAAATATAAACAAACATATAAATATAGCCTGCTGAATCTGTTTACTGTTGTTTACATGTACATACTAAACAGACATGTAGACCAATGGAACAAATAGAAGAGTCAAAAAGTGACGGAATTTGAGAAAGATGTCAAAAGATATGCTGGAGAAAAGACAGCATCTTCAAAAAATAGTGCTTGGGAAACTGGGCATCTACCTGAATGAAAATAGGCCTGTAACTCCAAATCAATCAAGAACCTCAATGTATAATCTGAACCCATGGAACAATTAGGAGAAAACACAGAACGTGACTTACAAGTTGGAGGTATAGGGAAAGATATTCTGAATATGATCCCACCTCTGCTGGAATTAGGGCCCATGACTGACAAGGGAGGTATCATAAAACTAAATTGCTTCATTACAGATAAGGAAACAACTAATTTATTTAAAAAGCCCACAGAGTGGAAGAAATTTTTTGCCCGCTAAACATCTGATAGAGAATTAATATTCAGATTCTACAAAGAATTCAAAATACAAAAAACTAAGGGAAAACAATCCAAATAAAATAGTCTATAGATCAGAACAGAGAATTCACAAAAGAAGACATGAAGAAATGGCCATATTTCTTTGCTATTGACATTTCCTTTTACCATTCTGTGACCACAGGTAACACAGGAAACTTAGTAACACTCATGTTTATCTTTGGAATAAAATTCATCTCTGGTGCTGTGCAAATGTATTTGGATTTATGTTTGATTTGGGGAACCAAAGGAGCCTCTTAAAATTATTTTTTCATAAGAACAATATTTCATTAGAGCAGTATTGCTAGACCAAACCCTAAGCAGCTGTTCCTACCAGGTTTGTTCATTCCACTTTCTGTTTCATAAAGTTATTCTCTCTCAAAACCTAAGAATGCTCTTTGGCGCCCTCCCCCTCCTTATGACACGTGCAATAAACCTACAGTGGCCTGTGCCTTCGGAGCACACCCTAGACAGATTTGATTCTACTGCTACCTCAAAAGTTATGCCTCGTTCTTACCTAGCATGCCACTGAAAATTTCAAATGGTTTGATGCCGTGGCACAACCCTTTGTTTTATTTTATATAGAAAAACCTCTGTTGTCTTCCTCTCGAATCCATGACCTTTCTATATGAAATTATCAAATAAGAAAAAAAAGTCACACAAAAATTATCAAAATATTATCAAATATAAAAAAGATCATCTTTTAAGAGTAATTATTATTAAGCCTTCATTAAAATCCACCGATTATGATTTACCAGTAAGATCCCACTGTAGTCTATTCAGCATGAGACATTAAAATAGACAGGACTCCTTCACTGTAGCTCTTCTGCCGCTTCTTTGCCTTTCACTGCAGGCCCTGGTTTTCAGGCTTTAATGGCAAAGATGTATTCTGACCTACTACTAGATTGCTCTCTGCTTGAGTCATTTTCCTGAGTTAATCCTTTTGTTTAAGTGAAATATTTCTGCCCAAAGACTTTTCTTGCTGTCTTTGGTAAGCAATGCCCTCAATTTCCTGGACAAGGACAAACCACTTTCTAGCACTTAATCTTCTTATGTTTCTTACAGTTTTCTGATCTTGTTGCCGACATTTGTTATTGACTGAATCACTTACAGGGAGTAACCTTGAATAGAGAATCTCTGTCTATGTTATTTTCACTTGTCTCTAAATCCTGTATATATGCCATGCATACTCAAGACATTTCTTCAGAAATTGTCCTATTTAATTTCCATTGAACACAATGGAAGATATTGGTATAATACAATTTAAAATCCTGATCATAGTTCTTTGTATTTGTTTGGACTTCTTTGAGCATTGTAACACTTCCATGGGCAGACTTGCTGTGTATGTGGCAGTCTTTTAGGCACATGACTTTGCTTTAATACTTTATTCATACAGGAACCATAGAGCAATGTGGGGGGAATCACTCCTTATCTGTTTCACCTACCATTTTTGTCATTGTCACCTAAAGCTAAATATTTTTGACTAGGCTCATGACCTCTATATTCTATAATGATAGCTCATTGGAAATTACACGAAACAGAAGGACGTCATATTAAGGCAAATAATCCCAGGCATAAAAGCCATTTCAAAATGTTTTCTCTATGCATCATCTTTTAGAACTTTAAGATACTAAAGAGCAGTTCCATTCTCCAAGGATATCGTAAATATTTACTGTGGTATTGTGGAGACAGACTGTTTACCAGTATGTCTGAAGGAATGGAGATTTGGACAAGTTATAGATTAGACAATCTGCATTGTCAATATACAGGAATGTCTTTAGTTTTGGTTTTTGCCACTTATCACTCATATTAACAGAGATTATGTTTGTTAAAAATTGTGGTCATTCCACACACCTATGTGTAGGAGCTTGCTCCTACAAGGTCAGCTAGGGTTCCTGGATTGGGAATCCTTGAGACCAAAGAAAAGTTAGAAGAAACAGAAGACAAGATTGATGTGGGATTCCTCTCTGTATGCTGTGAATACCATTGGTTAATAAAGAAACTGTCTTGGCCTGATAAGGTAGAACAGAGCTAGGTAGGGAAAACTAAACTGAATACTGGGAGAAAGGAGGAGGAGTCAGCAGAGAAGCCATGGAGCCTCCACTGGAGACAGACATGCTGAAACTTTGCTGGTAGGCCAAGACCTCATGGCGATGCACA
This sequence comes from Arvicola amphibius, assembly GCF_903992535.2. Taxonomy (NCBI): domain Eukaryota; kingdom Metazoa; phylum Chordata; class Mammalia; order Rodentia; family Cricetidae; genus Arvicola; species Arvicola amphibius. Next base: position 18,411,491 of record NC_052055.2, on the reverse strand, counting down.
AATTAATGGAGATGGATTAAATTAAGATGCAAGAGTTAGCCAATAAGAAGCTAGAGCTAATTTGCAAAGCAGTGATTTAATTAATACAGTTACTGTGTGATTATTTCAGTTCTAGGCAGCAGGGACGAATAAGCAGCCTCCTACTACACAGGATAGAATTGGGAGGTTTGTTTGGTCATGCTGAAGGAGCCAAACAGCCCAGAGTTTATTTCAGAACTTGCTAATATACAAAAGCAGAACAAAGCACAACACAGATGGTCAGTCAGTATCTGACCACAAGACCATTCCTGGCCTTGAGTGAGCAGCCTCCTCTCCAACATGTGCTTGCTGCTCGGAAGCAGCCTTACTTTCTATCTTGATGTTTCCAAGGTTTGTCGTCAGCAGTAGACTGTCTATTAGATAGAGTGTTCTTTTTTCACACGCTAAATCAGAAGTCTCTCATAGTCCTCAAGGTTACAGGAAAAAGCAGAGCAGGCAAGCTTAAACTCAAATGACTTCTTTAAGTCAGAAATGACACCAGATGGAAAGAAACTAAGTCACATGCGAGCTCACACACCTATGAACACCTGGGTTTTTTTTGTTGTTGTTGTTACTTGTTGTTTTTTCTTTTTTATTTATTTTTATTGAGCTCTACATTTTTCTCTGTTCCTCTCCCCATGTCTCCCCTCCTCACTTCAAGCCTCCCCCAAGGTCCTTATGCTCCCAGTTTACTCAGGAGATCTTGTCTCTTTCTACTTCCCATGTAGATTAGATCTATGTAAGTCTCTCTTAGTGTCCTCATTGTTGTCTAAATTTTCTGGGATTGTGGTTTTTAGGCTGGTTTTCTTTGCTTTATGTTTAAGAACCACCTATGAGTGAATACATGTGACAATTGTCTTTCTGTGTCTGGGCTACTTCACTCAGAATAATGTTTTCTAGCTCCATTCATTTTCCTACAAAATTCAAGATGCCATTATTTTTTTCTGCTGTGTAGTGCTCCATTGTGTAAGGTTTTTGAAAAAGAAGCCAAAGATACACAATGGGGAAAAAAAAAAAGAAAGGATCTTCAACAAATGGTGCTGTGGAATCATGGAAAGGAAATGACTGTGTAGAACTGGTGACCAAGCTGAAAATAGGAAATTACAGAACGTTCTAAGAAGTTCTAAGATGTTAAAGTTGCAGTGAAAAGCACTGTGAAGGAGAAAGGGCATACATTTGAACGGGTTGGAATGGAAAGTGAAGGTACAAAATAAATGTGGAAGTGGTACAACTGATGGCATCAATTTTAGTATCTCATTCCTTGTTTTGTGTTTGGGTGGTTAGGTGGTGGCTGTAGAGTCTAGGAGAACAAAACAAAAGATACAGAAGATTCCAGTTTTATTTGTTTGTCAGAGAGAATTAGTGAGTATGGTGGATAAAAATTACAGTATGCTTCTGAAACACAAAACTCTCCGTTAACCTCATTAAAAGGTTGGTTTTAGAAGAGAGTAGAAATATAGAAGAGCACAGACATCTAGCCTGGGGCACAACTGTGACAAAGAAGATGAAGGGGAGAACCACTATCCCACTCTCACTTCTACTTGCCGTGGGTACCATGTTACCTGCTCTCCACATGGACCCTCATAACATTTACACAAATTCAAACACACATACCCATGAACCCTCATAACTCCACACACACACACACACACACACACACACACACACACACACAGAGAGAGAGAGAGAGAGAGAGAGAGAGAGAGAGAGAGAAGTAAGAAAGATAGAATATAATCCCCAAGAAGGAAAAACATAAATAAATAAAATGTGGTTAAAATACAATATTATGAGACAGTGAAGGAAGGAAAAATCCTATTGATAAAAAGATGGAAAACCCTTTTGTATCCTAAATATTTGTCAGAGGATATGGACCACTCTAAATATGCCCTTGTCTGTTGGTGCTCTCTGTGCTGTGTATCTTATATTGATGATAGGAAGCATACTGCATTAACCAAAAAAGTTGTCTGGACCTTGCCTCTATCCCCCAAAGAATCCCCTCAGTAAAAATTAAGAACAAATGATGTAGACACAGAATTATTGCAAGTAAAATAGGTAAATATTTGAAGGAAAATAACAAAGTAAAAATTAAAGTTTCCAAGTGTTTTAGCTTGTCTGTGCCACTTTCAAAAATGGCTTTATTATGGGTATCTTGTAAGCAATGGAAATTGATTGATAAACATTTCTAGAAGCTGAGAAATCCTGGGTCAATTCGATGTTCCTCATTAGAAAACTGGTACCAAAGAGACACATTATGATGATAAGAATCGGGGTTTACTTTTCTTACTCTTTCTCATTTTCATTTGTGGAAAGCAATATTCTTAGATATTATATTCAGACTGGCCCAACTTGTTTGAGGCTTGAACACACAAGAGACCTGAAGATGAGGGGCTAACTTCTCTAGGACATCACTTCTCTAGGGCTTCTAACATAGGAAGGGGGTGACTCAAGAGCTCCAGATGAAAATAGAAGACAGGGAGACACAAATGTAATCAGCACAGCTACTTGGTTTTGACCACTATTCTTTCAGCATGTGTTTTAGGCCCAACCTGTTTTAGGACGCATCTATTGATGATTTTGTCATCTAGTTTATTCTCAAAGAAGACATATAAGACAATTATTAGGCATTCAAGTTCCAGAACAGAGTCCAAACATGCAATGTGATATGGTTAAAGTCCTGTTTTTATGTGTCAGGTGATGTTCATCTTGGCCTTTGTACCACAAACTTGGTGTTTTCTTTCTCTTCCCATGGTAGTGGTGGGGACTTTCAGATAACCATTGATGTTTCTTAGCAGAAAGGTTGAAGTTTTCTTTGGGTGATATAATCTCAGGAGAGCCAGCAGCTGTAATCCATGAAACCATTTTCAATGACTAGTAAAAGTCCTTTCTCAAAGGAAGATCTTTCTTGCACCTTGCATTGCCCAGTATATCTCTTCTGTCCTTTGTTTATTGAGTCTTTCATTTTTTTTCTCCCCTCCCATGCTAGATAGTAAATACTGTATCTCCTCAATGCAGCTATAGAAATTCACACCCCTAAGCGATGAATTTAAGTGGTTCACTGAAAAGCAGGCAGGTAGTTGAAACTTCAATGAAGAGAACTAACTTCCTTATAAGAGAGATCCACAGATCTCCTTCATGGATTCTGGCAGAGGACAGCCATCTATGGACTTGCGAAAATAAAAATGAGAAACAGGGATATAGGAGAAAAGAAATAGATATTTCTCATAATCATTACTTGTCTCAGTTGGTTTTCCCCCTAAGGAACATCTGATTGTTTATTAAATTAAGTTGGTATCTATGCATTTTAACCTCATCTGGCCACCCAGTGCCTGCATTTATTATTCTCAGAGTGGAAACTTGACATTCAACATCTGGTCTGCATTCAGCTTCCTTTAATTTCCTTTATTCTCCTCTACTCTCTTACCCATTCTATCTGCTGTGCTTTTCTACAAAAGAGTAATGTAAGTGGCTGTTAATATGTTTCAGCATTTTATATCCAGAACTCCAACTTGCATTCTGTTTCAAGATCAGAGACCTGCCTGATTGATCCACAGATGTTATAGAAGTAAAATGCCTCTGTATACAAGTAAGGAACAAAGGAGACCAGAAAGCATATTTATTACAGTTAGATAAGAAGTATTCTTTCTTCTGACAAGGAAGCAACTGTGAAACAAAATTTACAAACGCTCACATTTGCATCTGCTTAAGGCAGCACAATGCACTTCCTTCAAAAGGAAAAGAAATAATGTATGGGTCAAGGATAAACTAAATAGACTTGCATTTAAAGATACACATCCCAACTGGTTTGTGATAAACTTCAGGAGATTATTTTGCAGGGAACTCCTTTGTGTCTTTGAGAAATTTGATGTGAACAAGAGAATAAGATACCTGACTCATTGTCTCAAAGACCATTTCCAATCTTGGCCGCGACTTGAATTAGTCACATTGTGAAAAGAAAACAATGGGCAAATCCTAAATATTCGATTTTGAAAAGCAGCCTCCATTGGAAAAACATCTGTATTGAGGAATAGGGAACTCTTGGGAAATGTGGCTGCTCAGTCAGCACTGCATAATAAAGGAAAGGAATGAACAACCGGATGGAATTAGAATTGTTCTACACGTATGTGTCAGAACTTGATGGGAGTCCAGCGAGCCTCAGCAGTTGAGAAGCTGGATTTCATCTTGGGCATTTGCAAGTTCTGGCTTCTTCAAGCTGAAACACAAAATTCACTTTTGTATCCTTACTATCCTTCACCGGGTCAAGCAGCATCGAATCAGGCTCTAGCAGAGTTTATGCTGATTAGCTTACAACTTGTAATCAGCTGTAAAACAAGAAAATCTGACTCAATTGGCCTGAATGCGTATACCAGGAGCTGATACCTAGAATCGTCTTCTTTGTTTGTGAGGCTCCTTCACACACGGTCCTTTGCACTTTCTGTCACCATTCGCTTTCAGTACCTGTGGTGGTTTGCTTTAATTGCCAACTGGGCGTCTGGAAAAGCATGACAATGAGAGATGGTCTACATTGAGCTGGTTAGAGGGGGTGGTATCTTCATTAGCTTTATTGATATAGGATGTTCCAACCCAATAAAGACAACACCACTCCCTAGGCAAGGGTCCTGACCCATGTAAAAGTGGAAAAGCAGAGCTTAACATATGCAAGCAAGCTAGTGAGCATGTATTAATTCATTTCCCTCTGCTCTTGACTGCAGATGTAAAATGCTTAGCTGGATTTCTTCTTTGATTTCCCTGCTGTGATGCCCTGCAATTGTGAGTTGAAATAAGCTCCTTCCTTCCCTTCCTCTCCTACATGGCATTTTCAGGGTTTGTATCAGAGCAATAGAAACTAAAATCTAGAAAAGCATCCATGCCTGTTGCCATTCCAGAGAGATGTTTGCCAACACAGCTTCTTTGCCCTCAGGGATATCTGTGGAGACCTTCTCAGGTTAGTTTTTAAACCAAAGATTACCACAATGAGGTTCTCCTTGCATCTGGAGACCCCAGATCTTAATGAATAGGCAAAGTTTATCTGGTCTGTAATCCTTCATCCACAAGCTATGGTTCTTTCTCACTACGCACATATTTCAATGTTCTTAAGCCATGGAGAGATCTGCCCCTGGCTCTAAATTGTAATGCTCAATTTGAGTCTAAGTTAACCTTATCTCAATCCTCTTTGGGACAACAACTAATCAATTATTTCATCTTTTGTTTGTGCTTCAAACACTCCTACCTCCTTTCCAAAGGTTTGTTTAGTTTTTGTTGATTTAAAATAAAACCAAAATAAAAACCAATAGCATTTCATGACCTGACTATACCCATCATCAACTGTATTGCACTTTAATTTAGAAATCACTTGTTCTAAATGTACTATTTTTAATTGTAGCATTTTTGATATTAAAATTTAATAATAAAGATATAATAATTTTCTTTTATTATATTGTAAAAATTCTATGTGTAAAGTGTTTCTTTAATCAGTCTTCTTCAATGTGTCTAAATCAATTAAAATTCATAAACTTTGTGTTTCCTTAATACTTTCCTGCCACTAAAACCTGAATGATACCACACTTTAATAACACCACTTTTCATGTTCTAATATTCTTTTATGCTAACCCTTTTCATGTGTCTTGTTGTATTAATTATGGAATTGTCTAGATGGATGGCGTTTATGGGTTATTACATTTTCTTTTCACAATCGTCTTTTGTGAAATGTCTTCTCATTTTTATTTAGTCATAGCTATCATCTAAACCTTCTAAAAGGAGGGCTTTAAGAAAGTCACAATCTGTGATCTAATTTGACTATTTAGGAATGAGACATCTTTGTTCGCTGAGTGCTTTCTATGATCCAGATATTTTGGTTACTCTATCATGTTTTATCTAACAATACTAAGTTGAGATTAAAAAAAAATCATTAAATACCAACATGTATGCTCTCAATAACCGTGTTATAGAAAGGCCAATCAGCATACTTTGATACATGTGGTGAACCAAATATATGCAAATCCTTAACTTACACCTTTCAGAGTTACAATTTTCTGATAACTTACATGTAACTCCAATAGTGCATTCTCGAAATACATAAAGTTTTATGCTTAGAAAAATATTTTCTTGTTACATAGAAAAATATTCACAATATTCTTTTTTCTAAATTTTGACACATCATCCATATGCCTATTAGGAACCTTTTGGAAATAAGGATGGAAAAGGCAGTATAGGACATGATACAGGCAAATGCATTTAGTTTTCTTGCCTTTACCATCCAAGTAAAGAAGGAAGTGTGGACTCTTCATAACAGATCACACGTAACTAGTATTTTCTCCCCGCCATGCCTGAACTTGTGCAGGGGCATTTCGCATTCAGTTGTGTTTTATACTGTTACAAGTGGTGTTGTATTTCAATGGCAGAGTTGCTGCAATTGCAGAATAGAGAGGAACAGCATCATATTCCTTGTGTTTTAGTTTTCCTACTTGTATTTATTTTCTAAAGCTTCTAGTCCAAACTCTTTCACAAAACTTTGGCTCTCCTGACTCTCTTGGGAAATACACCAATTATTGTTCCCAACTGTGTTATACCCATGTTCTCTCCACATATACTGTAACTTCTGTCTCAGTGTGTCCTGAGTGGAGGTAACTAGAGATGAATTTCCTCCCTAGGAGCACATAGTGTACTCGGAAATACAGGAATGTAAAAGTTAAATATGTTATGTGGCAAAATCACACTTGGGTCAAATAAAAGTGTAACCAACTAATTCTGATAATATTTGTGGCTGACTTTCATAGTTCAACTATGCATAAATTGGTGTTTAATTTCATTTCATGATAGTCAACAAATTCTTTAGTTCCTACAAGGGTCTGAGAAATGGAGGGAGGAATAGGGTGAATATGATCAAGATATGTTCTATAAATGCACTATAATTCTAAGGAATAATGAAAGCATGGTTAGGAAGAGAAATAAGCTGTATGCCCTTGCTCTGATGTTATCAGTTAGCTGCAATGGTGGGATGAATGGTGAAAAATTCTTCTATGTAATAAATCAAGACTTTCCATTCTGATAGAATTAAGGTCTTTTCACCAACTTCTAACAAACTCAGCATTTTAAAGCTGTCTAAACTAATTATAAGAAAATTATTATAATATTTCTTCATACCAGGGTTACAGAAACACCTACATATTATTAATAGACTCTGAGTTTTATGAATACTTTATAAATATTATTAATAGGCATTGATTTTCCTACATTATATAACGATGCTGCAGATATTCCAAAATATGACATAGGTTTGTACCACTGTTACCTTCAAGTTGTAAGTATACCTGCTGTCAGATCTGACCTACTTGTATTATTAAGAAGCCGTGTTTTGTCTCAAACTAGTTTAATATTTTCATAGCTGTGTTTCCAAATGAATTTTTTTTTCTAATAGGCAATTTAAAATAAATCATCTGTGTTATTCTAGGGGGTGTTCATTAGGTAACTCAAAAATGTAAAATGTCCACAATACAAATGTGACAGGAGACTTCTATATAAAATATTGAGCTTTGAAAGTACCATGAAGTTGGAAAATTTAAAAAAAAAAATGAACTGGACTTAGTTTTTCAGAAACAGTTGGACTCCGGTAACACATACAGTGAGTGTTGCATAGCCAGGAAATGGGATGTTGGGTTACTGGGAAATGCAACCAGAATCATCGAGAGAGTAAAGCACCAAGGCACGAATGTCTTCACCTAGGAGAATCAGATTCAGTACTGCTTAAGGATGAAACCTTGTCTTGGTGTTTCTTGTTTTACAAATTGTGTGTGTGTGTGTGTGTGTGTGTGTGTGTGCATATATATACAGCATGTTTTAAAGAGAATTTGCACTATCCCTACTCAGCTGCTATTTCATTTATGCAGTATACGTTGTAAATAACGGGTTTTGGAATGTAGACACCTTGGAATGAAGTTCTGATGAAATGAGATACATGGGTGCACAAAACATGGACGTAGATTAGGCCTAGACTCATGCCAAATGACAGAGCACAAAGGATATATTTTAATTCCCTTTTTATTCACATGCATGTGACCCCTGTCTAGTTTCAAACCATTAAAACCCATATTCTACCCTTCTTAGGATTATCCCGAGCTGACATGCTGCTCTCACATTTAAGTAGCATATAGTCACTAATAGAGTTGAATATGTAGTAGGCAGGAGAGGGAAGCATTTGGATGTGGGCTAAATTGCATTATAGCTAAAAGCACACCAGATCAATGTTGGAGAGCTTGTTTTGATTTGTTCCTCGGTCTTCATTATAAATTTGCTTAGATGAGAATCCATAAAGTTTTCTCATCTACAACTCTGTTTTGTTTGACATGTGGTCATTTGTTATTCTCTACCATTTTTTATAGATGCCTCCCACCAAATTCCACATTAAATTACTAAACAAATCTGCCTTGTTAGAAAACAGACCCTGTATGTCTGTTTTGTGTATTTGTCCCCTGAAGTAGTCAGTGAGTGGAGCAGAAAAGGCAGTCTCCTCTGTCTTGAGTTCAGTCTGGAGGTAAAACAACAAGCAACGACCACTCTCAAACATAGAATAGTTGGCAATAAACTTTCTTAGATTTTTAACCTTTTGTCCAACTTCTCATCTATTAGTTATTTCTGTTCTGTTAACCTTTGTTTACTCATTGATTCATTCCTCAAGTCAACATAATTTGTTGAAGACCGTTATTGCACCAAAGACTTCAATAAGCCAAACTAAATTCTTGTCTTTAAAATATCAAAATCTTCACAGAAGACCTCTCTAAACAGCATTATAAAGGTTGACATGCAAGAATTCTGCTTTACAAGGGAAGGCCTGGACCCCTGTCTTTATACAGGAGTTAATGTTATCATTCTGCTTTCTCTCCACTGTCATAAGGAAATGGAGGCACAATAAGTACCATCTTGTAACCAATAGTAACCATATTGTATCCCATATACAGTGTAGCATCTTACTTAGACATGTAATTGGAATGACCAGGACAAAGAGATTTATAAGCAAATTTCTATCGAACAATATTCTTGTAACACATCTTTAAGGAACCCAAGAATCCATAAGGAAGTAAGGCTGAGTAGAAAATACCAAGACTGAACTAAAATACAATTACAGTGGATGCCATATGCATTCCACAGTGAGCTAGAGAGATAAACTAGGTTAGCAGAGTTGTAGCACCCTGTGGAGTAGGTTACATTCTATCCGGGACTCCCTATCAATTGAAAGGCTCACAAATTTGGGCCAGACAGTTGTTACCAGTTGAGAAATTTCTAGACAAGAACTTAGCTCTGACTTATGTGTAAAATTCACTGACAATAGCTGAGAATAAGGCCTCCGTGTTGAATGGATAGCTGGTGACCACACCACAGCGTCCATTACAGTATCTGCCACATGGAATATATTTGTACATAATGCTCAGTGTTTAAAACTTTATTTTTCATTATAGGCAAGTATGTATAGTCCTACCTGAGTGCTGGGCGACATATTCTCTTCTCCTGAGCTCCAGCTCTGAGCTCATTTGACATTTGTTACTGTGGGGAACTAAGCTCCTTGAAACTGCAAAAAGCTTCCTCATCACGTCATGCCTCTTGCTAGTCATTGGACAAGGCCTTCTTGCCCATATCTCTCAACAACTGAAATTTTAAGTAAACCATGAAGTCAAGAAATCAATCATGATCAAGGCATTCACAGTTGGCTGGCAGCTATGATGACAGTTGAGAAGAAAAGGCATCGCATGCTAATGAGCTGGGAGTTCCCTGGAATTAGGCCCATGTTAGAGGAAATAATAACTCTTTCCAAAAATATAAATCAAAGGATTCTTCTTTAGTAAAATCAGTTTAATCAAAACAAAGGAAGACAAGAAAAGAAGTTAGTGAAATACACACACACACACACACACACACACACACACACACACCACATTTCTTTGTCAAACTAACCCTTGTAAGAGATTTTACTTAAGAAATATTTGGACCTTTTGTTGTTGTAAGAGAATCCAGCATCACTGAATCAGTGCCACTTTTGAGAACATGCAGGCTAAGTTGCATGTTTGGCAAAGGCAAAGTGATGGGTTTCACATTTCCCCAAAGTCTGCTTGCTGACTACAATGTCAACTACATCCCAGCCAATGATCTGGATAACTGTGTTACTTTTCCAACTCTGAAATCCCTGTGATCTACCTGGGAGAACAACCTACTCCATGTGGATGGAAAATGCCACATAAAGAACTGAGAATTTAGGGTATTGGTTTTCTCTGGATTGCAAATGTGTCACCAGAGTCTGTGAAGGTTAACAAGAAGTCATTAAGCACACATTTGGAGTGATCATGGGAGACTGGCTCATTTTTACCCCTGCTCCAGCCTTTTATTTTATAAATTATGGACTTGTTGCCCTTATATCACCTTTGAAGGTAGACTAACTGCTATACAACAGGTTTGTTAAATACATGGCTATGGCTCTCAATCTTCCTAATGCTGAGAGCCTTTAATACGGTTCCTCATGTTTTCCTGACTCCCAACCATACAATTATTTTGCCGCTATTTTATAACTGCATTTTTGCTGCTGTTATGAATTGTAATGTAAATATCTTATATGCAGGATATTGAATATGCAACCCCCAAATGGCCGCAACATACAGGTTGAAAACCACTGATCTATGAGATTTTTTTTGATGCCTCATACATCAATAAAATGAAAATAAATACAAGTTAGACTCAACAGTTAACCCCCTCCTTTCCCTATTTCCCCGTCTTTGTCAGCAAATGTACACATTTAAACACATACATACATACACACGCACATGCATATATATAAATGCATGCATATACATACAGGTTTTTATATAGGAATACTATGCAATAATATAATAATTATGACATGGGATTGATGGCATTAATTGGTCACTTAAACTGTAATCTGTGTTGCCATATCCTGTAACTACTTTAGAAAGTCTTGTTAGGCATGACTTTACAGTGGTATAAAGTCAGATCTTTGCTACATCTGGAGCCAGACTGTTGTGCATATGTGTTGGGGGTGCGATTTATATCACATAGGGTAGAGTAAGCTGCTCTTGGATAGCTTAAATCCTTAAAAACATGCTTGTCTGCTCAGGAGAAGAACTCATCTCTTCAAGGTGTCAGGTCTTGACACTTGTTCTAACAGTTATGATCAAATAGCCAAACAGTATGGCACAGGCTCTCCAGAGAGGTGCAATATAGCCCAGCACTTAAGGATAATTCTTATGATGTCAGGAAATGGACAACGATATAATTCACACCATGCCTTTTTGATGTGAAATAAGGAAAATGCTTCTGTTTGTTTTATTTAAAATGGGGGGGGGGTTAAAATGCTATTTCCTTTATAAGTTTGATCTGCTTCAGATATATCAAATAAATATAACAAGTTATTCTGGTAGACATCACAGATTGAAGCAATTGGCAAAAAAATACCACAGTCAGGGCATCCTGAGTGTTTTTTTTATGCCCCTAAAATTTCCTAGAAAGTTTCAGAACACTTCAAAAATTAGACCTTTTCTTAAACAATAGTGAAATTGATGAGACAATTTATTCAAAGTTCTAAAGTGTGAAAGACTTAAAAGTGTTTCCAAAATTACATTTCCTTACACCTGTTTGGGTGCTTGGTTAAGAGAATAGCTTTGATTCCATTTTTTCCCTATGGATAAGTTTTGTACTCTCCAGATATGAGCATTATAATGTCCCTTATTTTATCTCCCTACCAGGAGCAATGTATGTGTGATGGCTATTGATAAGTAATGCACCGTGGAAGGTCAAGCCAGTGAAGTAGCCTGCTTTGCCTTGGGATAAAGTATGGCTACAATCCAGCCAAGGAAAGATTACAGGACCCCCATTTATTTCCACTTAATATTTTCAGACAAAACCATAAAATGTCAAATCTCTTATGAAAGAAGCAGAATAAGTCTTTGTTTTCTGCCGAAATGGTTCCTTAGGGGCTTAGCTCAATCAAAGGCCGGCCCCAGGGCCATGCTTCCTTGGAGGAAAGCTTTGAAGATATTGTTTGCCATGACTCTAAATATGCCCTGCCTGACTTTGCTGCCTGTCCAGACCAGTTTTAATCACTTATTAAATGGAGTCATTTGAAAGACGAAGAAAGAAACAGGCATTTCTCACAGGGATAGCACAACACACTTAGTGTCTTAGAGCATCAAGATAACCCCCTGCATTCTTAGGCCAGAGAAACAAACAATATGATCACTTCAAGTCTTTGGTATAAAAATACTAATAATTTGTTTCACTGAAAATAAAGGCAAATAACATTGCGTAGGGCACAATGATATATTTTGCCTTGACAAGAATGAAACAACCTCTAGCCCTTCCTTCAGAGTGAAGGACATGAGGTTTTGATTAGTACTAAGGGAAAGAACATATAAAGCAAGCCAAGAGGGCAGATTTAGACTTTATACAGAATAGAGAAGCAGTTTCATAGAGTGCAGGACAGGCAGGCAGATTTGACGCATCTCAGTGACAGCTACTGAGAGAGAGGAATTATGCTAAAACATGATATTCCATTCTCCTTAGGAAGAGTGAAGAAAAATGAGTAAACACGAAGAAGAGCTCCACAAAAAAAGTAACTAAAAGAAATTGACAGCTTGCATACAGCTTCGTGGCATTGTTTGCTCCGTCTATCATATTGTCTTGGCAAAGAAAGCTAAAGCACAGAAAACAAAAAGTAAATAAATGGGGTTTCATTAAGTTAGAAACATTCTTTGCAACAATCAAAGCAATAAGCAGAAAGGATAAAAAAGTTTTTGGTTTGGACAAAACTACTGTCAAACTGGATGTTTGAGAGGGTTCTAATATCCATAATGTGCAAGGAGCTTAGATTGACAATGAAGAAATTTCAAACCAAAAGAGCAGGTAAGGGATGTGAGCAGACCTTCCCTGCTCTGAAGTAGCACAGGTGATCAATAGGTGGATGAACAAATGTCAAACATTGCTAATACTCAGGAAGATATGGATTAAAACCATAATATTAGTTCACAGCCGTCTTAAGGAATTTTATGCAAGAGATGAAGCAAAAAAAAATATGTTGGTGAGGTTGAGAATAAATGGAAAGAATTGTACACTGTTGGTGGGGACGTGAATTAAGGCAGCCTCAGAAAAGATAATGTGGAGATACCTTAAGAAACAGCAACCGAAGTGATTATACGATCCCAGAATTCCACTGATGTCACATGCAAAGGAATTTGAACTGTCAGTTTGACAGGATGTTTGCACTCCTGTATTCACAACAGCCAAAATATGGCAGCAACTCAGGAGGTCGTCAGTAGATGAACGGATTAAGAGAATATGGTTTATAGGCACAGTGGGCTGTGAGCCTCTCTTTGGAAACCAGAAATTCTTTCATTTGCCATGACACGGATGAACAAAATGTGCAGCGCTCCACAGTAAGGATAAGTTTTGGTGATCTATGGCACAGAGTGGTAACTATAAACCAGCACGCGCTGATCCATTCAAATGTCCTCGCCACAAAGAAATCCATAAATATGTGAGATGATAGGCAAGTTCATTGGCATTATTTAAGCATTACATCAAGATGCAACATTACCCCATGTATATAACTATTGTTAATTAAAATTGAAATACTACTAACCTAAACAGAAGCCTCAGTGACTGTCAATTGACTAAGTAGATTGAAAATAAGACAAATTGAACTTGTTCTAAGTCATTATGCATTATGCATATTGCAGGCAGTATTAGCAGTACAAAGAGAAGAGAAAGAAAATTCTTTAATATAAAATATGTGTACATATGCTCCCTTGTCATATTTCATTCAGATACCTTCAGTAAAATGTTCTAATAATACTTTATGTATAACAGCAATAATATGAACATAATAATACTACTTGACAGAAAGTGAATATACAAAAGCTATATTAAATAAATATATTAATTATAATTTATAAACACATTTAAGAAATATTACCCTAGGAAAAATTTAGTTTTTTTTGTAAAAGTTCATTACATGTAACATGTATCTTCACAATTCTAGCTGTAATAGTCTTTTAATGTGTCCTAAGTGGTGCAAATGACCACCTAACCTTTGGAATTGCTCAAAAACAAGCAACAAACCAAACCAAACAAACCATTTGACTCAGAGGGAATGATGAGATCCATGTCTTTTCCAAGGGCAGACATCTTACGTTTACCAGCATTCCAAAGATTTCACAAATCATTTACCCTCTTCGTGCTTTTCTTTGAATATAAGAAGCTTGAGAGTCATATATGGAGGATATGCTCTCAAGATTGGGCAGAAGTATATACTTCGATATATTAATTCACAAGATTTTTTTTCAAGCTTTTCCTTTTATCCATAGATGTAAAAGTAAAGAGATTTGAACTCCAAAAGAACAAGTATTGTGTTCAGAGCTTTCAAAACAAATGATTAACTTTGGAGCATATAAATATAATCATAATATTAAAACTAAAAACTATAAATATAGGATAGGATAAATATTAAGGAGACATCTGCAATGAGAGAAATCATAAACAGTAAAATTGCATGTAATCATGTAGTATAATCAATAGTGAATCACATCTAGGTAGTTTCTGCTTTTTTGTATATATATTTAAAAACACTTCACATATACTCTATGAAGGCCAAATCGTTTAAATGTACATTTCAAAGATGAGGACACTGAAATAGGTATATAGATTTATATATCATTCAAAGAGCAAGAGAGAACAACAACAACAAAATAAGCAAAACACCAAGAGACATATAAACTAAGTTAGTGAGGATCTGAAACCACCATTCTACATTATCCATGTATTGCTGTGCGTGCTTGCTATGTACCTAAGATCCATGAAAAACTAGTCTTCTGTCTAAGGAACAGCTACTGAAGAGCTCTTAAATTCTCTACTTTCCCAACAATCCCTTAGCACATTTCTCTGACTGATACCCAGCATAATGTAAGAACTCAGAGCTTTGCCATCAGGCATGTCCAAGCTAAAACATCTACTCAGTCACACACTGTTGTGACCTTTTAAATCTTGGTTTGGGAATTTTTTATTTTCTTTATTTTCTTTTTTCTGTTTATTGTTTGAGAACTTCATACAGTATATATTTTTAAGATTTGTTTATTTATTATGCAGACAGCGTTCTGTCTACATGTATGCCTGGATGCCAAAATTGGGCACCAGATCTCAATACAGATGGTTGTGAGCCTCCATGTGGTTTCTGGGAATTGAACTCAGGACCTCTAGAAGAGCAGCCAGTCCTCTTAACCTCTGAGCCCCTCTTCAGCCCGGGGAATTTTTTATTTTAACTTTAATAGAAATAAAATATATTGTTTGTCATAGCCAGATCCTTGAATCAACCTAAATGTTCCTCGACTGAAGAATGAATAAGGAAAATGTGGTATATTTATACAATGGAGTATTACACAGGAGAAAAAAAATAATGACATCTTGAATTTTGCAAGAAGATGAATGGAGCTAGAAAACATTATTTTGAGTGAGGTAACCCAGACACAGAAAGACAATTATCACATGTACTCACTCATAAGTGGTTTTTAAACATAAAGCAAAGAAAACCAGCCTACAAACCACAAACCCAGAGAAATTAGACAACAGTGAAGACACTAAGAGAAACATACATGGATCTAATATACATGGGTAGTAGAAAAAGACAAGATCTCCTGAGTCAGTTGGAGTCATGGGGACCTTGGGAGAGGATTGAAGGGGAGGAGAGAGGCAGGGAGGGGAGCAGAGAAAAATGTAGAGCTCAACAAAAATCAATAAAAAAATCTGAGGAATGGTAGAGAAAACACATGACAAGTATTTAATATAAGGACAGCACACAAAAACATTAAAAATAGGATATTAATTGTTCTAGATATCATTAGAAATAATCTACATTGTTCTAGAAAACACAAAATAACAAATGCCTTGTGAGTTTATAGTATCTAGAGTAATATTTAATATGTGGAAACCTTAATACCTTTAGAAATAAACCAAAGGACATATAACATTTAGAACTGAATTTATAACCGGAGAACAGAAGGACACGGCCTTCCACCTTAGCTCATTATAATACATAACACTGCCCGTGAAATCAGCTGTGAGAAACACAATTCTCCCACATCCACTCAGTCTTAACATCTTTGCACCAAATAAAGATCCGGAGCTTCCACATTCCTGCTACTGCAAAGGATGTTTTTGTTGGAGGTTCTTTTCTCCTGTTTTCACAAGGTTACTGTCACATTCATGCAACACTGACTTGATTCATGGACTGATTGTCCAAAGTGTGGTTAAAAACCCCCAATGGAGCTTCCATATGAAATTCAAAAGAATTGAATGAATCTGTTGTTGTAACTCATGAGCTCCCTAGAGAGATGGTTAGATGACCCAATACAGCTTGCTCACTTGCAGTTTCTATGATTCCTAAACAAAAACAAAACATTCGCTCAAGTCAAACGTAAGAAATTTTGTTCTCTGAGAAGTGCTTTCATGTGTTCCTCTCCTGCGAGGTCCCTCTTCAGTGACCCTTCTCATGCTGCCAGCAGCATGGGTGACACAGTTCCCTTCCTTATTGACAAAGATGCAGCAGAGGTGAGAACTGGTTCCGAAAAATGATTTTTTTTTAAATTGCAGTTTCTCTAATAAAATAAAAGACGTCTTAAATCATGGAATCTCCTTAAAATAGTGTAAAATGTGTCCCCCTCTCTCTTATCATATAAATAGTCGAGGGAAGTGTTGGAGCAGAATGGGGATGACTATAAAGAATAGGACCATGAATTGCCAATGGGTTGAAGGACATTGGATTATGATATCATCTGAGGTGCATAAAGAGATAAATTGACTGGGAAGAACCTCACAGAACTTCTACTCTTGTGCTTTGCAAATTGGGAAATTTAAGCCCAGAGAGATGTCTTGACCCCTGAGCTCATTCTGCAGGAGTCATCCCAGAGTCTCCTCCTTGTGAAGGCGGCCTCTGTCTTTTTGTTAGCAGAGTACACCATGCCTTTGCATGGCCCACCCTGTGATGAACACATACTTCTAACGTTACCAATGTGTCTCTCTGTGCGTAGCTGTCTTTTTCATTACTTTGAGTAGATGAACTATCCCAACACAAACTTTCAGTTCTGTATGGGAGGGGGTGTGTCTGTGGATTCCTTTCATATGGGAAGAAGTGTGCAGTCTGTGAATACTTAGACTTATGAAAAGTATTCTATGGTTGTGTATTGGAAAGTAGTTGTATGCATATTTCTACAGTTATCCCAGACACATCCCAAAGATTTCAATAGATTCCTGGAGGAATCTGTGACTGACAGCTAAAAGGTCCATGGAAATCTACCACCGATGCCTCAAAATCAACAAATTTCCATACTGCATGTCCTCCTTTCTTCATGTCTCATCTCAGTTTAATGTTAAAAAAATATTCTCAAATTTTTTAGGATACAAAATTAGATCTGGAATACATTCATTTCATTTGATGATGGCAAAATTTACAACACCAACGTAAGTCTTATACTCTATATAAAGAACACTTTCACTGTATCAATTACTTTTTAAAACCATTTTCTCTTCAAAAGTATAAACAAATAGATATTTAACTTCCCTTTTATTGATTTTATTATCTTTACCATTTATGACACAAAAATATTTAACAATATCTTTAAAATATGAAGAGTCATTAGGATTAAGATAAATTTTTAGAAAAAACCTAGAATTTCAGGTCTCCCAAGAGAAGAAAACAGAGATCTCAAGACCCCTCCGTCTTAATTCTGTTATACCTATCAACAATGTTATGCAGTTCATCTTCAGCAATCATGATCAATGCAATATTGATTTTCAAACATTGACTGCTGTGAACACAAAGATAACACACATAAACTTAGGGTCTTTGGGAGTCGGTTATATCCAAGTGGCCAAGATTTTAAAGGAGGTGACACATTAGGCATTGGGCTTTTTATTTGGCAGTCTGTGTCATCTGGGAGAGGTGTTGTTCCCCTGTTATGGGATAACTCCATTCAAAATTTCTTTTACATGTATGTGTACTTATATAAGAAAACTTCTACAGTGGGTGTTATCATCTTCAACTCAGTTATTTAGAAAATTTCCATAATTTGTTGAGGAAAAAATTATGACACTAGAATTACTTTCATCTAGCTCTAACTCGACAGTCTTGTCCTGTTTAATTTGTCTTATCCATTTCACAGAACCTCAGATGACCTGGGAAGAAAGAACCTCAGCAGAAGAATTGCTTCCAGTGGACCCATGGCCATATCAGCGAGAGACTTTTTTGATTGATTGTTTTGTGTAGGGAATTTGTATGACTGTTTCATATACTATGCTAAGAGGGCCTAGCATACGATAGGGGGCGCTATGCTGGGTATGTAGGTGTGGGCTCTGCAAGCAAGCTAACTCAACATTTTCAGGGGACAGCCAGAAAGCAGATTTCCTCTATGGTTTCTAGTTTCCTTCCTTGCACTTGACCTGGAAGTGCAAGGAAAAGTAAAGAGTCCCTTCCTACGTTTCTTTTGGTCATGGTATACATAGCAGAAATAGAAAAACAGACAGTAACAAGCCTAAATCCTTATTCCCTCACACTTTCTAATTTTTGAGGATATTTTATGTATGGTATGATTTTATGTAAAGTGTCTATATATGTCTCTGTGTGGATTTTTTGGCTAAATAATGTGGCTTTTTAAAAAAAAATATTTATTTATTTATTTATTATTTATTTATTTTGTATACAATATCCTGTCTTCATGTATGCCTGCAGGCCAGAAGATGGCACCAGACTTCATTACAGATGGTTGTGAGCCACCATGTGGTTGCTGGGAATTGAACTCAGGACCTCTGGAAGAGTAGGCAATGCTCTTAACAACTGAGCCATCTATCCAGCCCAATGTGGCTTTTTTAAATTGCCAAAGAGGTAATACTATCATAATGTTCAGTAAATTCACTAAATATTGTGAATGTTTTAAAATTATGACTGACTATGAAACTCCATGGAACCAATGCAGAACTAGAGTGTTTTCATCATGGATTCTTAAACTATGATTTAAAATTTCAAATAATGTAATGACTACTTTTCCTGACTTTCTTTCTTTCTCTCTTTCTTTTTCTTTCTTTCTCTTTCTTTCTTTCTTTCTTTCTTTCTTTCTTTCTTTCTTTCTTTCTTTCTTTCTTTCTTTCTTCCTTCCTTCCTTCCTTCCTTCCTTCCTTTCTTTCTTTCTTTCTTTTTTGTTTTGTTTTTTGTTTTTCAAAACAGGGTTTCTCTGTGGCTTTAGAGCCTGTCATGGAACTAGCTCTTGTAGAACAGGCTGGCCTTGAACTCACAGAGATCTGCCTGCCTCTGTCTATCAAGTGCTGGGATTAAAGACATGTGCCACTACCACCCAACTTGATTTTCTTTTACTATTTTTAATATGGTCATTGTCATACTAGCAAGACACCCATAAATAACTCTAAATTATTCTTTGCTAACAGGCATTTCACAGTACTATTATATTTAAATCTAATATTAAACCAAAACAGAAAACAGGAAAACAGATTTGAAATGAAAATCTATCTTTTCTTGAATGAACCGACCAATTAATAATAATCTTCAAGACTTGATCAGCCCTTTAGACTTGAAAATTATATAAGGTTCTTCCTGAATTTATAACCAAAGATAGAGAACAAATATTTTTCAAAGTTGCAATAATCTAATGGAATTTCACTAACAATCATTTTCATGTAACTTTACTTCTAAGCATTCTACCTCTCCACAGAATAGAATAACCACACAGTCCTGTACCTGGAAGTAATTTCATAATTAGACTGGTACTTGTAACCTGGAAGTAATTTGATAATTAGACTAGTACTTGTAACCTGGAAGTAATTTGATAATTAGACTAGTACTTGTAACTAGTAATATTATTTCTAAACCTTATACATCGAGATGAGGGAAGCTGAAGATAGACTAAATAGAAGCATGGAGAGGGGTTGGACACAAAGTTCTACCCCTAGCTGAGGAACTATTGATAATTAATAGCTGCTGGGAGAGGGAGAGTCAGCTTTGTTTAAGAATGTACCTCTGATAAGTCAGCCATGCTCTAGTAGAGAACACTTAGCAACCACATCACGAACTCCTACCCCACAGCTCCTATTCCACTTTGTCTAAATCTTTGGGTAAATAATAGAATGGGATTGTTTTTTAAATAATTTGTTTAATTTTTATTATATGTATAAGTATTTGTCTGTATGTGGTAGACAAGGGCACAGAAAAAGGAGAGGCAGGTATTGTTTTAGTGGTTTTACTGATCACCATAGATGGGTAGAGCATTAGGAACACTTCAGTGAGAGAGCAGTGGTCAGCTGACAGACATGTCACCTTCCGTGACTGGTAGATTTTTGTTTCCTTGATCTCTCATTGGGAAAGGGGTTGGATATTTTTCTTTTCTTTTTGTTTGCCTTCCTCCAATCAAGCTCTCCATTTATCAAGATAGGATCAGTAAAACACTCAGAAAATTGCCTGCCTGCTTTTATTATAGCTGATTTTTGGCAAACAGAGGAAACCTGTCTTCCACACATACAAATTCTGTATCATTTGTTATTTTTGTTATTTTATAACCCTTGACTGTAAAATGAGTGTTAATATTAGGACAAGACCCTCCTGTGTGTTATTTTAAAAAACCCTGATTATATTGGGCTCTTTATTGGAGAAAGATCTAATAATAACCATAATTTTCTAAACAATAGCTGGAAAGGGACTAAGAAAACTTTAATAATAGTGTAAGTTTCATTACTAAATAAATGAAATGAGTTCTTTGGTGTGTTATTTCCTATTATCTAAGCCATCATGATTGGAATTATATATGCTTGGTATGTACGTCTTTATCTTTCGCTGGAGAAGACTGAGCTTCAGAAATGTTAAATAATAAATCCATGGTCACAGGGTCAATAATTTGTTACCGAAACTGCAAGAACTTCACTCAGTAATATAGTTACAATGGCATCATATCACTTCTGAAGCATAGATAGAAAGGTTTGATGATTTATTCTAAAAGAAAATGGAATTTTTGAGCTCTAAGCATCTTTGTAAGAATGTGCTTCTCTGAAGTCTCCTGATGGAGAGAATACATAATCACCCTTCTTGGTCTACTTTATGCTGTTACAACAGAACACGTGACACTGGGTAACATAAAGAGCAATCATGTGTTTCTTAATTCTGGAAACTAAAAAGCCTACTGTGAAGATGCAGTATTCTGCCCAGGTCCCTGCTGTATCATCAAAGTCTGGAAGCCAGAGTTAGGAGATGTTAGGAGCACGAAAGGGCTATGATAAGCATGGGGCAGAACAAATGTGAAGACAAGGACCAGAGTGAAAGCAAGGATGAAGGAGAGACAGCAAGTGAGAGGGAGGGAGAATCTTACTCATTGTAAAGTCCCACAGTCAAGACTCCATTCCCATAGAAACATCATAGGTCTGCTCATCAGGACTGAGTTCCCATTCCCTAATGGGAATGTCATTCCCTAATGTCAGTTTGTGGTTCCTCTCCCAACACTTTTCGAATTAAGACTTAAGTATCTAAGGTACTGTTTTAGAGGTTGTTTTCTTTCTATTGTGATACAAACAATATAACAATAGAGAGCAATTTAGGAGACAAAAGGTTTAAGCTCACAATTCTATTGCACAGTTTACAACAGCAAGAAATTCCATGTAGCATGATGCATACAACTTCTTATATCACACATCCAGAGTCAAGACATGGCAGAGATGGATTCATGAATGTTCGCTGTTCAGCTTACTTCCTCTGCTCTAAAACAGTTAGGGGCCCAAACCCAGAGAATTTTGCAGTCCACTTTTAGGTCGGAAGATCCACATCAATTTGCACAATAAAAATGCCCCTCCATAGACATGGTCACAGTTCAACCTGATCTAGACAAACCTTCATTGAGACCTTTCTTTCGTGAGTCTAGATTAAGTAATCTTGACAATTAAACCAAACTATCAACCATGGATACATTCAAACCACAGCACAGACTAAAGCTCCCAGGTAAAAAAATATGTCCAAGACACATTTGGGTTCTCAGATGTCTACCCTTACATGTGTAAGTGAACAAGGACTCAGATGACCCTAGCTTCTGTCATCTTTGACTGCTATTATGTAAGATATCTGAAGGACCTAGTAGCTGATCCCAGTTAAGTCCTAGAAACAAGAAACATACTGAAGTAATAACTGTTGTTCGAAGCCACATGTTGGAGATGTTTTGTTATGTAGCTAGAGAGAAACAAAATATTTATTTTCAGCGCGAGCTAATCAATAATGTTGGCTTTAGCAATAATACCAGTGCCTCGTTTTTAAAACAGTGTTTATGTGTAACCTGATACATAAAACATATGAAAGAAAGTCAATCCACTCTCACTGAACAATCATCCCTTCTTGGATGCAACAAAAAAAATATCAGAGGGAAAGTCTGTAAAGCACAAAAGCACACTGCACACAAATTCATTTCAGATGCTCTTATCCCAGAATTGTTTGTGAGAGACTGGATTATTCCAGTTGAATACTGGACTGCATCATGCACTAACCACATCTGAATAACTTTTATGAGACTGATCTGCACACTAAGAACAATTATAAAAATGAATAAAGCCTAAAAATAAAAAAAAATAAAGTAGATGTATCAGAGAAACACAAAAGAAGCCAGTGAGCACATCAGAAAACAATTGCCTGAATCAAGAGAAAGTGGCTAGAAAAGGCCTCAGGACAAAGGGCTTTGGAATGGTGTTGCAAAACTACTTAAGGAAAGCAGCAACGTCGACAGTGGAGGCTATCGAGAACAAAATCTAAGGTCTGTATTTATTATTATGTTTATAACTGTTTTGATTATAAAATTTCCTTAAATGCTTTCTCTTATTTTTGATATTATAATAAAATTACATTTCTCCCTTCACTTTTCTCCCTCCAAATCTTCCCTTTTACACCTCCTTACTCTCCTTCAAATTTAGGCCAACCCTTTTCACTAGTGATTATTACATGTATATATGCATATACATAAATATTTCTAAATGTAACTTCCTCAGATTTTATAATGTTACCTATATGAAGGTTTCAGGATTGACCGTTTTGTACCCGGATAACCAGTCTGTGTTCTCTTCACTGGAGAAAATATTTCTCCAATCCCTTAGTTGCCTATAGTTCTTTGTGTTGGGTTGGGGACTTGTGGACTTTCCCACCTCAACTTTGGCATGTCTGTGGGTGTCATCTCATGTGGGGTGTAGGTCATGTCTAGATAGTCATGTTGGTGAAACATTTTCAAACTTTTATTTATGTATTTATTAGGGAGTGTTGCCTGCCAAGGCATGGAAGTGGGGGTCAAATGACAAATTGCCAGATCTTTCATGCCATCTTTGGGTTCCCTGAGACCAAAATCAGATTTTTGGGCTCAGCAACAGTCACTTTTACCTGCTAAGCTATCTCATAGGCAAACCTTAATATAAAATTCTAGTTCTAAAAAAATTAATAAAATGCAGAAAATTTAACAAATCTTTCACTTTTTATCAGGAATAAAGCCACAAATTACCTGTGCCAAAATTTAAAAATCATAACACATATCCCATAGGTTGAAATATGTATGACACAGAAAAGATGTCACTGAAAAGCATTTGTAGTTGATATTAAAACACAATTAAATAGCAAAACAATAATACTGAATTTGGGTTACAAAAGTCATGTAAGTATCCAAGTATCATTATTGGTAAATTCCATCAAACATTATGAAATGCCCAATCTTAAGTTTTTCCAAAGAATAGAAAAGTAATGAACACTTGCCAATGTTTTTATGGTTCCAACAAGACCTTAATATGAAAATCATGCAGGAATGAAAAATCCATTATAGATCAATATCTCACGAACATACATGCAATGAAATCTAAGCAGTACACAGAAAGTAAATCCAGAAACATATAAAAATATACTATTGATGATTACCTTGAGCTGGTTTCAAGAATGAATTGTCACCTAACATTTGGAAGTAGATCATAAATTAGCACATATTGAAAAGGTAGCATTCATATAATTATGCCATACAAGTCATATTTGAACTATATTATCAGCAATAAAATCAATGACAAAGTGAAAATATCCACAATTTTATTTAATGGTAAAATAATTATCACTAGTGAATATAGTGAAATAAGTATATCAAAAGTAAGATATGAGAAACCGATTTCCTTAATCATTTTAATACTATTACACAAAAAATGATAATAAACTACTTTAAATAACTTCCATAGTATGTGAATAATTTTATTTCAAAGACTACTGTTAATAAAAACTGAGTGTATTATTTGAATACTTGTATATTGTGAGCTAATAAATAACAAAAATTCAACTCTATTTCTATCTACAACTGAAAAGTAAGAATTGAATTATAAAAATATTTTACTGTTAAAAAATTATCTAAAATATCTACCTTCAAACTTAGTTTAGCAAAGGTCATCCTGTATTACAAAGTGCTCTATGGGAAAACATTGAAAAAAATCTCCTAATAGATAGAAATACATACCAGGTACAGCGTCTGGAAGACTTGCTATTTTTAAATTATTCTTAAATTCTTTTACCAAAACACTATAGATTTACAGAATTCTAAGTATATATTCTACACATTTTCACACATATGCAAATGCTCCAAAATAGGAAAGAAATGTAGTAATGTTTTAAACACATGCTAATGTCGCTAAAATCCAAGCAGTAAGTAAATTTAAATCCATGATTTTGCCACAATTATAATCAAATGTTATCAAAGAGAAAAACAAAACAAAACAAAACCAATATAATACCTAGAAATAAACAGCGTTTTTATTAACTTACTACAAGGAACCACAGTTGTGATATAAGAAAAAAAGCATTTCTGACAAGTGTCTTAAGATTAATTGCATAAATTTACATAATTACCTAACACTTTGCACAGCATACATCAGAATTAAGTCAGGATGTACGTGGACCTAATCTAATCATAAGGTCTAATCTAATCATAAGAAAGAAAAACCTTTCTTATTCTTAGATAAAACATAGGTTTTTAAAGCCTGACTTCCTATACACATCAATGCTAGCAGCAGAACAAATCGTAGGTGGATTTGAGTTGATTAAAATGATTTTAATTATTAAAACTAAAATTACACATCAAGAGGTCTTATTATGTGCGATAGTTCAAACAACATGGCACAGGGATATTTCAACCATATATTTGATAGGGAAGGTGTAGCCAGTGTATACAATTTCTATAAATCAATTATGCAAATCTAAGAACCCTAACTTACACAAGTGTTAAAAGACTTCAATAAGCCTTTCACAAATGAGGCTTCCATGTGAGCAAAAAGCCTAAGAAAAGGTGTTGACAATATTTATTATTAATGAAATGCTAATTAAAATCATGTCAAGCTGCTACCCTCAATTATCTGAATTACTCAAAGTTTTTTGCCTGACGATGTTTTAAGTATTAGAGAAGAAAGGTAACAGACGCCCTCATGCGTTATCAGAGAGACTACAAGTTATTACAGCTGCTTTGAAGCTCTGTGATCATACAAAGCAAATGGCTAGTACCTAGTCTCGGGGATCTCAAAGTTTCAGTCTTGTTCTGGATTCATAATGGAATATGTGCATGCTCCCCAAAAAACACTCAAAGGAATAGGCAAAGGTATTTATTAATAATCACCCAGAAGTAAAATAATCCAGATGCCCCCATCATTATGCAGACTTCCCACATGGATACTATACAGGACGGGTGGACAAAGTATTCATTTTAAAAAGCAAACAATGGAAACGATACTAAAATAAAAATAATAAAACAAAATTAACATAAAACAAAGAAACAGATACAAAAGTTCAGACCATGTGATTTCAGTCATGTAACATTGCAAAACCATGTTTTAACATTATGAAAATTAGATGAGCGACTTCTCAAGAACTTGACCGCAGGGGAAAGGGAGGAGGGTTTTCTTGCTAAGTCAGTGCTCTAGCAGTGGTTAAGGCCGTTGATTCCTTGTCAGTTCCAGAGAACCTGCATAGCATCTTCTGGCACTATGAAATCTTGACAGCAAGGAAAAAAAGATGCCAGTCAATTTGACCTTGATTTTTCTTTGTTATACAACCAAAACATGTGGTGTCTTCAGAATTAGGCTTAAGCCATACATTCTATGGTAGGCAACCAAGTTCAATGGCAACACTATGAGGTTTATTGGTCATTGAGGCTTCAATGACCAATAATCCATAGGAAAGAAGGCCACACCTGATACTGAGATCATTTTCCTATAACCCTTGCCTTCTGGGGCTATCTTTGTCCACCTATGCAAAGTTCCTCCACTCAAATTTAGAGTTTTAATAGCTTACAAACCAGTTATCTCTGTAAAGCTTTTTCACTCACTCTTGCTTTTGGTATTCTTTTCATATTCTATACTCATCATTTTGCCTCCATCTCTGCTTAAACTTTTAAGCCTCACTATCCTACAGTTCTTTCATATGATACGTGTTCTCCTATGTCCTCCAGTTATATTTTTAGTTGAATGACAGAACAGCAGGTCTCCATACGCTTTTGCACACCCTTCATTTTGGTTAATGGCCTGCTAATTTCCCTCATTCCCAAGCCACCTTCCTCATGTTTATATGTTTACTTGGCATTTCTATTTTTTCTTCTGAGAGACCTCTGTTTAGTTCCATAGATAGACCACAATTAAATTGAGTTGCTTATTTTCCTGATGTTTAGCTTTCTTATTAATCTTTTAATATTCTTGCCATTAATTCTTTGCTGGACTTATAGTTGGAAGATTTTCTCCCGTTCTGCGAGCTGCTTCTGCACTAATAGGCAGTCCCCATTTGGTTCAGAAGCTTTTTAGTTTTGTGTGATTATATTTATTACTGGTCTTATCTTTTTGTCCTGCTGAAGCATTCTTCTTAAAGTCCTTACCTATGCATGACCTTGACAAATATTCCCTACTCTGCCTTCTTGCAGTTTCTGGATATTCTATCATAATCCAGGGCCTTGATTCCTTTGAAGTTGGGTTTTGTGAGCATGTAAGATAAGTATCTAGTTTCTTGTTTTTATTTGTTTTTGATTTTTATTGGACTCTACATTTTTCTCTGCTCCCCCCACCGCCTCTCCTCTCCCCTTCAACCCTCTCCCAAGGTCCCCATGCTCCCAATTTACTCAGGAGATCTTCTAGTATCTAGTTTCTTTTGGCCTTTTTTTTTCATGTTGTAATTCAGTTTTCCCAGCAAGATTTGTTGAAGGTGCTGTTTTTTCTCCTATGTATATTTTGAAATCTTTATCATGTACTATTGTATAGGCTTACATCTGGGGTCTTTTTCTATTCCAATGACATTTGTAGGTTTTATTGTGTGTGTGCATGTGTGTGTGTGATCCATAGTGTATATATTTTAATAATATCACTCTTTTCCATGATTTGGGATGGTGGTATCTATAGCATTTATCTTTTTCTGCATCCTTCCTTTGGCTGATCATAGTCTTTTGTGCTTCCACATAAATTTCAGATTGCTTCTTATATGTACTTGAAGAATAGTCTTGGTATTTTGACTGTTTGCACTGAGTCTGTTTAAGGCTTTTGGGAGGATGACCCGTTATATAAAATTAGTTCCTTTAATGCATGAATATTGGAGAGCTTTCTATCTTCTAGTATTTTTCTTCATTTCCTCCTTCAGAATTTAAAATTATTCATTGTAGAGACTTTTTATTTCCATAGTTTTCATTGGGAAGGTGTAGATTTTGATTCCTTCAGTTGGTGTTTCATGGCTTCGGGAACCGTAAGCTGCATGTTAGGAGCAGTGTTTGAAAGGGAACGAACTTTCCACATTTGCAAAGTTAGGAAATAATAGTATATCTTTCTCATAGAATAATTTACTTGGCCGTTTTGATGGCTTCTTAAGTGTTGTGGCAAGGAAGCATAGACAGCAGCAATTTAGTTAAATTAGTTTGTGGAGGGCCAGAAAACCTAAGATATGGATTTGATATTATTATGGTAAGAATTCATTGACAGTTTTAGACATAGCAAAAGCCACATTAAGGGCAGCAAGTCTGCCAGGCAACAGAGTAGATGTCTAAGGATCTGGTGAGTAAGGCTCGGATACAAGTGGTAATTGATGGAATTGATGGTGTGTGCATGCATATGATGCGTGTGTGTGTGTGTGTGTGTGTTCTCATTCATCAAAAATCCGGAGGAAATGGAGGTAAGCAATAAACGTGAGAATGCACTAAAATCAATATTGAGGATGTTAAAACCAGGCTCTCTTTCTTCTCCAGTCTTCTGAGATCCCCAAACCTGACACTGAAGGGGAATCCCTTCTAAGTAAGAGGCCACATCCGTATGACATGAACATATTCTCCCAGGCAGCAGAGATTTTGCCAAGTTTTCCTGGAAATAGGTTTCATCGCATGTGTCTTTCTCTGCTGAAGCTAAGATTCAGGGTGTGGAACAATATAAAAATGTTGTCATGCAAGTGAGAGCTGCAGGGGATTTTATTTTATATATCTTTTTATGATTTCACCTGATTTGATGACTGTAGCCAGTCTCACGAAAGTGATTGTAAGAACTGTGTCTCAGGACAGCTTTCTCATAGTAGCTGTTTAAAAAAAATTCTTGGAAGATGACGTCAGTTCTCAGCACACCAGGAGCCCTGGGCCATGTGCCCGAGCTGTTTTAAATCTCATCGTAACCCTTCTGCTTCTTTGCCTGTCACTATTTGCCAGAAGGAAGCCCAACAACTCAGCTAGTAGAGATGGATGCCTTGTGAAGAACCAGAAGCAGGAATTTTGGAGAAGGGTTAAGGAGGAGAGGTTATTACCCTTTGACACAGCTATCATCCTGGTACTGCTCTTAATTGCGCTGGGTTAATTGAGTGTTTTGTTTCAATTTTTAGGCAATTGCCAAGAATGTCCCGGGACTGTTTTCTTCATTGCAGCTTTTTAATGAATTATATCAGGGACCAAATACAATTATTAAAATGTGTCTCTCAATTTTCTCCTGCAGAAAACAGAGAGCACATATGCACAGAACATTTCATTACTGTGTCTCTACGGGGAAATTTTGCTAAAGAGCATGAAATGTGTCCACTAGATAAATTGCTGAGCGCTTCTTATATGTGAAGTAGCAGTCATGAGAAATTTGATAACTATTTAAGACATGATTTCTAGTTCCTGATATGTAAGGTGTGACCCACAAGGCAGAGTGTGTCAAATTTGACATAAGTTAATACAGTGGACAACTCCATATTCGCTCATATTCCTGGCTCTACCTGACTTGTTCACCAGGACAGAAGCACTCATCCTCCAGATGCTGGGAGTGTGGCTGCAGACATGCACAGGACCATTCTTCCTCTCCACTAAGTCCCTGTACTACGTACAAGACCCTAGCCCGAGAACCCTTTTCCAGAGATTGATACCTAGAGGAAGGTAAAATCACAGTCCCCCTGGCAGAATTCAGAACATTTCAAAGGCCATCAAGGCTTCAGAGCTCTCTGCTGGCTTCTCTGTGGCCTGTGTAGAAGCAGCCCTGCAATTGAACTCTCCCTTTGTTGAATTCTGTCTCCTTTGTCTCTCCCAGAACTGTTGATGGCCTGGACAACTTTCTCACTATAAATGCAAATCTCCATCTTAGTCTCTGATCAAGATATCTGACCTATGGTTGAGTAATAAGAAAAGAAAATGTGTGAGAAAAATCCAGAAGAGATTGGTAGAAGGCCTGTTCTGCCGGGACGCTATGAGGAAAGCTGTATGTGGGACACGTGACCCCTGATATTGTTTGATAGATATAGGAAATTTTAGTGGAATGAGGAGGTAAATGTTAAGCCCAGATCATGGTGTCCCCCAAAATCCACCACGGAGTCCTCATTTTTATGTAAAAGCAAAGAGCCTTTATTCAAGCTTAAGCTTGAACTCTGAATCTCTCTAAAGCAGAGGTTGGGAACACAGAGTGCCAAGCTCAGTTGAGACGGGCTTTTATCCTACTATAGGTTGGGGTGAAGGGATTTCCAGGGCTCAGGACCATGATTGGCTGACATTTGTCTAAGAGTCTTGGCCAAAGGGTAATAGGTGAGTCATGGGCTCATAGACATATGATGATCTTATCTAATCTTATCTAATGGTGGGGTGTCAGATACTTCCGTTTAGATGCTGGCTCTGCCTGGGTGGTGTCAGCTTCTGGCTTTTCCTGGAACCCCCATGCTGTCGGCTATGGCAGTCCTGTGGCCTGGGCCCCATTATATATGGCCAGGCTGCCCTGAGCCCCACAGTAAATAAGCTTCTGTTATGATATTAGGACGAAATAGAGTATGTGACAGCTAAGAGATCAGAAAGTAAGACATGCACATAAGAATAAAAATTCCAGAGAGCACAGCCCATTTATAGAATACTAAAAAATAAATCTGTCTGTGAAGGGTATATATATATATATATATATATATATATATATATATATATATGTGTGTGTGTGTGTGTGTGTGTGTGTGTGTGTGTGTGTGTGTATCCTGAAACCCAGGCTTTGAGGAGCTGGAAGCATACCAAATCAGAGAGGAGAGGGAAAGATGTTGAAGATTATTAGAAATATTGCACAATTGCAGGTTTTACTTCCAAAAAATATGTTCAAGAGTTAAGATAAGAAAGCATTCCTAAAAGGAGGATTTTAAAATAATATTTAATGATCTCAGGAGAGTTAAAAAGATAGAGGATTCAAAATGAATACAAAGAAGCACTTTTTCACTATTGAAGCAGGTTAAAAATAAAATTTCAATTTCCAGTTAATACAATTTTGAATTTTTTGTCTTTTGTAATTGATAATTGTATAGACAGACAGAATTCAGAATTTTTTGGCAGGTGAGAGAAATAAGCAATAGAGAGAGAGAGAATTGGGTTGAGAGAGAAAGAGCAGTGAGGGAGGGAAAGAGGGAGAAGGGGGAGGAGAGATGAAAGGAGGTGGGAAGGCACAGAGAGAAAGGGTGTGCTATTAAATATGTCAACAAAAGTTTGCATCATAAAATTATTTATCTTCATATCTATTGACTAACTTGTAATCAGTGAATTATGTTTTCAGGAATTCTTAACAATAACATAAATTCAAATTGAATCTTTGCATACATATGATGTAGGATTGCCCTCTGTATGCTGTGAATACCATTGGTTAATAAAGAAACTTGCTTAGCCTGATAAGGCACAGCAGAGCTAAGATAGAAAAACTAAACTGAATGCTGGAAGAATGAATGTGGAATCAAGAGAAGCCATATAGCCCTGCTGGAGACAGATGCTGGAACTTTACCTGTTAAGCCACAGCCTTGTAGCAATACACAGATTAATGGAGATGGGTTAATTTAAGATATGAGTTATCCAGAAATAAATACACTTAATCTATTGACCATAGAGTATTGCAAATAATATGTGTGATTATTTCAGGGCTGAGCAGCCAGGAACAAACAGCCTCCTCATCTGTTCAATGTATTATCATATGCACACTGTCTTTTACCTCTTAATTGAAAGGACTAGGGTTATAATAAATGTGCAAGTGAATAGTATATGAAATGCTGTGTGAGTTTGATGTAAAATAATATAATAATCACTTGCAATGTGGTTCACACTATTCTGTAACCAATGGTCTAAGTGACCCTGAAGAGTAGAATTTCATGACTGTGGAAATCACACTCTTTATCTTAAAAACTTAAGAGAGACTTTATTCTGTGCTAAAATCCATATATCCCAGTTCAGCAAAATAGATATGCTCATGAGTACACTTATCAGAGAGAGATAAAGTAACTTGAAAAGGAAGAACCAGGAGCCAGTGATTTTACATCACATATCCTTAGACTCAAAATTTAAAGTCAAGATATACTTAAAATATATATGTTAGTTTAGCTTAGTGGCCCCTACAATGAAATGTCTCTCTGTACATAGACCATTCACAGTCAAAAAATTGAAAGAAAATACAATAATACACATAATCCCAACTCTCTATGTAGTTTCCATCCTTACTGGGCTTTTTATTCTCTTACTTTTTTATATTTATTTTATTATCTTTACTCCTTTAATCTATGACTACCTGTACTATTTTTTTCTCTCTCCTAAACTCATGTACATTTATTCTACACTGTGACTCATTCAGAGGTTATTTTTTTAATCCGAATCTGTCTTATCATCTATTTGTAATCATTTTCTGACCAGGAGACTAGGAGAGGTTTTTTTGTTTTTGGTTTTTTTCCTGCTGGCTCCACCTAGTCCAATGTGGCAGAGATATGTTCACCTCCTCTACAAGCCATGCTCACTGCCCCAGCTCCAGGGGCACATGGGTTTGTGTTGCCATAAAGTAATTTGTAGGACTCTGCTCACAAACCCTAAGGGCTCTGTAGCAGGACATCCTGAAAGAACCAGAGCCATTCATTCTCTCAATATGAACCAGGAAGCTATTTCTTAAAGGAGCTGCACCTCTGCTTATGGCCTGCAAACAGAGCCTATCTGAAAAAAGATACAGCTACTCAGAATCTGAGCTTGACTCTCATTTTTGTGGGTCTAGAGCCCCTTCTTTTTTCTTAAGGTTTTTTAGGTTTTTTGTAGATCCATGTCCCACATTGGATGCCAGTTTGTAAATAGAGACAGCACTTCCATTCCCGTCTACCCAGATCTGAATAATCACACAGAAACTATATTAATTACAACACTGTTTGACTGATGACTCTGGAACATTTCTAGCTAGCTTTTATATCATAAATTAACCCATTTCTATTAATCTATATATCACGATGAATTTGTGGCCTACCATTTTTGGCAGCTACATGACATCTGCCTGACTCTGCCTTCTTTCTTTCTGCATTAAGTTTTGTTTTCCTGCCTACCTCTAGTCTATCCTGCCATAGGTTAATGAAGTTTCTATATTGACCAATGGTAAAATATATTCACAGCATACAGAGCAGAATCCCACATCATTTGTCCCAACCACCAATCCACTCCTTCTCTTTCTTTAGTAAGTTGCAAGCCTTGCATGCATGTCAGCCAGTCATGGTATATCAAGTTGCAGTAAGACTAGGCACCTCCTCTCCTATTGAGGTTGGATGAGGCAATCCAGTAGGAGGAATGGGTCCCTAAATCAGATAACAGAGTCAGAGATACCCCTGATCCCACTATTAGGAGACTCACAAGAAGACCAAGCTAAACCTTTGTAACATATATACAGAGGGCCATGCAAACTCTGGTTGTTTCTGTATCTGTGAGCCCCTATGAGCCTAGGTGTAGTTGGTGACTGATCCTTCTTTCCCGGCCACCCAGACTGAAAATAACCACACAGAAACTATTAATCAAAACACTGCTTGGCCTATTAGCTTTACATATTTATAGCTAGCTCTTATATCTTAAATTAAGCCATTTATATTAATATGTGTATCACCACATGTTGTGGTAAGGTTCCATCTGGCATCTAGCATCTGTCTCCTGCGATGGCTACATGGCTTCTCATTGACTCTGCCCTCTCTCTCTCTCTCTCTCTTTCTCTCTCTCTCTCTCTTTCTCCCAGTCTGGTTATTTTCTATTAAGTCATTGGCCAAAAGTAGCTTCTTTATTAACCAATGGCAATAAAACATATTCACAGCATACAGAAGGAAATTCCCACATCACACAGGTTAGATGATTATGTGGTTTTCTTGTGGTATCCTTGGCCCATCTGGTTCTCACAATCTTTCCTCTCCTCATCAAGCCTTCCATGAGATCTTCATAATGGTTGGCTGTGGATCTCTGCCCCTGTTTCCATCTGCTGCTGGGTGAAACTTCTCAGATAGCAACTGGGCTAGGCAACAATTTATGAGTATAGCAGACTATCATTAGGAATCATTTCATTGACTTATTTTGCCAGTCAAGTTTGGTTCCATCCTAGCTCTCTGGGCTGTCCAGAGTCTGGGTACTGGCCCTCTAGGCAATGACAGAGATGGGCTCTCTCTCATGGTATGAGTCTCAAGCTGGACCAGGTATTGTCTGGCCATTCCAATAATTTCTATCACACCTTTACCCCATCATGTCTTGTAAGCAGGACAAATTGTAGGTCCAAGGCTATGAGGCCAAGTTAGGGTTCCAATCCCTCCACTGGAAGTCTTACCTGTTACAGAAGATGGCTAGTTCAGGCTCTGTATAAACCATTGCTATAGTCTTAGCTAAGATCACCCTCATAGATTCCTGAGACTTTCCACTACACTAGGTTTCAAGTTTATTTTGGCAGGCTGTCTGCCCACATGAGTCTTTGTTCATTCTCTGAAAATGAGAGTAATGGCCACTTGTGGTTATATTGGACGAAATTACAAAAGTCTTCTGTTGGTTTTTGAAAAATGAAATGGGCATATTGTGTCATAGTGGTTTCACAATTTTATATCAGGGTCTTTAACCAGAACTTACAACCTTTGGACTCCTATCAGTATATCTTTCCAAGTCTGGTATACATAAAGGGGAAAAAAGTAAGACTCATCTTTCTTTATCCATTGACTGATATATTTTATATGGCTTTCTGGAAATTATACAGCATTATATATGGTGAAGTAATTATTTCTTTAATAAATGGCAAGAGCCCAAAAACATATCTTTACTGCCTTTTTGACATAAATGTTCATAAAAGGCTATTTTTGATTCTCTGGGAGATATCTTTCAATTCACAAAGAGAAAAGGAAAAAGTCCAAGTTGGCTTCTGAATTCCACTGCTCCATACAACACATCAAAGATTACTTGTCCCTCTGGTATTATAAACTCTATTCAGATTTAGAAGACCAGTCAATCCTTACTGAAGAAAGACAGACCAATGTATATGTCTCTAAAACTTGTATTCCTTAAGCTTGTTTTTCTGACTTAGTGGACCAATTTTTGAAGCCCAGGATTATTTTTCTTAAGACATTGTTGGAAGTAAAGATAACTGTATAGAGCAATGGTTCTCAACTTTTCAAATGCTGCAACTCTTTAATACAGTTCCTCATGCTGTGATGACCCACAAGTATAAAATTGCTTCATTACTACCTCATAAATGTAATTTTTCTACCATTATAAATTATAATATAACTATGTGGATGTGCAGTATATTTGATATGCAATCCTGGTGAAAGAGCCATTAGATCCTTCCAAATGGGTTGAAACCTATAGGCCAATACAGTAGAGGAATGCTATGAATATACATTTACTGATTTTAATCTCCAGCATGCTATTTTTCATCAGAACATTACATGATTTCATGTGAACCTTGGTCACAAGGTTCATTCTGTAGGAAAGAGAATATTTAACTGAATATTTAAGACCATCATTGTTTCTATTCTATTTTGCTCATGGTCTGTAAACAGCTTAATATAATAAAACTAGCTTTTTTCTTGGTGACTTTGCTATGTTAAAGTCTTCCTTTTTGTTTAAACAGAAAAGGGGAAATGGTGTAGGAGTTCCTTCTATTTGTGTGTTGCTTTCATTGGTTAATGAATAAGGAAACTGCCTTGGTCTTTTGATAGAGCAGAACTTAGGTAGGTGGGGAAAACAGAACTGAATGCTGGGAGGAAGAAAGCAGAGTCAAGAACAACTGCCTTGTAGCGATATACAGATTGATAGAAATGGGTTAAATCAAGATGTGAGAGCTAGCTAATGGGAGGCTGGAGCAAATGGGCCAAGCAGTAATTTGATTAATACAATTTCTGTGTGGTTATTTTGGGTGTAAACTAGCTGGGTGGCTGGGAAAAACAAGTGGCCCCTCCTTACAACAGCATAACACAGTACATGTTGTAAATTCTGTTCAAAGAGAGGCTGATGATAGCATTAACCCCTGGTTTGAGGATCTCAAGAAAGTCCACTTATACAGACAATATCATGCTTTAAAAGGATCAAATGAGTAACTGAGATCCAGTATAACACCTGCCTTGTACATGGCTCATGACATTTTTTATTTTATTTTATTCATACTGCTATGTGAATACCTCAAATCAAATAGTTAACTTTAAAATAAAAGATTTCCTGAGAATTGTGGAAAGAGAATGCTCATGAGCTTTTAAAAAGTATACTGACCTGAGCATTCAGCAGTTTTCTCCATAAAATCTGTTTGTACGTTGTACTCTATATTCCTATTAATGGGCCAAATTATGTTTTAAAAGCAGTGCAGAAGGACAGTTTGACACTTCATTGGGTAACACTTGCAGCTGTTTATTAAACAGGTAATATGCCGATTGAAAAATATGTTCTAGAAAATAGATAAGGGTGTTATGAAAATTTTAGAAAGTCTTAACAAGAAAGTCTTATGGCAGACTTGCAGTGTTTAGAACAGAGATACTGTCAGTCATAGGCAACATCTAAAGTGCTTGTAGAGATGAAGCACATGATCACCGACTATTCTATGACTGTATGACATAAGCTCTTCATTATGAATGCATGTTGATCTAATAAGTCATTACACTGAGTATACTCAGTAGAAGACCCCTTGTTATGTAGAAGTGTACTTGATATAGGACTTGAGTAGGTCTGAATGTATTTTCCACATGACCACATGACTGAAACAACTTCACTACTATGGTCACTATAGGGCTTTTAATTAGGAAACAGCAGACCTTGCAAATATTTCTCAGAAGATGTAAAGCCATCAATTTGATGGCTTTAAAGTCCACAGCTATATTTTGTTTTTGAGAATTAAAGTCATTCTTCAAATATAGGGTCTTCTTAGAAAATGTTTACCCCTAATACATTGCCCCTAATAATATCTCAAGGATATACTGTTATTAAGAAAGAGAATCCGTGGTGAGAACCTGTGCCTCATCATGCAGAAACAGATTCTGAGGGAAGGACAGAACAGTCTGTTAATGACTCACATAAGGCACAAGGAGTGTCATGCAGCTCTTAGATCATTTTGCTTCACACTGTGGTGACCTCAAAGTGCTGCCTACAAACAACAAGAATCCAGAAGAGGTGAAAAAGGAGAATAAGTAAATGCTAAGTGAAGTTTCATGCCATTTGGCACTGACATTGAAGCCTTTTGCTAGTCTCTCATCCCCTCAGGCCTCCAGGAGTTGACTACAAAGTGCAATATTGATTGTGGTGCTGTATGTGATTGCAATGGGGTTTTCCAGGTTTGAAAGTTAAGTAAGGTATTTTTTCACTCAAAAAATATATATCGATGAAAATATTCTCATACTGTAGAATAAAAGCAGGAGTCTTGAAGGGCATATGATGTGGTAACTCAAAGAATCCACATTGCTCAACACAAAACTTTTGCTCTTAGTCCACCTCATA
Organism: Arvicola amphibius; assembly: GCF_903992535.2. Lineage (NCBI taxonomy): Eukaryota > Metazoa > Chordata > Mammalia > Rodentia > Cricetidae > Arvicola > Arvicola amphibius. The sequence goes on along the minus strand of NC_052055.2, from coordinate 18,374,220 downwards.
TTTTTCCATGCCAGAACTTGTCTCCTAGTTTTCTATAACCACCTTAGTTCCTGCACCTTAAACTTAAGTGTCAGGTTGAGCTCTGAGAGAATTCCTTGGAAATGTGGCTTGGCACCATTAATTGGACTTTGGGGGATCAGAGGGCATCATACCTTGTAGGTTTAAAAGACTTTTACTTCCTAGGAAAAACTGTTAACAATGCTAGGCTGGATACTAGAAGGAGTCGGGGATCTACCCAACTCCCCGCCTCCCCTTTTTTTTCCACATCTGTGGATTCCTTTGAGGGACAGTTTCCTGTGTAGGTTCACTGGACAAATTACTAAATTTGAGGCAGCATTTCTTGCAAGCATTCTAAGATTTCCCTTTGTTACTTACAGCCAAGAATGGGAAAATCCCGTTGCAATCACACACACAGAAATACAATCATTGTTCAGCAGAGCCACGGGTAACTCAGTGAGCGGCCTTACCTTTGTCGCATAAGTTCTATTTTCTTGATGTGCCTTTATGTACATTGGTTGAACTTGTGCCCTGTCTCCAAAGATCATTTAACAAGTTCCTTTTCTGTTTCCATGAGCTTTGCTTTTACAGAGTTTAGGATAAGAGCATACCTCACTAATTCCACCATGCTTTGAGCAGTGATATGCTCAGTGTACTCTTCAACTAACTTGAAAATACTGAGATAAATCGAATCATTGAAATAAAAAGGACGAAACTAATGCTAGGTGCGTCAGTGACTGCATGTTGTTTCTTACTGGGAGATGAAAAGTGAGCTTTAGCGACAGGAAAGGCAGTTTCAAAGCACATTTCCTTTTCTCTACTTGGACATCAGAGTCCTGAGATCAGTTTATTCTCAAGTAGCCTGAACTGCCCATAGCCCTGCACAGATTAGGAGGTTAGAAGCCTTCTCGAAGCCCCGCTGTGGGAAAAGCACATTCAGCCATGTGGCTAAGCTCACTGGAAAGTTTCCTCAGTGCTGTTCTTTCCCCTATGCCAGTCCTAAGCAGTTTCCTGTTTTCCTCGAGATTGGTGATCTGATTCATATTCCTAGGGTTTCATAAAGACCCCCATACTTTCATATGAAATCCGATATAATGTCTTTATCCTGGCTAATTAAGGAACTGAGTGTTTGTCATCTGAGCCCACCACAAAGGAGATGCGCTAGGCAGAATCTGACAGCATGTGTGTGGCGGGGGGGGTGGTGGAGACTTGTTATCTCCGGTTCAGCTTCTTTCCCTAGTCTGTCCGGCCTGCCAAAGCAAAATGTACAGGTGACATGTCCTCTCTGAGGCGAGATCTTTATAGCAAATGTGACACCAATTAGTTCTTCATAATTAGTGTGAAACTCCGTCACGTTTTCAACATACCATCCTGCATTCTCATCACTGCTTGTATGATTGGCCCAATGGAAAAATGCCATGTGTGCCATCTGTCCTCTGATGTTATCCTACATGATTTGCTAATTATTTCTCTAGGTGTTTAGTAATCAGGGCCCATTCACGACAGGCTAGGAAACTCATTATTTGAATTGCTCTACTTCATTGTTGCTGATCTACAAAACAGCTCGTAAAGTTCTCTATCAGCTTTAGAACTGGTTATTAAATATACAGAGCTTTATTTTCTATGCTGCTTTTATGATTTTATATATGTATAAATAAAGATGCCCCCCCACATATATTATTCTTCTTTTCCCATACAATACCTATCACTTCCTATTTCCTTCTCTTTTTATTGAAAATAGATTCTTTTCTCATACAAAACATCCCAACCATAATCTCCCTCCCTCCATTCCTCCCAGTTAACCTCATCTCCATCTCCCCCAGATCTGCTTCCGCTCAGCTTCCTCTTGAGAAAAGAGCAGTCCTCTGAGAGACAACAGCCAAACAGGACAAAACAAGACATGATAAGAAAAGGCAGAACCTCATATCCAGGTTGGACAAGGTAAACCAAGAGGAGGAAAATAGTCTTATGAGTAGGCAAAAGTACTCCCACTGTTAGGAGTCCCACAAAAACACCAAGCTAACAGTTATAACGTATATACAGAGGAACTAGTGCAAATCCATGCAGGCCCAGTGCTTTCTTGTTCAGTCTCTGCGAGCCCATGTGAGCCCTGATTAGCTGGTTTGATGGGCCATGTTCTCCCGGTGTCCTCTATCCCCTTCTAATTCCTACAGCCTTTCCTTCCCCTCTTCCTCAGGGTTCTCTAATCTCCAAGGTGCAGACCCATGGAGCCCTCCAATTTAGATTTTTCCTCCACATAATGTTTCTCTGTGAGTCTCTGTGTTCACTCCCAATTGCTGCTGCAGTATTCTTAAATTTTGTATATGATTCATTCAGCGTTCATAATGAAAATTTTTGTCTCAGATAACAGTAACATAACTGTTACTAAGGCAGCCATAAGATCATCTATAGTTTTGAATCCTCTTCGTGCCTTTGGATTCTGGGCTGGGACTCTGCTCCCCTGTTCTGTATCCTGATACTGTAGCCTTTATACTCTGTTTGGGGCTTCATTTAGGTTTTCATACATATCACCTGCCTGCCCCACAGGTATTTTTACTTCTTGGCCAGGAGCTTCCAGTTAACCTTTTCACACATCTCCTTCTACTTCATTCTTAAGATGCACTCATATATTTATCTCTCAGGAGTAGATCCTTTTGTTCTGAAGTTGCCCTTCTACGTACTGCCCATCACACTTACACTTCTTCATCCTTATCAGGCACTATATTTAAAATAATGATTTCACAAGATCTATTATTATTTCATAAAAATGAGATTTAATGATTTCATCAATAGCAGCAGATCATTTGTCTCGTGTATTTATTGATGAAAAATAATTCAAATAATTTCTTTAGAATTGTTTCACCTAGTACAGCCAGGCTATGCTGAACTTATTGAACATATTTTCCTCTCTAGCTATATATGACTGGTATTCCGTTTTTTCTTTTTTTGTTTGTTTTTTTTGAGACAAAGTTTTATAAGTTTAAAGTTGATTGTTTTGGCTAAAATGGGAAGTCGAAGAAACCTTCAAGACAGATAATGTTCCATGCTCTCACCCAGCCAGGACCTAGTGTAAGGAAGTGAATATTTAGAAGAAGATTTCCAAGGACCATCCCTTGAGGTTTTGTTGGAAGAAATGAGCAAGACCCAATAGAGAAAAATCGCTGTAACTAGTCACTAATACATTGACTATACAAGGACCCAGTAGATAGAAGAAAATATTACTCAACATAGATTAGTTCTAACTAAAGTTACAAGAGCCCAAGGGGTCACTGAACTCCAATAGAGATTTTAGGGCTACATATCATGCCTGAGGACATTATGCAGCATATGACTCCACAATGATACAGGACCTTTGAGATATAAATCAAAAGAGCCTGAACCCTTCAATGGATTCTTCCAGAAGAATGGAGGCTGAAAGAGGAAAAGATTTATCTTTATTAAACATCTATAGGATGAGATGTATGCCTATTACAACTATTTAGTATCTTTTTCTTCCAGTAAGGTTATGAAAACAGAGTCAGGAATCGGCAATAGTATTCTTCCCATTCAGCAAGTACGTCCATGTCAGTAGCTACTGCGGTTCTTGCCCAAAGTAAGAATTTACATACCGACTCACTCAGTGTGTTCCACATCAAAAATGAGTACTTAAGGAGAAAGATATGCGTGTTTTTTAAATTTGGCATTAATCTCAGGTGTGGAGAGGGTTAAAAAGATTGGTTGAATTTGTTTAGAGTCAAACATTGTTTAGTTCTATATTCTTACTTTCTTGGAATTGAATCCACGTTCCACCATGATAGTTGTAACCAACATCATTTACTTTGAAAACAAGTTGTAAATGTTTGTCTGATTTCACTGACGAATTCAATTCAAATATGTCTAGAAACACTTCCATAGAACTTACAGTTTGGGTAGTAAGCACACTCAGTGAAAAATGTCTGGGGAAAGATACTATGATTATTTATTTTTAATCAATCTATGGAATGCCTCCAGTTTCTATTCCAAAATATTAGGGCTTTGGGAGGCTTTACTCTCTCTTCCTTGAATAAGCCTGATTAACATAGACAAATGACATATATTGACTGACCAGTCAAAATGCTGGGTCTTTCATTACCAAAGTTCTAATATAAGTATATATAAAAATCCTGATAATATAAGCATATATGGATAGATGAAGAAAAGACAGCACAGGGCAGGGGGGTTCTAAATGTGAACATGGAACTGTATAATCAGAAAAATACAATTAAAGTCATGATGCAAGCACTGTAGACATTTTGAATTTGCAGAATGGTAGACCTACATTATGTAGTGTGCTAAGAATATCTGAGCAGTGAGGAAAATCATCCACTGTCAGCAGAAGTGTAAATTGCTATAATCACTTTAGATAAAAAACAAAACAAAACAAAAAAACATGGTTTCCCATGATCCTTGCTGAAAAAGCAACTTCTGTCTTTATTGCATATCCTAGACATACTTTAACATGTGCCTGTGGGTCAAGAGACTGTCATCAAGGAGATTCTGGGGGCAGTGGTGCTGGCAAAGGTGCTACCCACTCAGCAAAGCTGGCTGAGTAGATAAAGCTTCATTCCAAAGGAGACAGGATCAGTGAAGTCTGACTACTCTAATCACCACAATCTAGGCTATACATGTTGGGCATGTGAGTTTGAATATGTATCCAAGGCTATCAAACTACAATTAGTGGGTAGTTTATGAACGTCTATGAACTCATTAATAATTCATTCCAAGTGTGAGTAATAATCTCCACACATGATGATACTTATTGTAAGAAAACATTCAAAACCACATAGGGCATTCATTATCTGCCACAACTAAAGAGGGGTTTAAAGAAGCTAAGTATCTGCCAATTCATAACCATACAGGCTCATATGTACTTGAAAACATGTATGCATGCACACACACAAAGCACACACATGTACCATGTACCGCAGCACACTCAGGCATTATTCAAAAGAATGATTTTATTACTTATTCTAGAACTGATTAAATTTTGAATGATTGATTGTGAGTTCTAGAAAGTTTGGTACATGGTGTGTGTGTGTGTGTGTGTGTGTGTGTGTGTGCCTTCCAGTGTATATATTAAAAAAGAAACATAAGACATATACAGCAGTATCAACTTCATATTCCTCACTCAAAGAAATCAACCCTGTGGACTTCTCTTGTCCATACTCCACTACATTGATACCTCATTTGTTTTGGGGGTGGCATAGTTCTCTTCATGGGTTAGACAATATAGCAAAAATTGCACAGAATTACCGGCCCTTTAGTCTAAATTTCTTAAGGTTCAGTTTTCACATTGTCTTTTAAAAATCTGGGCTCTCTGTTTAGAATTCACCAAGTTTCAGGGCGCCTCTCCAGCTTTCATACTCTCAGCAACGTGCCTGTTAACAGCTGCTCGGCACCGAAGGCTTGCAATGACTCGTATCCTGCTGCAGGGCTCTTCTCTTCCGTTTGCAATACATTTTCATCTCCTTACAATAACTTCTGTGTTTTACTATTGAGTAAGAATGGTCCCTTGAGGTTTATATCTATTTATTTTGGCAAGAAGAAATCTAAGAGATAAGCCTGTTAAGGGGATGTATGGTTCAGTCTGCACGCCTGTGAAAAACTTAGTATTTTCCCTGTAAATGTTTTCATAATGATACTAATAGAATAAAAGCAAGGACAGTTCAGAGTGAGCCAACAGTTTTTGTTCACAGGAAAAGAAAATAGGAAAGATCTGAGTAAAGTCTGTGAGATCTTATGAACCTAGCTCTCCTGTGTACACAGGGTCTGGCTTATGGTGTATGGCAAAGATGCCATTCAGTGAGATTTGTTTGGGTGATTAAATGAGTGAATGAAGGAAGGAATAAATGAATGAACGAAACTGGCAATTTGGAAGTGTGAAAAGAAGTACCTTGTTCTAAGTCTTGGCCTGATCCTGAAAGTAGTCAATTATTAAGAAATGTATATACACGCAGCTTCTCGGTTGTTACAATCTTACTTTGCTGTTGTACCTCTGTCACAAGAAGTGAGCCAGCATTGTTGTGTCACTGTTAACTAAGCTCTTAATTTGCATATCCTTAGAATATAAACCAAGTGTGACAAGATCCTTCCCAGTGGTTCCTCATTTGAGTCTTATCTTGTAGGTAAGTGACAGCAAGCTTGCTTCATGCTTTATTTTATTGTAAAAAGACAAACATCAGTAGCTCTAAAAAAAATGTGTGCAGAGCAATAATCTAAAGCACATTTTGAGCATCAGCTCTATCCAATTACTAAAATTAGTAATAATTATGATGGGCAATGATCATTGTCCTCTACTAGTCTTTAAACCTAAATTACTCTGAGAGGAGACTTAGCCTTGACGATTGCCAATAGAAAGAATTAGCTACTGTAAAGGTTTCTGCCACAGTCTGATAAACATAGCAAAGATATTTATTCTTTCTATACTCCAGAATATAAGCCAAATTCTATTCATACAAGTAAAATTTGAAGAAGAGAACAATTTTTTATCCTTCATGAGAACACAATTTGACAAACTAATTCTGTCTAAAAAACAAGTACTGAAAACTCTCCTTTCCATGTGGGCTGTTCTGCAGGGAATAGGTGGGTGGAGGTTGTTCGGCAAAGGCATATATACTTGATAGACATTATTCAAGAAAAAAGAAACAACGTCATCAACAAGCATGAAAATGACTGTCTGGAATGGGAGAGTCTGCTTCAGTATCAGCATGTGGGTATCACACTCAAAGACGTTCCTCACAGTAGCCCTCACATGGTCTCCTGAAATAATTGAATCATTCTGAGTAGTCCCCAATGCTTCTTTAATACATCACTGAAAGGGAATGGTGCAAGAGCGTGTCATAAAACTACTAAGCACATTCAGCCTCTTGATTCCGAATCGGAGAAGAGTTGAATTTGCATTAATAAATTGTAGAGTTGAGTCCTGTGGGTATGTGTACATGAGTACAGGATGACACTGGGAATTACATACACATAATTATACTCACAATGACTATGAACTGTCATATCCATGTGATGAGAAATACTATACAGCTTATGCATAATACATCTTTATTTAAATTACATTTGATGTGGCTACTCTGATTGTTATCATTACTGACTAATGAGCAAATATATTTCCTTCTTCCATTTCAGTGCATGAATACTTTTTTCTCTGTCAATAAGAAAAAACAGCTATTCAAATCCACAAAGGAAATGCTTAGCTTCACAAATGTTTAATTTATTTTTAAATTTTTTGCTATAAAATAAGCACAAATACAAAATTAAATTACAAATAATTTAAGTGAGAATATTTTAAACTTATATTTTAATATTTCAATGTCATAAGCTTTAATTATTTTCCTAAAATAATAGGTAAAATTCAAACACCCAATTTAATGGTTAAAAGTTATGATTGAAGACACACTCAAAATGATAATCAAGGAAGAAGTTAGATTAAAAATATTGATGCCAAGCTTGATTAAGCAGAGCCAATTAGTTCACAGTTCAGTGTATTTGCTTCCTTTTTATTTTGAGAAGGGACGGTGACCAGCTTCTACATGACACAGTACACTGGAGGAGATAAAAAAATTCATCACTGCCTGTGCAACTCCATTTTGCCAGCCAAAAGCCCCTAGAGGGCAGCTCAACAAATTCCAAAGTCATTCTGTAAATTTTGGTATGTCAAGGAACCTTGGGCATTCTGTAGTGACTAAAGTTAGGCTTTAATTTAGAGCCAGGAATAGGTGAGGGCGACTGACTGCATAACAGTCTGTGTGAGCCTGAAGAGCAAGGAACGCAAGTCTTCTCCAGTCAGAGCTGCAGAGGAGAACACAGCCCAGCTGGAACCCCGGTTACAGCCTTGCAGAAAACCCAGGGAATCTGGGCTCACAATCCTGATCATGGAAACTGTGGATTGATAAATTTGTGTTGATAAGGTTGTGTCTATTTGTTAGACAGAAATAGACAATAACTATAATTTCACATTAAAGTAAAAGCAATAATAATAGTCTTTGTAGAGGTGGTTTTAAAATTCATATCTTACAGTTCAATAACCAATAGCCTGTGTAATGTACCTGTGTTTTGGTTTTGCATAATGGTTTGGCAACTCAGATTCACATTTGGAATATCCTTCAATAAAAGATTTGAGTACCTTTGTTTTCACTGCCAAAAGTCTTGCATTCTGGATAATATTTCTAGGCATATGGTCTATCTGTCAACCTAACAGCCTTTTCCTTATTGTCATAGATCTCATGCCAAAACCAAGGTTCATAAAATCCCCTAAATGCTTTGATTAATTTTAATTACAATAAATCTATTGATGTGAAACTAAATACCATTTCTAACAATGAGCACTCTGCCAAGAAATAAGCAAATCTAGAAGAAGTGGCTTCCAAAACCAGGCCCTTAGACAGCCACCTCTTCCTGTGTCATGTGTCCTGTGCATTTTTTTCATTCCCCAGCTTTGTCCGCTCCTATCAGACTGTGAAGTTCTTCTGAATTTTTAAGGAGATTGAAAGAATTTAACTGCAACATTACTACCATGTCAGAAACCTACGAAGAGAACTATACAGGAAGGAAGAAATAAGAAGGAACATATTGGAGATTAGGTTATGCACAATGCTATTAGTTTGGCTCTAGAATGTCATCAAGTGCTCATCCTCCAAGGGTTGGTCTCAGGTGGTGGCACTGTTTAGAAGTGGCAGAAATGTTAAGGTATGAGGGCCCATATGGGAAAAAGTAGATTACTGGGGGGGTCTGACAGTCAATGGTATAGTGTGCTATCTCTCTCTCTCCCTCCTTCCTTCCCTCCCTCTCTCCCTCCCTCCCTCCCTCCCTCCCTCCCTCCCTCCCTCCCTCCCTCCCCCTCTCTCTCCTCCATCTATCTGTCTGTATATATGTCTCCTCTCTCTTCCCCTCTCTTTCTCCCTTTCACTCTATCTCTCTCAGCTGCCATGATGTAAGCAGCCTTCCTTCATCACACCCTCACACCAAATTATAATGCTTGGTTACAGGCACAGAAGAATGAAAATACCAAGGAGACCTAGAGCTAAAACTTCAGAAAGAAGGTGGCAAAACAAACATTTCCTCCTTTTAATATGAGTTTCCTCTTTTAAGATGGTTTTCTCCAATGCTTGGTGAAAGCACTGGAAGCCTATCACGGAGAATTGGCAGTGTCAGAACTGATGCGATTATATAAGAATTGGAAAATATTCCATGGGAGACATTTCAACAAGTATGGGAGAATCTTGGAGCATACTTTGAAGTGAGTAGAACTCTGAGGGCTTAGAAGCTGATAGGCACGTGCCTTACAAAGGTTATGTTTGTGAGACTTTAGCTGGAAATTGAAAAAAAAAATGTAGCATAAAAGCTGTTTTGCTGTCTTCTGGCAAAGGTCCTGTGTTCATTCTGTTTCTTCCTTAAGAGTGTGTGGCTGAATCAAAAGGCGAAGGGATGTCTTAGCTTACAGGTAAATCATTTCACAGACTTTCAGGCGGCAAATGTTCAATGCTCATGTTGCCATGTGGGGATTTAACCCAGAGGGTCAACAAGAAATCAGTGGCAACATTTAGACTGGTTAGATTGAGAAACTTGTAACCTGACCAGAGAAGTGTGTGTCAGTTTTGCTGGTAGCATATGTGGTTGCTATAGCTTGCCTATCATCTCAGCACCCAAGAAAGAGGGGACGGAAGCTCATGAGGACAAGCCATCACTGTATTGATTTTTTCAGATGTTCATTTCTATTCACCCAAATATAGAAGGCTCTGCAAGTCAAAGGAATCATTCCATCCAAGTGTAGCTTTGGCAATCTAATGACTTTATATGGGTTTCTTACAGGAACTTGAGAGAGATAAGGCAATACTTATAGGAACATGGGGAAATAATAATAGTTGCACCACTGAACTGTACCCCTCACCCAGCAGCAATTATTAACCCCTTGTATGTCCTTGGGGAGGGAAGGGAGCCCATGAGTTACTTCATGTTTCATCTCATGAACTCTGTTCCCTTTCCATGTGGGTAACAGGTCCAATCTTCTGAGGGTCTCCTCTGGGTAACCATGGCTATTCCGATCTCCAAACTGCAATCAATACTCAGGTGACACCGAGGTGATGTCATTCCACAAGGGCTTTCATGGGCTTCCTTGGGAACTCAAGGCCAACCAAGGCAACATAGTAGGACCCTGTTTCAAAGAATTACTAGGATGAAAGCAGCAAGGACAGTACTTGGATCTGGAGTAACAGAGGCCACAATGAGAGCACCTCGGGAATTGACTCTATGGGATGCTAGATCAACAGAATAGAAGAAAGGAAGCCTTCAGACTTGAGTTTCAGCTAACCCTCAACCCCAAATTAGTTGTATCACAATGGTGTACTACTTAAGATTGTTTAGCTCCTACTTTCTGTAGACAGGGGGTTCCTGTCACTCTGGAGCTATTATATTTTGTGAGCCTGTGGCTAGTTTATTCTTGTCACAGATGGTTATATATTTACTTAACACTAAATTATTTCCAGTACAAGAGCTGCTTAACCCCTTTCAAAGGATTCTAAGACAAGTAAAAAATAAGCGGTTATCATATGTTGACCTACATGCTAGACCTTCCATGCTTCATGTATCACAGTAATCTTGTGATTAAAAGGCGCAGTCACCACTTTATAGATAAGCAAAGGAAACCAAGAGAAAAATTCTTAGGAATGCCAGGGCAGGGAATGAGCATTATACTCAGGCACATTCACCACCACCATTGTCTCCACTCATCGTGCTGCTGTGTTTTCTGGGTATAATTTAAATGATAATTTAAAATTCATTTTAAGGCAGATGCCTGCCCTTTCGCTTTATTGCATAAATAATAAGATGTGCTGAAAGAAAGAGAGAAAGTGAGGGAGAGGAAGGAGGAAAAATAAAGAAAAAAGACCAGGAGGGTTATTCTTAGTTCTCTTGAACCATTTAGTAGACAGGCTTCCTCCAATAAGGAGAAAGGAGGAAGGGAAGAAGGAAGAGAGGGAGTGAAAGAGGGAGGGAAGGAGAGAGGGAGGGGAGATTGCAGAGATAAGAAAATAATGATTCAGGGTTTGCGGTCCAGCAGAGATATATGTGTGAATTGAGGCTGAATTAGCTCCCATTGTTCAACATTTTCCCACACAGGTTTCACGTTAGACTCTTTCCTGTCTCTTTGAGGGAAGACTGAGGGAAAACTGGCGATTGCATTTAATTATGTTCAAAGAAAGTTCCCGAATTCCCAGCAGATGTCAAGCTTGCAGCTGGGAATCCTGTAATAAACGCAACTCCACTATCTTGCCTTCCACATTACTGCACCAAAGCAAGACCCAGAAAATGCCCAGGAGACACACTGGCTGGAGCTGAGTGAGAAAAGATAACAAATATTAAGGAAACATGTTGCCTATTACTCCTCATAATGAGGAGCGCCTGAGTGTACACTAAACAGGCCTCTGGCTGATAGGGGACACAAAGGTTCTTAATGCATCCCACACCAGCATGTCATTTGGAATCTTGAGCCGCGGAAAGAGATGGAAGTCTTGGAAGGTAGACCTTGCTTCTTCAGGCGTTAGTTTCCAGAAAGGACAAATAACAACCACACGGTTTGCTCTCTGCAGCTCTATAAGCGTTCAAAGGAAACCCATTGACTGCAATTAGAAAGCCCCAGCTTTTAAAAGCCTGCCCTCTCGGGAAGCAGCAGGACTCTATCATGACTGATGCGATTCCGGGCATGTTTCAGATTTACCACGGAGGCAGGCTCACTGAAGGAGATGACAAGGGGCAAAACCCTAATGACTTAAAATTCATGGCACCTTCCCAGGGGGTCTCCAGTGGTGCCTCCCAGAAAGAACAGGCTGGTTTACATTTTCGCTGAAGAAAAATGATCCCACTTCTATCAAATCGGCCCACCTAAGAGTTTGCCTGGACATGGTTCCCTATGCTAAATTTGCTTCAGTTCTCCATCTGACCGAGGAGCTGCAGAGGTCAAAGCAGAAGCTGTAGGGGGAAAGTCTGGTACTTTCAGGGTTGAAGGTAGACCAGATGAAGTACAGAGCGTGGGCAACAAAGCCTCGGAATCCTGCCCGGGAGGACAATCTAACTCCTGGTGTTTCCCAAGTTGACCATGATGGATGTCACCACACACATCTGACATCCACAATGGCATTTCTCTTTCTCTGTCTCCCTTCTGTGTTCCCTTAGCTTGATTCCTGATATCGAGCCTCAGGGAAATTACTCCACTCAAAAACTTCATCTCAGGATTCACATTTTTGATATCTAGTTTAGGAAGATGGATGTCGCATTGCAGGAAGTCTTTCTGTGTTTTCATTTGCATATTTTGGAGAATTTCCTACTTTACACCCTCCCCACTGGAATAAAGAGAAAAATCTCAGGATGATGTCTGTGATTCCTGATAGCACAGATCTCATACAGCTTCCGTACCAGTCACAGAATATTCTTTGTAGATTCACTTTTTAATCTTTCTTTCAGTCTAACACCTTCACCTAGCAAATAAATATTTTTCCTGTAGCCCCTATTTGTATACGTTGGTTCCACAAAGGATTTTATGGCTCCAGTAGTAGAGTGACATTTTCACTTGCTAAAGCACACAAATCTTTCCCTTTTTTGGTGGGGGGGCAGTCAAGACAGGTTTTCTGTGTAGCTTTTGAGCCCATCCTAGAAGTAGCTCTTGTAGACCAGGCTGACCTTGAACTCACAGAGATCTGCCTGCTGAGTGCTGGGATTAAAGGTGTGTACCACCACTGCCTGGCAAGCGCACGATTCTTTAAATCTGCTAAATGCATTTGCAGCTTTCACTTCTAGACAGCAAGCAGCATGAGTGTGAATCTCTCCTACAGATACTATGTACTTCCAAGTCCTGTGGCAACAGCTCTTAATTCAGAGATGGCCAGTGACACTGTTCTAGCTCAGTGAACAAAGAAAGAAAATAGCTGTACTCCTTTTCAAAGACATATAATGACATTTCTGTTACCACTTCCCTAGTTCAGGTGAAGAAAGATGATACACATTTCCTTCCCAGAATGAAGCTATATTCAGAGTGAATAATATTTTTCAATGATATGTGAAAGACAAGCATCATAATTCACTGTGTGGGAGGCTTTGGAGGAGCTTTGATTTGTGTCTTTCTTTTAAGTATATACGTTAACTATAAAATTCATTTTTTATAAATAACATGGAAAAGGAATGGTGGCTAAGAGCTGAGCTTGAAGAAAGAGATCTCTGGAGATGGGCAGGAAGGTTGGGCACAAAGTCTGTTTCTGGTACTCCATTTGTCTATATGTTTCTATCAAGTCACTTTCAGCTCCTTCTGTGTTAAAAGGGGAAGTAAGGAAATGTTAGGTGCAAAAATACACTTTGTAAAATGTATAAAAGATAAATTTAAATAAATGCAAAATGTATAGCCATAGCTACACATCTGTCCACATGTGCAAATACACTAATTGGTAGCTATTATCTTAATGTTGAATGTTTTAGGCAAAGTGAGCTTTCAGGGGCTAAAACGAAGACAATGAAGTGCAGCCTCCAGTTCTGCGATTGCCGAGGGTCTGATAAACAGGATTAGAAATTTGCCTTGAGAATGTATCCTGTTATTAAGGAAGCCTAGTGAGTAAGAACTGCTATTTCTCATTGGTCTTCACAATTTGAGGGAGAAATAGAAATAGGATCTATCTAAACGTGTCGTGTAATGCAACACAAGGATGCCTCTTTCTTCTCAGGTACAGGGCAAGAAAGTGCTGTGGTGAAGATAACACAGAGGTGTTTTGTTTTATTCTTTTTTCTCAACAAGAATTGTTTCCAGGACTGATACTTGATATCTTCCCCACTCTCACAGAATAATTCAAGTGGTTTCCCAGGGTGTTGCAAAATGTAATACTTCTGTTTGTGATTATTTCCAGGAAGAAGAACCCTTGCTGAAGAGAGTGTGCCAGCAGTACTCTTGGCATGTGGGATTGTGCAACCACACACACTGACCAGAGTTCAGTATCTGTCTGCATATTCAATAGTTTGGATTTATGGGGTCCTGTGTGTGCTTTGTCTGCTCGAGGTCCAGTGATGAAATAGAATGAGGTAAACAGAAAGTCTCAGGAAAAGCTGGGTGCAAGAAAGACATCAGACCTAGGTGGAAGTCCGTTTAGTCCAACATAACCTCAAATGAAAAGGGTACCGACACAAGAGTAGTTGAAAGCATTCATTATGAGAAAGATGACAGTGGGCATATCTAAAGAAAGTTGTTAAGGGCATGGAAATCTAGACCAAGAGATAGGAATCCAAACAGCTGGGAGGTATTAAAAGGAATCTGTGATTGGGCAAAACTGCCTCCGGCATTAGGCAAAGAACCAGGTTAGGACTTTAGCTCCCAGCAACTTGTCTAAGAATTCCAAAACTAGATCTCTCTTTTAGAGGACTGGGATTCTGTTAGCGTTTTTCTCTGAAGTGTCCCATGAATTTTTTTTTTTTTTTTTGTTAAAAAACCTGGGCTCCATCTGCTGGATCCAACCACTGAGATATTATTGGTCATAAAGATGGTTTCACCAGGGGACCAATCCATTCAGTGATTCATAAAATAAATTGGTAGGAGGTAGGAGATATGAATGCCAGTTAAGAGGGTGTAGAACATTGGGGATATGCTTTTTTAGGAAGTATTGGAAACTTGGACTTTCCTTTTGCCTCTCTCTGCCTCCAGGCCCCCTCAAGGTGAGCATCCGTCCTCTCCTATACCCATAATGGATGATTTGTCTCATTCTGGGTCTAGAAACAATAGAGCCACTCAGTGACAACGGACTGAAAGTTGAAATCATGAGCCAATTTTTTTCTCCCTTTAGATTTTTTTCTTGGGTATTTTGTTGCAAAAAAAAAAAAAAAAAAGTAAGTATTAAGTCTGACGAAAAATGTGAACCATATCCAAAAAATAAAGGAGACCTGCCTTCCAGGGTATTGGTGTGGCATGTTTTGTATCTTGAGCATACAAGATGATGCCCTGGGTAAATTGGACTAGGTTGCTCTGGTTTGGGCAAACAGTGGTATTCTGAAAAGCAGGTAGAGTCTTACATACATATACTGAAGCAATAAGATAGTAATTGCCTATTGATTTCTAGAGAGGCAGTAATTGTGCCTCAATGTTCAAACCTTCATAATCTTGTTAAAGACATCAGGTCTGCATTGTCCTCTACCTTCTTGAGCAAAAGCACTTTTCTCTCTCTAAAGCTTTGGGATTAGAGATCTCTCTCCTATTTTGTCTTGAAGGCTACAGTGATGACTTACTCAAGTTTCTTGATGGAAATTATCCTTTCCCCAATCCAACTGCCGTCCAGCTGGCAAAAGAGCACTGGCTCTCTCTAAGCCCAAATATCTGGAAGAAGATTGAATTGACAATTTCCCTGCCTCTTATATCTTGAGACCTTTCTTAGATGGAAAGTTAAAATTAAAAAACTCATCTTTGTTCATATAAGATGAACATATGTATTTTTAGCCTACCAAATATTTAATCAGACCAAATAATTTATAGATAGTATCACAATATTTTAGAATTAATTTACTTAAAGTTCTTTATACATTAAAATGCTAAGACCCAGAAAGTGAGAAAAATGCGGCCAGTAAACTGTATTTTGACCCTGCAAGGATCAAAGTGACCGCTTGTTTGTGGTCAAGTGTTCTTCTGTCATCAAAAGAGTAGTTCAGCTGCATAAACGCTGATCTCAACAGAGTTGCTGCTGGACGCTGTCAGGTGTTGTAAAGAGGAACTAACATATCATTTTAAATTTAATCTTCACTTTAGGGTTAAACATGAAGCATAGCTTCAAGGGAACTCATAGTGTGAGTTACTAGTCTCTAATTTTTTACTCTAGAAATAGTCTCGTTATACCTGTTGGTTTTTGTTTTGCCTTTTCATCTGCAAACTATGGTTAGTACTACTTCTTTATTGGTTTGCTGTGAGAGCTTCAACCGACAATGTATATGAAGACATGTCAAAGGGCAAGTCCTCCATTCATGGGTGTTACTGCTGTTATTATTAGTTCTTATTATCAGCTACAAAGCAGAGATCAGAGAGGCAACACAGGTCTGCCACGGCCACTGCTTAAAAGGACCTGGCATCACAGGACACAGTCAGTCCTAACTGGTGAGATGTCTCAGGAGTAGGTAATAAGAAGAACAAAGTGTGCTCCTCTGCATCCATCTTGGTCTCTGCTGTGTCGTTATTGTATTCCCTTTCTCTCCTTTATAACAGCCACATAAATATAAGACAAGTGTTGTCCCTTTTCCTCGTTCCCAACTGACAGCAAATCTGGGCAGAAGGTTTCCCACTAAATTTCCTTCGTCTGCTTTCCTGTTTCCTGCTGTGAAAATAGATTTGATAATACCCCTCATTATCTGAAATTCTTTGTCTTATCCCAAGCACTCTAAGAGTTGGTTTTTGAAAAGACTAGAAGATTAGTGATTATTTATTTCCCCTCATAGTCTCATCCTCCAATTAAATTTCATGACACTGTATGATAATTTTTTTGAAAAATCCAAGTCACTCATAATGTATATCTATATTACTAAACAACTATGTATGGAAATAATTTACCTAATAAAGCATTAAGCACTGATATGATAATGTTCTTCATTTTATTAGTTTTTTCATATATTTCATAAAATGATAAAACATTGTTTCTCAGAAATCCCCTGAAATTCTAAGTTTCTTGACTCATTCAAAGAATATTTAGGTGAATGAATAATGAGCCTCAGGCATAGAATTGTTTCTTCCTCTTATTAAAAAAAAGATTAAGAAAGCACTAATCTTGCCTTCATGGACTCTATAGTCTAACAAATTAATAAAGACTAAGCAAACAAATAAAAAATTCAACCTATTATTTTTCTGTGTTGGCCAGCTGGTCCTGGGCGTGGGCTTGTTCTTTTGTGTCTTTGAAATTCTGAGTGAGATTTCATTGGAGAATACTGATTTTTTTCCCCTTTGCCAAGGGGTCCCCATTACAAATAGCTTCTTTGTTAAAGCTGAGACCCTGTCTTCACTCCATTCTCTCTACTTTGGGACTCCATCTGGCTTGTATCTGTGCAGGTCCGTGAACACTGTCACAGTCTCTGTGAATTCATTTGTGAACCAGTACTACTATGTCTGCAAAACACTGTTGATGACTAATGTGACTGGTTTCATTGTCACGAAAGGAATATGACAATGTTATGTATAAAGTGAGGTGTATGGACTAAAACATACTGATAACAGGATATATAAAACAGGGTTAGCTTCTTTGGGGGCTTTGGACATAAACAATTTAATACAATTTAATTTGTATTCTTATTAATTTTGTGTCAATTATTTAAAAATGCATTGATGATATCTTTGAAAGATGTTGTCCTGTGTGTTAAAGTGACTA
Organism: Arvicola amphibius; assembly: GCF_903992535.2. Taxonomy (NCBI): domain Eukaryota; kingdom Metazoa; phylum Chordata; class Mammalia; order Rodentia; family Cricetidae; genus Arvicola; species Arvicola amphibius. The sequence continues at coordinate 18,356,836 of NC_052055.2, read as the reverse complement.
TAATAATGAATAACTAGCTATTCACTTCAGTCACTTACAGACCAAAGTGTGCACTACATAGAAGTAAAAAGTACTAAATTAGAAAATAAAACATGGTTGAATATTTTAACAAAACAAAAAAAATTCAGTTAAAATTTAAAGTTTGACAAGGAAGTTTTGAGTAAGCCCTGGTTAATAATTATCAGAAACATTTAACAGTTCTCTTTTTAAAAAATTAATATTTGGAAATCTGTACTTTATTGTGAAGTTCTGGGACCTTTTATAACAATGCCTCAAAAATGAAGAAATTGAATCAAGATTTTCCTTCCAGAACTAAGCAACAGGCCAATTGTGTCTGACTAGAACAAAAACATGACAAATGAGTTCAAAATAATGAAGTAACAAATATAAACATAGAATAAGTGGGTAAGAAGATAGAACCCAACTAAAGAGGCCAGCAAACAGAAACAAGCACTGGGAACCAACAAATAACAGAAGGAGAGAGGAACCCTGAGCCTTTATCTATGTTTTTAAAATTTTTTCCCTAGTCCTCACAATAAAGCTACTTCGGAGCTGGAAAAGATGGCTTTACCACTGTGACATCAATCTTAGGCAAACCCTACTATAGCATATTTGCTCTCATTGGCAAGCTCACTGTGTGGGGAGCTGTACTGTTTGACCTATGAATCACCAAACGCCCTGCATCTGATTCCATGTCTATGAAGCAACCTTGTGATTAAGATTTGGCTTTGCCTGCACATCTGCCTACAAGAACACAAGGGGCTGATTTTATAGACTTTGAATATGTCAAGCTCTCATGAAACTGTGCAGTAGCTTCTCATTATCTTTTGGCATCCTGTTTATCTTGACTACATGGAGAAAATAAATTGCTTACATGAACTCTTTGGTTGTGTGACAATATACTCATTGTAAATTCAAACACTGTGGTTTACAACATTAGTCTTAGGATCTTGATTTGAATTTATCCTAAGACAGAGCTGTTCTTGGTTGATGCTAACTTTAAATACATAAACTTGAAATACAGAGATCCTGAGACACACTCCCTCCAGCAGATTCTGTAGTTGACTCTCAGAAAAAAATGATGCCTTTTTTCTACTGTCATTATGACAAGACATGACCTTTCTTTTGAGTGTTTTTCTTTCCTGCATAGCTATTGTTTAGTTCTGCTGGCTTCAACTTAACACCTTGACCAACCCCAACATGCTACATAGATGCTGTTTCAGGGGTGATGTATTTGTTAGAGCAACATGTAACATCCGGTAACAACTTGGCTCATCCTATGAAGGCTTAAGTAGGATGTTAAAAATCTTTTTGTCAGAAATATATTTATGAAATGAGATGGTGGGTCAACCATGAGATGATTTTTTTTCTGCTCCATAACTTGATACAAGGCATCTTAACTCAATATATTTCTATATTCATAGAAACTGACTCTCCTATTGATATCTCCCCATGTCCATGCAAGTGCTAAATGAATAAAGAGGAAATTTATGGTAGTAGACCAAATGCTTGTGAGATGCTAGTCTAAATTCATTTATTTAGACTCAGTGCCCTTTTTTATGATAATAGAAGATGTGTCCACATTGTAATAATTTTGTAAACATTAAAGAGTTAATACATATTTTAGGAAATGTACTTGCTCATATATTAAGGACTACGTGTGTCATTATTAAGTTCATTTTAATATCTTGAGTTAATAATTATAATACTCTTACATAGCTATGATGTATTTCAATCAAAGAAGGAGCACGCATCTCTGAATACAAAATAACAAGGATGTCAGTATGTGTCTCTATGATTTTGTGCTTAAAAATTACACAGGGTCAAGTATGAGTGAGACTGACTATTATATAATTTGTCCCCATATTTTACATTTCGGTGCTTTACTCCTTTGGCTTCAACAGGGATTTGCTTTCCTTCTTTCATACGTTCAAGATGTTAATCTCTGCTTTGTTGTGATTCTCTCTCTCTCTCTCTCTCTCTCTCTCTCTCTCTCTCTCTCTCTCTCTCTCTCTGACATGAATATACATGGTTGTTTGGTGATATAGCTATAAAAATCCAGGAAACCTTACACTTGGGAATGAGGTGAAGATTGCAAGGACTCTAAAGACCATGAATTTGACACACACCATCAGAGGCATTGTTCTGGAAACTATCAAAGTTGTTGGATATTTCCCATATGTCATTTTTCAAATGGCATGTCATTTATGACTGCTTCAATAAATATTTATTGAGCATCCATTATAAGTCAAAATTTGCATTTGGCACCAGAGTAATAATGATCTGCCTGTTCCTTGCTCTGTTGGAGAATAGAGTTTGGTGGAGATGCAACCATTGCAAAAACAATGTATTTAAATATTAAGTTGTAGCCGGGCAGTGGTGGCGCACGCCTTTAATCCCAGCACTCGGGAGGCAGAGGCAGGCGGATCTCTGTGAGTTCGAGGCCAGCCTGGCCTACAAGACCTAGGTCCAGGACAGGCTCTAAAAAAGCTGCAGAGAAACCCTGTCTCGAAAAACCAAAAAAATAAAATAAAATAAAATAAAATAAATAAATATTAAGTTGTAAACATGTAAAATGGCACTAAAAATATTCTACATGAAATCTGCTCTATATGTTTCCATATAAAAAGTGGGTATCAGATACAGACCTGAGATTTGAAGACATTTTCCCCAGGTGAGAAAGCTGAGCAGAAATCTCAGAAGAAAGTGTTTGGTTAAAGAATGCAAGAAAAGCCTGGAGGAAAGTTCTTACTGCCTTGTGAACAATTACTATGTTGTAGAACATTTTTAGATTATCTATAATTATATATTTCTCCTATATATTCAATATCATTTCTTCCATACAGCTGTGATTCTTCAAGTCTCTGTTATATTTGAAAATCTATTTTATGGTATTACCATGCTTTATAAGTCATGGAAAATGTGTCCCACAGAAAGAAAAAAAAATGGTGACCCAACTTTACAGTTAATAATCGTATATGTTTTATGAGGGTTGTCACTTATCTGATTATCAAACTAAAAGTATTTTCCAAAAGCATCTAATATGTCCTGTCTCATAAATGTATATATAATCACAAAAGTGCCTAGCAGAAAAATAGATGTTTGCTAATGTAGTAAAATGCAAAGAATTAAATATAGTTCTCAGAAATAAAGAAGAATTACATGATTCAAAAGCATTATCTATCAAAACCACATAGTACCCACAAAATTAATTCCTCAATCAAACGTGAAACTAAGGAGATGATAAGTTATCCATGCAAGGTAGGTAAACAACAATTTGTTGAAGCAAATTCCATCATATTTCATTTTGTATCTGCAATTCAAGAAAGTATATGTTATTATTCATATTAAAGACTCAGAAATTTCCATCCTTATGGAGCTAACATGGCAATATTGGTTGTCACTTGACAAGACCTTGATTTACTATGACTGTGAAGGATTTTTCTACATTAAGTTAACTGAGGTGGTGAGACATACTTTAAATGTAGACATATCATCTCACTACCCAGAGTCCAGGACTGATTAAAATAGAATTAATAAATGAATTAATTATTAGCAGCAGAATTCTCTCTCTGGTTTATGAATGTAGATGGCGTCACCATCTTCCAACATGGCTCCCTTACCATAGTGAACCGCCACTGTTCACCAAAATAAAGACTTTCTATTTTACTGCTTTCACCGGGCGTTTTTTCCCCCATGGCAATGAGAAAAATACTAAATATCCCCAAAGAAATGATTGTAATCAGGGATTCAAACCCTCTTGACTTTGTGAATAGATTGAGTTCCATTTGATTTAACTATCTCCTTGCTACTTAATTCTTATTTGCAGTCCAAGTTTATATTCTGGGACTTGTGACTCTCTTCTTACTACAGTTTTCTCCTTTCCACTAAGGATTTCAATTTCTCTTCCTACCTAAACTTTTTTCAGAGGACAAACAAAGGGCCATTATGAAAATCTAATGGCGATAATCAGGAGATTTTTTTTTTTGTCTTTGAAATAATACCATTACTTAAAACTTGAAATTACATTAAATTCCTAATACTACCGTTTCAGAAGACCAGAAAGCTATCTGCTAGACATGAGTTCATGCTGTTGTACTTGAAGCCATCTTCCTAGACAATTGCTTTCTCTACCCAGGTGGTAAAGTTTGAATATTAAATACAAGCCATGAGGTCATCATTTGGTATTTACTAGGTCCCTTAGGTGGTGGCATTAATTTTGAATAGTTATGAAAACTTTAGGTGATAGGGTCCAGCTAGTGGAAGAAAGTCACTTGTTGTGGGTCCTTGGATATGACTATGGCCATTTTCTTTCTCTCTGTTTGCTCTCTGCTCTACAGTGAAGGGAACTCAACTGCTTTCCCCGTCATCATGGACTGGGATTCCTGAGCCTGTGAGTCAAATAAATCTTCCACATGTAACTTCTGTTTTTAAAACTTAGGTTTAAATCCAAGTTTAAGTTTAAATTTAGCCAAAACTTTTCAGTAGAAATTTGGAATAAACAGTGGAAAGAACTATGAATGGGTAATGTACCTCTTGTTTCCTGGGGATAAAATTTGAGTAAAGATTAAGATGTAATTAACACCAAATGAATGACAAGAGAAACTACTTTGTTTATGAAGTACAACCACGTGTGATTTTTGTATTTTTCCTTGCCAGCAAAGTCAATCGTGCAATATTTCTGTTTTGCAGGGGAAGAATTTGCCCACATTTTCAAAAATTCTGGTTTCTTTTCCTTTTTCTGCGATAAAATGCTTTGACACAAGCAACCAAAGGGAGAAATGGTGTATTTCGGCTCTTAGTTCAGGGAACAAACTGACATGTTGGGAAGGTGACGGCAACTGATCACATCTACCATCACGAAACATAGAGACGAAAGTGTGTCATCTCCCTCCTCCCTCCATCTTCTCTAGGGTTCAGACTATGAAATGATCCCATTCAACATTATGATGAGTGTTCACACATCAATTAATATAACTGAGACAGTCCCGCCACAGGCATATTCAAAGGTCCATCTTCTATGTTATTATGGGTTCTGTTAGATTGATTATGGTTTTGTTGGTATGGTGAAGAAATGGGCACACTACCTTCCAATGATTCTATAATCTTTATTCTATTCCTACCAGCAATGAATGAGTTCCTGTATCCCACATCATTGTGGTCATTTGTAGTCAGTGCTCTGAATTTGGACCATTCTAAGTAGATGTATATATTGGTAGCAGATGTTGCCTTGATTGGCATGACTTTAATCACACACAGGGTGAGCATCTCTCTAAGTATTTGTCAGTGTCATATCTTATTTAGTGAAACATTTGTGAAAAATATTTTTGTATAATTTTAATTGTTCATTATTATTGTTATGTTTTACAAATTACTGCATATTTTGTTAACATTTTCTTTCAGACATACCAAAGTCATTTTCAAATATTTTCTAGAAATAAATACTCTTTTTTTATACTTTTTATAGTTCTCATTCAAAAGAAAAGAGAAACACAATAAATTTTAATAAATCCACTAACTGATTTTTCATGGATAAAATATTTGTTATATCTAAAAACTAATCACCAGTCAAGGTTATCCAGTAATTCTCTTTACATCATCTAGGAATATTATAGTTTTAAATTTTAAAGATAGATCTATGATACATTTTAGTTAATGAATTTAGAACAGTATGAGGGGTCTAGTTTTGCTCATGGTTGTAAATGCATGCTTATTTCACCACTACTGGGAAGATTCTTATTTTGCTATTGATTCTTTTTGGTTATGTGATAATGCTAAATAAGTGTGTGTGTGTGTGTGTGTGTGTGTGTGTGTGTGAGAGAGAGAGAGAGAGAGAGAGAGAGTGAGAGAGAGAGAGAGATCTCACGATTGTCTTCTGCTCTGTGATTCATTTAATTATTCATTAATCATTTTACACTGCGGGTTAGTTTTGCATTAAGCCAGACTTGAGGTAGGTTCAATCTTCCAAGTTTGTTACATTGCCTTATTCTGTTGGTTACTGTGATTCTTTTTCTGATCCAAAAACCTTTATGACAATCTTGTTAATACCTAAAGCAATTGTTAATATTTTGAATTATTGTTAGGAAGAACTGACATATGAAGAGGATTGGGTCCTCATTTGCACATGGATTAGATGGTTCTATGTTTAGTATTTATTTCCACCATCAGAATTGGATAGTTTTCCTTGTGAAGATCTGCCCATATTTGAATATTACATCTGAGCATGAGCATACTCTGCTTTCAATCATTTGGATAAGGCCCAAAATAGGAGTTCAGAACTATATTTTAAATACTTTGCTACTTAATAGTTATGTTAATCTTTTTCAAAGTAAAACTCCAAGGGCATTTAGTATAGTATTTCCATTGTTGTTCCATCAGCAAATTGGTCTATCTGGAGCAAAACAAAATACTAAGGACACAATTTTAAGAACCAATGAACAAAAGTGGAAGGCATATGACATTGGATGATACAATGACTATAATCTTTGAATTTCTATGAAAGGACCTTAATATTTCTACAGTTTTGTCTAAATGTTTGCCAAGGTAGAAATGCTGAGATTGACAATTTTATCAAAACTGATTTAAATGGAGAGTTTGAATTTTAGGGCTTTTACTTGGTTTAACTCTCTGAAGGCAGAATATTTTTATTGTACATAACCTAGTAATCAAAGACCTCAGATTAAAAGGTAAGTTTCCACATGATCATAGTTACTAGCAGCCACAAAAAGATATAGGAATAATACAGGATCCAGTTGTGCCACAATTATTCAAATGATTATCAAATGTGATCACATTTTGTCTAGTTCCAAGATGTTTCGCAGATTATAATTGATACAGGTCCATGTTTTAAATAAATTTACCCAAGAAAATCTGCTGCCTCAATGATAATTTAGTAGCAGAGGTCAATGTACCTCACTGTTTCAGTAAAGGAGAGAAGACAGCAAAAAAAAAAATATATAGCAGTCAAAATTTTTACAGAAGATAATTGTGGAGCACTCTCTCCTCCTTGGCATGAGCAATTGCTGATTACCTTTGTGGAATAACAAAAACAAGACTTCATAAACCAGATCTCTTGGAAGCCTGGGATATGAGCATCATTTTGGGCATGAAAGACACAAGGGAGAAATGCTCTGGCATCAGGACCACATGTGGTCACAGCAACATAAGTGGGTAAAGGGCCAAAAGAACTTTTTTATTATGCAAAATAAAATTTTGCATTGAAATGTGTGGCTTTCACAAACAATTGCATTATTTGGAAAATAACAGGGATGCATTCCTCGGATTTCATTGGGAAATTTTGCCTCATCATTCTTTCATTTCGAAGACTTTTCTTGTTCCCTCATATTTCAAATAACGGAAGAGTACCAAAGGGGAGATTACTTTGTCACACTAAGAAATCTCAACATGATACTGTTTATTGGATCCTCTTTATAACAGAAAAGTGGAAACAGATCTGGTCTGCGCTAAGACAGCCAAAGCAGCTGCAATCTCCCTTGGAGAATGACAATCCAAGTTTCTTTTTAGTGGAGCAAATAGTCTAGCATTCGAAACTGAAGTAAACAAAACATACTAAGATTATTTCAAAGAACTCTAAAGATGGTAGAAATAAAATAATGCAGGTTGAAAAATGACACTGCATCCAGGTAACGTTCAATTTTTCATTTTGTCTAATCAAAACTGAGCAACAAAAAGCAGCTAAGAAGTCTGGGCACTAGTTATTTGGTTTCTGGTAAAGTTCTCACTAGAACAAAATGAAGAGGTTGCCTGTAGTTACTCTTACCTGAAGAGCATGCTTTTAAAGTGTTCACTTAATTAGGTAAGGTGCAGCCAGGAAAACTGACTAATTCATAGTCAATTGATTATGAACATTAATTATGATTTGCAGCATATAACATACCTTTTCTATAAGCCTGTTCTGAATTCAAAAGGGTGGTATCATATACAACAATGTACATCTTCTTGGAATTTTGATGGCAGTGAGTAAGCACATGACCTTGGCTAAGTGGTCATATAAGACTTCTCTAAAAAGTAATGTTTTAACTGAAATTTGAAATTTAAAAACCATCTAGTCATATGATAGTTGTAGAAAAAAATATTGCAGCAAAATAAATAATCTGTATAGAAATAATTTATAGCATTCAAGTATCAAGGACTGATCACAATTCATCTTTCAGGGAAGTTGAGACAGGAACTCAAGGCAAGAGCTGGAAGCAGAAAAAAAACCAAAACAAAACAGAGCATCACTGCCTACTTGCTTGCTCCCATAAGCTAACATTCTTACATAGCCCAGGGCCACCTGTCCAGGAATGACATAATCCATGGTGGACATGCCTCTCTCACAAGACATTATTCTTTATAAATTATTAAAAACCATTCAGGTTATTTTCATAATTGCCAGTAGTAGTTAAAACATACCACAAAGGATAAATGACTAGAGAAACTCTAAGTTTGAACTCATTCACCAAAAACAATTTGTGGTGCACTTTGTTTTAGATTGTAGACTACACTTGGGAAGTAAAGATGGAAGAAAAATGAAATACTACATACATAAAGCCTAATTCAAAACTAAACTTTGATACCACATCTTCTTTAGAGGTTTCTGGTGATTTCCCAAGTTACTGAAATTCATCATAAAGGCAAAAAAATCAAACATTGATTTATTATACAGTACAGTATTATGTTTATGCCAATTGACTCAAATATTTTTAATTTGAGAGCAAAAAGAGGAGAAATTAGATAGCTAACCTCTTTTTGTACTGTTAAAATCATAATCTTATGACATTGCATCAATTAGGTGATATCAACGGCATTTAGGAAAGCATTAAATTTTTTTCTGACAAAAAATATTTTTTTACTACAAAAAATCATATAGCAAAAAGTTCCATATGAAAACAACAGGACCGAAGTCCATACCAAACAAGCCCTGCAGGGTGCTAATGCCCTTCCCTGCTGAACAGCCATTTGTAGATACTTTCCAGGGCTTCTATCATGATGATGTTATTTCCACATATGACCACCATCCTGATGTTATTCTGCTTTCCACAAGTTGCCAGCTCCATACGTTGACCAACCACAGGGTCACAAAGCTATCAAAGCCCCTCAGTAGTTGTTGTACATGTTGGCTACCATTTAACTTCAATGATAGCTTCTTGTCCACAGGGTCACTAGGTTACTTGGCTTCCTTTCCAATTGCCTTGAAATTGTTATTTTATAACCTATTCTATCAAATAGTTGTGAACTCAAAAAAAAAATAGTTGTGAACTAAAGAAGTACAGAGAGGGAAACACATCTCCCTTAAGCACTTTGGTACTTTTTCTTTGCTTCAGATTTTTCATTTATAAGAAAACATGAATTTTTTAAATGACATAGACACAGGATGTTTCATAGACTAGAATCAGAAATCCAATTAGTAGACCAAAAACTATGTGCTGGGTTTAGTGCATGTATTGATGCTTCTCCTGCACTACACGTACTTTTCAGAGAACCCGCTGCCATTACCTTAATTTCCATTGGTTCAATTTAACAGAAAAGGTTTAATAGAGAGTCAAAAAAATTACATAGGAAGTGATGATGCTGAAATTTAAATTTAAATCTCTGGGATTCAAAAAGTCTTTATATACAAGTAATGTGTCCTTAGGTATACTTCTCTAAACACCAAAGTTCTGACTTTTGTATATCAAGTATCAAGGGAATTATGCTAATATGTACTACTCAGAAACTAATTTAACAGCGCTTTGGAGAACAGATATTTTTTTTTGTATGATGGTGTTCTACTCAATTTTTTTGTCACTGTAATAAATACTTAGGAGAAACTGTATAAAGTGGGGAGATTCATTTTGACTTACTGGTTCAGAACTCTCGACCCATGGCCATTTGGCTTGTAGCTTTGGCCATGAAACAACAGAAAACATTTGCACAGAGGCAGGATGAAAACAGAGCTTTTTCTCTCATGAGAGTCAAGAAACAGAGACTTAAAGAAAGGAAACAGAGAAAGATAGGCTCTTTATCCCCAGTGCCCCAACAGTTTCTCCACTTCTCCCACTTTCTAGTTCTCAGAATCCCCAAGATCAAAATGTGGACCATGGATGGTGTCTTTGCTACTTTGCCTGTTGCTCTGATGAAATGATCTAACTAGCACAGCTTAAGGGAAGCAGCATTTGTTGGGACCCAGAATTCAATGGTACAGGAAGTACATCATGCAGGGAGACCAAAGCGGCAGGATCTTGAAATCACTGGTCATACTGTGTCTCTGATCAAGAAGTAAACAATACATGCTAATGCTCAACTACCTTTCTTCATTTTATTCTCTAGATCAAATTTAGGTAATGATGCTTCCCATTTTTTATGGCTGTTCTCACTCAAAATTATCAGACATGGTCAGATCATCACTTAAACAAGGTAATTCCTTACACACATGCTGTAGAGACTTGTCTCATCGATGATTTAAGAACTTATCAAGTTGATAATCATTGTTAAGGGTGAAAACTAGACAAGCCCGTTGATTAAGTCAGATCTCTGATGACCCAATAACCTCTCCTGCAGAGAACCAAGTCTTGAAAAAAATGAGCCTTTTAGGTGTCACTCCATATTCAGGTCATAACAGCTTATACTAAAGAATGCTGTGGTAGGAAATATTAGAGAAGACTAGCCCAGGACACGTAAAATGAACTCACAATTGAAGCATGGAATGAAGTCTACTATACAATGGAGGAAACATAGACCAGTCTCCCTTGGGAGTCTTCGCTTAAAGACACTCAGTGTAAATATTGATGGCCAGGGAAATCATGTCCACTGTTTGTGTTCTGTAGTTGTTTTCCTTTTTATTTAGAGTGTTTTTATTAACCTAAAATAATTAGGTTTTTTTATTAACCTAAAATAATTAGGTCCAATTTTCCCGCATTTTTGCCAGAATTTGTTTTCAATCCTTTTTATTTATTTATTTGTTTGTTTATTTATTTAGGTTTTTTGAGACAGGGTTTCTCTGTAGCTTTGGAGTCTGTCCAAACTAACTCTTGTAGATCAGGTTGGCCTGGAACTCAAAGAGATCCACCTGCCTCTGCCTCCCGAAAGCTGAGATTAAAGGAGTATGCTACCACCACCTGGCCCTCTTTTCTTTTTTAAAAATCTTAAAAGAAATTGAGATTAGAAAGGGGCAGGACATGACCTTGTTAGCCACAGAGTGACATTTAATGGATGTGAAGTCACAAGAAAAAGGGATTTCCATGACAAACTTCAACTAAACACATATGACTGTTCTGTGATTTAAAGGTAAGTGAGGTCAGTCAATAGGAAGTGCTATGCTTCTACAAACATTTTCTGAGGTTTTTGTAGGCTTTATGTTTTAAAGACCATAGCAGTGCCCTAAAATATTCTTAAAGACTTAGTGTAATGTCAAATCTTTTATGGGATGAAATTGGGGTTTAAACTTAGTACTGTTTCAACATCATTGGAGCTGGAGATGGCTCTCTACGAGGTCTATTTAATGCCTAGATAGTGGCAGACTACATGGCAGTACTTAGGCAGTCCTGGAACTGTAATGAGGTGCTGTAATGAAACAACTCTTGGACTGAAAATCTCGTCTTTTTCATTATTCATGTTTAGAACTTTGCAAACATGTGTACATGTTGTCTGAAGATAGATGAGCCAAGAAATCTCAGATTTAATTAAATATGGGAAATCAGAGGTGAACTGTACCTGTGAAAGATAAGGAAGATGGACGGAGCTACTGCAGGTGAGAGTGCTCATAAGAACCTTGCAGTTGTAAAGGTGATGGGGAGTGGAAGGAACACAGAGAGAGAGAGAGACAGAGAAAGAGATGGAGTTGGAAGAGAAAAATGGTAGGGGGTAGGAAAGGAATTGGGAGGTACTGAATGGGAGTGGATTTGCTCAAATTACATTATATTCATGTATAGATATTAAATTGAATATTTTTCAGTCCTACAGCAAAACAAAACAAATTTCAACATTGGATTCCCTTTTTCTGTGTTGGATTTCTCACTGTGTCTCCCTATACTTTCCCACCAAGGAGATGACTAGTCTTAAGGTCTATTTCTTTTTTTTCCTCATTTTTTTATTAAAAATTTCCATCTCTTCCCCTTCTCCTCTCCCTTCCCTCCCCTCCCCTCCACCCATACCCCCACTCCCTCCCTCTCCAGGCCAAAGAGCCATCAGGGTTCCCTACACTATGTTAAGTCCAAGGTCCTCCCAACTCCCCCCAGGTCCAGGAAGGTGAGCAACCAAACTGACAAGGCTCACACAGAGCCCGTCCATGCTGTAGAGTCCAAGCCCATCGCCATTGTCCTTGGCTTCCCAGTCAGCCTCCACCGTCAGCCACATTCAGAGAGTCCGGTTTGGTCCCCTGTTCCATCAGTCCCATTCCAACTGGACTTGGTGATCTCCCGTTAGTTCTGTCCCACCGTCTCAGTGGGTGAACGCACCCCTCATGGTCCTGACTTTCTTTCTCATGTTCTCCCTCCTTCTGCTCTCATCAGGACCTTGGGAGCTCAGTCCGGTGCTCCAATGGGGGGCTCTGTCTCTATCTCCCTCCATCGCCAGGTGAAGGTTCTATGGTGATATGCAAGATATTCATCAGTACGGCTATTTCTTTCTACAGCAGAATTTCCTTTCAATCTGTACAGGGTGGAAACAACTGGCAAAGAATTTGAGGCTCCAAGTAGATAAAGAATAGCTAGTAAGACACGGTCGTGTGTTGCTTGAAGAGTTTACTGTTGTGTATAAAGAGCATTGATTCTTGTCAGCCAGACAAGAATAAACTGGGATAAGCAGCACAGAGTCTTGTGGTACCCAACAGTGGAGCACAGAGCACATGGGGTGGCACACGGTTCACGTGTCACTCAATGAGGCATTCATTAAATAGTTAGGATCTCAGCTTCCAGATGTAGGACATTTCACAACAAAGCTCCATAAAGCAGATTAGCTTTTTGCATCATTAAATGTGAAGTTGAACTGGGGCTTAAGTGATAGGAAGTATAATAAGCAAGGCTTTTCATTTGTACTTAAAGTATAAGCTCTAACTGAAAGGTCTTGCCCTGCTTTATCCTATCAGAAGCTATGTATTTTCTGAGGATGAGATATAAGAAAGTAGAGATAAAAATAAAATAAGGCGCCGGGCAGTGGTGGCGCACGCCTTTAATCCCAGCACTCGGGAGGCAGAGGCAGGCGGATCTCTGAGTTCGAGGCCAGCCTGGTCTACAAGAGCTAGTTCCAGGACAGGCTCTAGAAACTACAGGAAAACCCTGTCTCGAAAAAACCAAAATAAATAAATGAATGAATGAATAAATAAATAAATAAAAATAAATAAAATAAGGCAAAGCCACAAATTGGAAGGAAAAAAGTCACAAACTGGATTCTAGACCCCTGCCAGTGATGAACAGTGACCTATGATCTCTGGTCCTTGATTGCTCTGAGACCATGTCCTTACATGGAACATATTCTGCTCTCAAAAAGACAATTTAAAGATACATATTAGCATCTTTATTAGGTGTTTTAGAAAAACTTTTGCCCTTTAGTTCCTTTCCACTCTACCTTTCTTTCTTTCTTTCTTTCTTTTCTTTTCTTTTTTTTTTTGTTTTTTTTTTGTTTTTCGAGACAGGGTTTCTCTGTAGCTTTGGAGCCTGTCCTGGAACTAGCTCTTGTAGACCAGGCTGGTCTCGAACTCACAGAAATCCGCCTGTCTCTGCCTCCCGAGTGCTGGGATTAAAGGCATGCGCCACCACCGCCCGGCTTCTACTCTACCTTTCTAATGGGATTAGGAAGGCAAATCCTCTAGTCTAGATATGGAACAAGCATGCTAGGACACAATGGTGAAAGACAGTATTAGATTGGAGTCCCCACAGAATGGTAAATTAGTCAGTCTGCTTGAAAGGAAGGAGACATCAGGGAGGAGCGTTTGATTTGCAAGTATTTGGCAAGAGTTTGGGTGGGGTCAAGAGAGCCATCTCCTGGTGTGTGTGGACAGACACTCCAGCACATCTCTGCGTATTTGCTGCTGCTTTTCCAATAGCTCCTCAATGCCATGGGTCTACTCCCTGGTTTACCTCCTTATATAGGTCCACAGCCCTTTTCATTTCACTGTGATCACGTTCCTTCCCTTCCCTTAACATTATTGCTGTCTCTAAGGTTCATAAGCACCCAGAGAAACCAATGACCCAGACAGCGCAGTGCATAAAAATCCAAAGACTATTGTCAAGACCACTGACGCTCGATTTAATGGAGATGGCACAATTGTGGAATTGGTAATCACGGAACTATATTTGTGAAACTGATAAATTTGCATTCCAGTTATTTTATCAGAGTAGACTATCATTCATTCTCACGCATTAACTTGCTCATTCCTTCTACAGACACTAAGACTTATTTGTACTGTGTTAAATAATGTACTGGGAACTTTAAGATGAAACTTCAAGAGGAAATGTAGGGAGCTCAGACAGGACAAGCATTTCTTACATGCACCACTTCTTCCTCTCTTGATTGTGTTGGCTCTCCTGACTTGCTTACATTGCCTCTGATCTAAGCAACCAGTAAGCATTTCCAGGTTTCAGGGTTGGCATGGGTAGTGAGCCCTTCTGTCTAGTATCACTGTAAAAGTATGTGTGAATGTATTGCTATGTTTCTGCACTGTGTTTGGCATCCATTAGACACCAAGTTTCTGCCACGTAAATGGGCATATTCAGACTGGATAACTCTTGTTTCAACATTAGACATCATCCTTTCAGCAGAATCTGACTCTGGTACCATTTCTGACAAATCTTGTGATCTTCAAATTGAGAAAAGTGTGTGTGTGTGTGTGTGTTTGTGTGCATCTATGTGTGTTTATGATTTTGAGGAGAGATGTATGAGTATTAATGATTTCTTATGAGAAAACTGCAGTATCTTTTCATTATGCATTTTTTTTTTTTTTGGTTTTTCGAGACAGGGTTTCCCTGTAGTTTCTAGAGCATGTCCTGGAGCTAGCTCTTGTAGACCAGGCTGGCCTCGAACTCAGAGATCCGCCTGCCTCTGCCTCCCGAGTGCTGGGATTAAAGGCGTGTGCCACCGCCCGGCAACAAGGAATTTTCTTTAAGCCGGGTGGTGGTGGCACATGCTTTTAATCCCAGCACTCAGGAGCAGAGGCAGGCGGATCTCTGTGAGTTTGAGGCCAACCTGGTCTACAAGAGCTAGTTCCAGGACAGGCACCAAAGCTACAGAAAAACCCTGTCTTGAAACAAACAAACAAACAAACAAAACAAAAACAACAAAAAAGAAATTTTATTTAGAATAAGGCATGTGGGTGGGCTTGTATTTTTGAGGCAAGGTGCATGCAATAGACTTTGAGGATGAAAAGCATGTTCTCAAAAAAGGAACACAGTGTTGACTACACAGAGATTTGAAGAGGTAAAACAAGACTGCTAAACCTTGGACTCAGGTTATTAAAACCCTTGAATGCCAGGGTCATCATAAACTCTAAGAACAAATAATCCTTCTGATTTGTTTATTGACATTCCCATATTGTGTACTTTCTAGGCTAAGTGAACATTTACAAGCCAAGGAGCTGTTGTAGCCTGCCATTCAGTGAGGCAGTTCATTAACAGCGTAAGCCTTTCATGACATTAAAGAGAAAAAAAGAAAAGAAAGAAAATTGGCAAATGGATGGAAGAAAAGACAGAATATGAGAGAGAATAAGGTAGAAAAATACATAGCTGAAGGAAAAAAGGAGAAAAAGTAAATTGGAAAATACAAAATAAGGAATCATTTGCGTCAACTGCCAACAAGAGTTAGGAAACCTGATTTCCTAAGATAAACTGAAGTAAAACAAAATATACTCCATATGTTGAAACTATATACTTAGCTTCAGATAAACAAAAACATGTTTGTTGAATAGCTTCCATAATTAAAAAGAAATTAAAATAAGAAAGACAAACCATATGGGGATAGATGCACATTTAAATACACATACATGCACCCTCCTTCATGGAGACACATGCACTATATACAAAAAAGACTGCAAAGCTTGGACTTTTTAAAATTTATATAAACTCACTGATTGCTAAAGAAAATTGCAATAGGCTCTGTTGAAAACATCTCACACTTTGGCTCCATGCTGCAGCTATGAAGGCTACTTGGAGTTATTCAGAAAGAAATACCTTTCCAAACTCTCTCCATTGCTCCTACATGGCTATGAATAGACTAATTCCCTCTGCCCTCTGATAACACATGCCAACCTCCCTGTCCCTCAGCACATGACTCAAATTTTACCTGCTCCTAGTACTGTGCTTAGACTCTCAGACATAGTAGGTGTTTCAAAGAGAGGGCCTGCTTGTTGTTTCCCGGCTGCCTGGCTAACTTACACCCGAAATAACCACACAGAAACTGTATTAATTAGAACACTGCTTGGTCCATCAGCTCTAGCTTCTTATTGGCTAACTCTCACATCTTGTTTTAACCCATTTCTATTAATCTGTATATCACCATGTGGCAGTGGCTTACCCAGAAAGATTCAAAATGTCTGTCTCTGGCAGCTCCATGGGATTCCTCTCCTCTGCTTTTCTTCCTCCCAGCATTCAGTTCTGTCTTCCCCTTCTATCTAAGTTCTGCCCTATCAACTAGGCAAAGACAGTTTATTTATTCATTAACCAATGAAAGCAACACACAAACAGAAGTACCTCCTATACCAAGTAGGGGTTTCTTTTTTTTGAGGGTTACACACATGCATTAGTTACTTAAGGATGCCCAAACACAGTAGTGCTGAGTGGATGACCTCAGACAGTAAAAGTTTGACTCTTCCTGCTGTAGGACAATGGTTTGTACCCTGTCAATTGTATTTTAATAAAACACTGATTGGCCAGTAGCCAGGCAGGAAGTATAGGTGGGACAACCAGACAGGAAGTAGAGGCAGGTCAATGAGAACAGAAGAATTCTGGGAAGAAGGAAGTCCTAGTCTTCAGTTGTGACCCAGCCACAGAGCAAGCAAGATGTGACTGTCTCGCCGAAAAAGGGGTACCAAGCCATGTCGCTAACATAGACAAGAATAATGGACTAATATAAGTTATAAGAGTTAATAAGAAGCCTGAGCTAATGGGCCAATCAGTTTATAACTAATGTAGACCTGTGTGATTTGGGGGGGGGGGTACTTAACGACTGTGGGAATCAGGCAGGACAGAAACCTCAGTCAACATCTTTCAATTGAGATAGTTATACTAGAGTAGTATGCTTCCAGTCATACTTCCAACATGACTAAAACTTCATACAAAGATGTTCACCTAAGGACAGAGAAACACAGGAACATGGCATATGGAAATGGACAAAGAGATCAGGAGAATACATTTACAATATAAGAAGAGCTTCTACCCATTGTCAAAAGCTAGGGAATGGAACACATTTAAGTGTTTCTATGCATAGCTAGTACTTTCTGGATTTAAGACTGAGAACAGTAAGTTTTGTGTGACTGTGGCTAGTGGTTGATAGATTTAATTACTAATGAGTTATAGAAATTTTAGACAGAGCTTTCGTTTCTGAATCAAGCTAAAAGAAGGATAATAAGAGTCTCAGTTTACCTCTGGAATAAACAATGGGTGTGCTTGCCAAACTGATATCTCTTTCCTAATGCAGAAGATAACTTCTGTTGGAATGACTAAAGCTAAAGACCCTTGGGGAGCTGGAGACCCAGGTTTGTATAGAACTCTGTCTGTCTGTATAACTGTCTGTCTTTCAGTATATCTTTCACAGATGAGAATTAGAGATATTAGAGAGAACGTAAAGGCAGAGCAAAACTACCTTCTCTCTTCAAGTAAAGTATTCTCAAAAGTTACAGTTTATGCAGCATCCATGTGAATCTTTCAGAGTTCAAGTGAGGAGCATGAGCCTAGAGTCTCACTGGTCAACTTCCCCTGAGAAGTTCCCCAGAGGGAGAACCGAAAGAATTTTGGGAACATAGATGTGACATTCCTTGGCCAGAAGAAAGCTTTTCTTTAATGTAGTCACACAGATAGTATGCTCCTTCTTCCATTCCAAAACTAGCAAGCACTTCAGGTCATACATCTCCACAGTGTTTATTTATATTTACTAACATAGCCCATGCAAGTGCAGATGTTTGGAGCACTTAGTCATATAATGCATGTTTGAGGAATTAAGGACTAAATTATGGAACACTTGAATGTGATTAGCTAATTTTCTGCCATCCATTAGCAGGCCCTGAACAGTTTTCAACTACTTAATTGGAAATGTCTGTCCATCTACCTGGTGATGCAGAATGTAAAAGTGGGATACAAACACTTGATCTGCCGAATAGTCTAAAATTGAAAGCTAAAACCCAATCATTTCTAAATTTGCTACACTGACGTGGAATACTGGTTCTTTGTCCCATCTATTCTCCACTGATGTGTAAGACTAGGTTTTGTCTATTGGGATTGACATCAATATTTCTAACATAATCTGATGATGGGAACACATTCTATGTTTTCTTTAGAAGTAATATAGTCTAGTAGATTCTGACATAATCTTAGAAATGGAGGATTACAGTATATTTACATCCCTGGAAATCTTAAATTTGATACCCGTGACAGACAGGCAGGCCCAATATCAGAGCCTTAATTTAAATAAATAAATCTTACCTTTTAAATTAATTTCCAGAAAAAGCTGTTGGAAAAGAAACCTATAATCTGTGTCACCACATAATGAACCTTTAAATCAACATGTACATCCCAACTAAGTTGAGATGTCCTTCCTTCAGGGTAACTTCACGGGAACATTTTAAATGTAGAGAGAAATTAAGTAAAAAAACAAAAAGCAAAAAAACCCCAGCAATATAGCATCATAATAAAACGGAAGTATTGGTATGTCAATAATGACTTTCCCAAAGAAATATAATGTAAATTTTCAAGTAAAATTTTCTCCATAGATTTTCATCTGTGAGAAAAAAATATGACTTTTTAATAATTATGAGCCTGTTTCTTTTTCTTTAAATTTTCTTTGTATTTCTTTGTGCCTGCTATAAGAACTCAAATCCTTTGTTTATTTGACACATTTTTCGTTGATGACTTTCTCTGTACTACTCACTAAAGATGAGTATTTTGACAAAGTATAACATAGCTTAAACATGAGGCAGCTTGAGCGGGAGAAGATGAAAATAGTGGCATACCCCATCCAATGATTATTGAATATCTACTGGATTATAGGAAATCTGTTTTTAGAAAAGGTATATATACAAAGAGTGAGGATGTGGGAGAGAACATCCACATACCTGAGGAGAGAATAGGTATGAATGGATATCAAGGAAGAGAGCAGCAGTCAATATGCTCAGACCCGACTGTCGGGTAAGGAGATAAGGTCAAGAAGTGGACCAGGCCACACACAGTGTAGATCATGGCTGGAATTTGAGATGCTCGGCCACCATAATGGCATCTCAAATTGCTCACCAAATATTTGTATTCTATAAAGCAATAACCATACACACATATATAATCATATATTATGTATGTTTATATAATATTATATATATATATCAGTAACAATAACATGAAGATCAGAGAATCTTACATTAATAAATTTGTTTTGATTATCCAGAATTTTCCAGAATTTTGTTATTAACACTTTGACCTAAATAATTAGTTACAGGATGCTGCCTCATGATCTGTAAGATGGTTAGGATCAGCTCTGTCCTGCACCCTCGGGAGAGTAGCATACCTATTCTAAGTGTGGCAATCAGAAATGTCTCAGTGACAAAAGTCAAATAGTTCTTCTTTAGAACCACGGGCCTCTTCTAATCTATTTTATGGATTCAGTACTGGTGTTTAGTGAGATCAGATCAGACCACAGCCATTTCTACAGTTAAAAGTGATCATTTCACATTTGTAGAGGAGCATATTACTATGGAATTATTCCTTTGTACGCTGTGAATATATGTCACTGTGATTGGTTTAACAAACCAGCCGACTTTCCAATAGCTGAAAAGATAAAGTTGGATGGGAGAGCCAGAGTAAAAGAATGCTGGGAAGGAGAAGAGCACAGTCAGGAGTAGCCTGCCAGATATGGAGGGAGCAGGAGATGAATGTGCCATGCTAATAAAGGTACAGCCACATGGTAGAGTATAAATAAGGGAAGTGGATTAACTTAAAATGCAATACCTAGTTATTAATAAGCTTTAGCTATTGGCTAAGCATTTACAATCAATATAAGTCTCTGTGTGGTAATTTGGAAGTGACTCCTGAGATGAGAAAACTCTGCCTACGTTATATACTGTACTACCTGATATATGTTTGTGTGTACATGTGCACGTTTGTGTATGTAGATGGTATTTTATATACACATACAATATATGTTTACTGAATATACAATGTATTTATGTATGGTATGTAGATACATACATATTTGCATATAAATATATCTATCTATCTATCTATCTATCTATCTATCTATCTATCTATCTATCTATCTATCTATCTATGGCATACTTACCCAGATAGTAACACACTTCATCTAAGACTGTCTTTTGAAGTAATTGCTCTCATTTTCCTACACAAATGGAAAGCTTGACCTTCAGAAGGGCAATGAGATTTTAATCTGAGTCAATTAAATTTGACTCAGATTTTCATATTTGAATGTTATTGAAATTTAAGGAACTCAGATCTCCCAATATTTCTGTATTCTATTCTAGAATGCATTTAAGATGACAATAATTTGGGTAGACCACCAACCAGAAATATACCTAAACTTGCTAGCACAATGCTGTTGGCACCAACGCAGTTCAGTGAGGGGTACTTTGGTCTTCTGATTCTAATCTCATTCTGAGGAGGACATAACAGAGTTTGAACTTGACAGTGAATTTTCTTATCCATCCATATTCATAAGACATAATATAAATTTCCTTGACTATGATTAGGACACACCCACAAGTGGGCTTACATGTTTTCTTTTAACTTTTTGTTAATTCTTTGTGGATTTCACATCATGCATCCTGATTCCATTTAACTCCCAGTCCCTTTGTATTGTTCCATTGCTCTTACAATCTACCCTGACCCAAATATAAAATAAAATAAAGCTTAAGTAAAAACAAATAAAAAAATCTCATTGTGGAAGCTGTAGTATATAATACACAGTGAGTCACACAATGTACTCATTAGTCTATTCATCTTTACTTGCAAATGTTCACAGCAAGGAGACATTTGTCTGGTTCTAGGCCTCTGGCTTCTTCTGGGCCCGCACTGGAACTTTCCTTGGATAGCCTGTTGTTATGCTGTGTCATGGAGATCCTGCAGCTTTGGATCTCCAGTTCTTGCTTCTTCATGTGTCCCAGCAGATTGTAGATGGCATGGATGTTGGGGTTGGACAATTCATGGCCCTGGTTCTGGGTCTGGGTAGTAGTTGAGTTGATCAGCCTCCCAGCTCTTCCTCATCCTCATCCTCGTTACCCAGGATAGTAATATAAGGTAGTACCAATTAAAATGTATTTCTGTACCCAAGCGTAGAAAGAATTTAAAAGAGGGGCTGGAGAGATAAGTCAGCAGTTAAGAGCACTGGTTGCTCTTCAAAAGGTCCTGAATTCAATTCCAAGCAATTAAGTGGTGTCTAAGAGTCATCTGTAATGAGATCTGGTGCCCTCTTGATCAAAAGACCTGGTCAGCCGTTCTCACCAACTTAGACCATGAAACCCAATGTGGACAAATTCAACAGAACTGTCATATATGAGCTGCCCATGCATGCTTCAGCATTGCCAGGGCATAAATTTTATCTATTTTCTGTACTAAAAAGATTATAGGCCATGTATAAATCAATACTTCTATACTTTTCAAAATATTTTATGATGAACTATAAATACAACATTTACATTCTTCAGTCAGCCCTTCCATGTGAATGCTAAAAGTTTGTGAAGTACATAGTCATTCTTCTACTAATTCCAAGACATTTCTGTTTTGTAAGCAGGTCAACTTTATGACATGCAAAATGAGATTAAAATGTTGTGTCAAGGTCCTACTAAGGCAGGTGGGCAGATCGTCTAAACACAGGTCTCATATAATAATTAAGAAATCATTCTAAAAGTGTAGGACGATAAAACCCTGAAAGTATGGAATGTCTTCGAGATTTGAGTGACAGCATGTCACTTTCCCCCAGTGGCTCGCTTAAGACTAAAAGGAAGAGTGGGAGGATATGTGCAAGTAGCTTTTTCCACAATCTGTACAAAGGTTCAAAGGAATTCAAATGCCTACACAGACTCATTTTTTACTTATGGTATATGAGCTATTAAAAAATGAGAGGAATAAATGTCAACCATGAATTCACTGAGAATTCTGTAAGTTGGCAAAGTTTTAGTTCAAGTTTGAACATGGCCTCTGCCTTTGCTTCGGTTATGTTGGCACACACAAGCATAGTTTCATCAACCTTTGTTTGCATATGAAGGTGAATTAACAAAATTCTTTAGCTTAATAAAAGCTAAAGAAGGAGGGGGTTAAGTCGTTTCTTGTTTCAGAACAGAATGTACCAGCGCAGGCAGGGAAGAAAATTCATGGATACATAGTTGTATGAGAGGCAGGAAGAGGCAGCGACCTTCTGTATTTGCAAGGTCATGGTATAGACATGGAGATGTGTGATGCTCAGAGAACACAATGAGCTGGTCACTACTCAATCACCTCATAGCACCCAGCGGTGGTGTAAAAACGCCTTTTGATGGTTGCCCCAACTGTGCTTCCTTAGGGTTATGCAAAAACTAACCAGAGCAGGAGAAAAAGAAGACAAGACAGTAGTGATTAGTTTTCTTTTCCTGCTACATTAAGCTGCTGGTCTTCCTGAAGAAACAGGTGTGTCCTGCTCTAAAAAAAGAAATATTCATCATCAATTATCTATGTCTTCAGAGCACTTGAGAACAATTTGTTTCATGCAATGATTCATCACAGGTGAGTCATTAAATAATCATTGGGGAAATAGTCAAACAATGCTCATAGCATAACAGGGACACTCCCTAGCATTTTCTATACATAAAAATAAAGTTAAAATCATAAGATTATATTCCACTGACATATAGAATAATCAGTTAAATATTCAACTGGGTGAAATAATATACTTAGACTGCATTTTAATATAAAATCAAAGAGAAACCATGTATGAAGAAGAAATCCTGGAAAAGGAATCAGCAACACTGGTGTTTATGATTCTGTAACGTGAAACGGTCATTCAGAATGGCATCACTAAGTTTCTCTTTGTCTTTCCCCCCTTTCCTGTTCTCATGTCTGATTTATTCATCAGGGAACCTGCCAATATACAACTATAAGCCTCTCTTTCTACATCTCTGAAAGAGTCATTTGAGCTGTTCCTCTGTTAAGATGTTCCTGCTGGAGAGTGGTAAAATACCATGAGTTATCTTTGCAACTTCCACATCCTGCCTCTCGCACCAGAGTGTCTCGAACTCCCTTCCCTCATAGAGGGATGACTGTGAATCCAACCTAATTAGCCTGATTATCGACTCTGCCATACTGAGACACTATGTAATCTTGTTTTGAAGTTGAGCAGCATATTACCAAAATTAGTGAATCTCCATTCTTCCTCCTTGGAATTTCACACCTAGGTATGTCTAACCCAAACACTCAAAATAACATTCCCTAATACTTCCTGTCTTAAAGACTTGCTCTTTGTTTTTCGGTATGCTATGCATATATTTACTATATTCATGTGTTTCAACTCCATCAAAAGTAAGTCCTTAAAGGATAAGAATTCTGCTATTTTGTACAATTTATTTCTCTGTTCTCATCATAATGCTTACCCTAGTACCAGAACAGGAAGTGTGGGTAGACACTAACACAGATAAAGTGTTAATGAATGACATCATACTTGTCCACTGGCTAATGAAAGAGCACAACAGAGTTCCAGCTCCTAGAACTCCAAGTAAACCTTTATTGGCTTGTTGTACTACATGCTTTAATGCCCCTTTTCTTCTGTGAACACTGTTTAATGACACAAATCATGTCAACTGTTTTTAAAGAAAGCCTATACTTTGGCGGCTTGGTTCCACATCTCTCCCTTATTAGTGTCTTAATTGATAAAGCTACTATTGTACTGAATTCATATGTTGTTAGAAACTAATGATATTTGTTGTTTTGTTGCCAGTTTTAATCTTAACATTGGGTTTTGGAAGTATAAAAGAAGCTGAACAAACATTTCTCATGAAGATCCAAGCACATAACCATGTGTTCTCTTGCTTTGGCATAAAGACTGCCATGTGCTTTCAAACTGACCTTCTTGGTCTTGAAAATGCTAATCTTCATTGTGACAATCTCTAGGCTTCTGAGAGTTATTTGTTAGGGTGAAAAGTAAAATTTAAAAAATTTAAACTGAAACTTGTAAACACACTTATTCTAGTATTTGTCTTTTGACAAATGTCTGTGGTAGATACAGGTTTGTCAACGACGAGCTGAAATAAAAACTTTGAAAACTATCTCAATAATGACATTCTCCAAAAAAGTAAATTTGTATGTACTTAATGTGGTTTTAAATATTGAAATATCCAAGAGTTCATTTTATGAGTATATTAGTAACTTAGTTATTGTTATGTTGGATCTAGTGGCTAGAGAAGAGGAGAGTGAGATATGATTAGGCATTGTTTTTAAACTCCAGCTTTTGCAGTTTAGGATTCAATTACTAGATACTAATAGTAACGCTAAATTTGTAACCGACTGTGAGTGGTTCAATTCAAAACAAGTTTTACCTTTTTTTATCCTAAAGTTTAGAAAACTAGTCTAAATTTGTAAACGTTTGTGAATTTGTGAATAATTACAGGTAGACATTTTGCTAAAGTCTAGAAAATAATGTTATGAGCTGCATTTAGATGTGTAAGAATTTAAATACAGGGTTTTGAGATGCTGTGAATTTTTTTCCAAATTAAAAATATTTTAAAATGTAATTGTAGATAATATATTGTCTTTTGAAAATCAATTAACCTCACTTCTCAAGTAAGTAAATAAAGTGTCCATGGTTTCTATGCTAATAATTTGTAACATTTATAACATTTAATATCACAAATCCATTTTACCTGGCCTTCTTTAATTTTTCATAAAAGGCCTCATATTTTTCACAATTTTGCATTATAATTATATAGCATATTAAATAATTCTACTTTGAAGTGGCCATCATCTCCGAGACTGAAATGAAGAAGTGAGAAGCCTCTGGTCTGTTTATGCCATAATGGTTGCTCATGTTACAGACAATGGCTGTAAACAAGTATTCCTGAAATCTGATCTGTTTTAATCAAAATGTCAATCTCAACAAAGACAGCACTTTTCAAACTGATGATAAAAACTGACATTTCTAATATTCTTGTCCACTATACATGAGGAATGGTAACAGCAAACAGGGTCATATAGATGTCAATTAATTTATTTGTAAGTGTAGATTTATTGTTGATTAATTTAGCCCTTAAGTCTATTATGTAGCACATTGACCAGTTCCATTTTAATTCATTGAACTTTTACTCCCTAAGATCCAGATAAAATGTCTGATAAAATGCAAAGTTAATAGTGACCAATATGAGTTTATTAAAGTTTAGAAAACATGTGACCATAAAGTAAATCACCATAACTTAAGAGATATGATTGCTTTCAGAGAGGGTTAATTGGAACATTGTGCATAGACCATGGTACTGGACTGAGTACAACAGTCAGGGAGAGTTTTCTAGTATTTATATATACTTTAACATATAAACAAATACATATAATGCTAAGCATATATATCGTAACATGCATGCACACACACACTTATAAACTACCTCTATTATTCACAAGTGCTAAGTTGTAAGTACATTACATTGAAAACCTGAAAGAACTTATGTTTGAATGATTTTTTTCTGATTTTTTTCTGATAAATACACCTATTATTAAGTGTACTTTTAGTTGAAAGCAGTAAGATTTAGCAACTATTAGAATTATACTGTGATAAATATATTTTTCTCTTTTAAAATACATAATTTTTATATAACAGTAATATTCTTGAGTTTTGCTTTATTATAAGTAAATAAAACGCTGGAAAACAAACTTAAAATTAAGGAGTAACTATTGTATCTGTGATTATATATGTGTAATATATATATGTGCATGTGTATGTATGCACATATACATGCATGTGTGCATATACTTATATATTTAATACACACATATGAACATATTCACAATATTCTTTGTGTAAAGATAAAGAACTATCACTAATCATCAGTCAACAAAAATGATATAAATATTCCTGCCTTCCTAAAACTCTCTGTATTAAATTGTTACTGAGTTGAGTATTTATTCAGAAAAACAAAAGAGCTCAGTGCATTATTCTAAAGGATCAGGTAACCATAATAGCTAAGAATACAGTTAGCATGTCATGTGTGTAATGCTCTTAAAACTCCGTTTTTAACATGAATAGGCGTGAAGGAGGAAATGTTGAACCTGGATGATTTTTTTCCTCCCTTGATGGAGTTTGTTTTCAAATGGAGGGCCAACAGTGCAGTGTGAGTTTCCTTTGACTTGCTAAACTGTGAACAGCCCTTCAAGTTAAGTCTCTTCGACAACAAAATTTAGACAACCTGGATACATGATCCAGCACTCCGAGCCTTATCTGACATTTGAATCCCTCTATCTTTTCAAAGTCACTCATCGGGAAGTGGACACAGAGCTCAACTTCTCAAATGCCTACTATTTACTCATAAACACAGGAAGTTCGTGCTTCTCTTTTGCAGAATTAAGCCTGATGACTATCTTTGTGAACTGAATTCCACAGGGTTCAGAGGAAGCCAAGGTGACGAATACTCGTAGGAACCTGTCTGTTCATGAATGCTTTACTGACTCAAGTCCTATTACCTTACAAGTTGGAGTCACTCAGACAGTATGTGTAAAATAGAGTATTTTATCTGCTCAGAGAGGAAAACCTACTAAGCAGATCCACAGTGAGAGTTTCCCAGAGACACTTGTCATTCAAGAAATGAGTCTCATTTTAAATGCTTTTGCTTGATTGTTGTTAATTGATCTGTTTTAGCATAATTGTCATCGCATCTGAAGTGCCTACTATCTGTAAATGATCAAGATACCGCTGAGCGGTATTATCCAATGCAAGCATTTCCTACTCCTATCTCTAATACTTTGCAGGGTACCACCCATTGAATCTCCCCCCACACTCTCATAAATGGAAACTTGAGGAGCAGACTGGAAAGGCAGTGCTATATATAATCCATTCCTACACTATCAGCATTCTAAGAAACAGAACTTTGTGTCTCCAGCTTGAGTTGTAAAACCCTTTTTGGAAAGACAAACAGACATAAATACAAGCGCTATTGGTATGATGTTGTATGCATTATTTTGTTTATTTGTATTTCTCCACAAATCTAAGAAACATGCTTGACTGTTTACAGTAAATGTATTAAAACTCCAAGGCTCCAAAGATTATGCAAGTATTTCAATGTTGAACAGCTATGTAGGTAATGAACGCCATCTATATATCACCTTCTGGGATTTTGACTATCATGGTCTGTCAAAGACACTATTGTTAACCTATTAAGTGCTGCAAGGGTAGAACCCTGAACACAGGCTTTTAGCTAACATTTCAGGTATGTTCACTTTATTTTGGGAAAGTGTGTATATGTACAATCTACCTCTGAATATGAAACTTTGTCTTCTTTACAATGAGGTCCAAGAAAGCTGGTCTATATTGTCACACATAGTATGGCTTAAAAGATTTAGATGAAATGAGTGTGTTTGGGATTATAGGGACTAATTCATAAACTCAGTAGAGATATGGTACAGAGACAGTGGTTATATTAACAATGTCTATTAAATCAAATTATAGAAGAATAGCTGGGTGGTGCAGGCCTTCAATCCTAGGAATTTAGGAAACTGAGTCAGGAAGATCTCAAATTTAAGTTTTCCTTGAGCTCAAGGCCAGCCTAGAGAATTTAGTGAGCCTCTGTCTCAAGCTAAAAAGTAAAGAATGGTTTGGGGTACACAATCCAGTAAGTAGTAGAACTCTTGCTAATGTGGGTGAAGCCCCTGTTAAATTGCAATTGCCACAATCAGATCAAACACAATAGAAAATGCTGCTGATAATCTGTGAGTTAAACAGACGTTCTGCAAGTATCCCTTGGGACACAGTAGACAGAATTCTAGAAATTCCTTTCAAACTTGAACACTCTAATTCTGGGAGCTTACAAATGTGCTGAGATCTCTTCTGGTGTCTCATTATTCCATGTGACCTATATGTCATAAGAGTTAACATTTTGGGAGGAGGATTTTCTCTGTTGAGTTACAGAATGAGTCACACAGAAGGATTCAAAGCCGGAGAACTACATTTTCTGTCAAATTGAGAGCCCTAGCTGCAAAGAAGAGAGTTCTGTGAGCAAAAGAAACAAGCCTGGGGGGCGGGGGGACAAGAGTGCAGTAAGCCAAGGACTTGACTTCAATCTTGCAATAGAAAACCCAGGCTTTCTCAATTGCACACTTGTGGGCCATCACTGACTATGTGATAATATGCTCCATAATGATCGAAGACGGTCACACCAGGGAATAAACCTAATGCAATTCTAAAACAAATGATATTCAATACCCTTTAAAAAAAATAAAAGTGTGCCGAGACCATTAGAAGGAAGCTTGGAGAACGATCCCCATGAGTTTTGAGGGGTGCAGCAGGGAATGGCTTTGTTACTCAATCATAAGTTTACATTTTGCAGCTCTAGCTGTTTCCAGAACACAGGGGTGGATATGTGTGCACAGCATTTAATGTATTCTGTGAGTTTTCATCCATATTAAATAGGCAAATGCTTTTATTTTGGAGGAAAGGGCATTTTAATGATCTATGAAAGATGCCAAGGCCTTTTTTGTGGCCTCATCCAACTTCCCCCAGAACTTGATTCAAACCCTGTCACACTGAGAAAATATATGTGACTTTCCTTTATTCTTTCATGTGTTTTGAGTTTAATAACATATGCTGTTTATAATCGGTTTCTATAGAGCTCCTCTTTGTCTTGTAAACAGTTGCAAGGATTTACCTAGATGTGTGTGGGGGGTTCTCTTTCTATATTCACCATACCGTCTCTGCCTTGGAAAGTCTGAGTAGGTCCAGGGATTGGCAATGATTTTTAACTTCAGTCTTGTTTTCTGATAGATAATGCAGTTATTGTTCAGTTTGGGCTCTTCGGGGTGGTGTGGAATGAACTAGTTGTCTTATTCTTCCTGGAGTTGGCTCACAGTTCCCTTCTTAACAGTCGTGCCTGCTTGAGCTTCATCGATTTGTCAGAGATTCCTGTAAATGAATCCTCCGTGGGCAAGGAGGCACCGAGGTCAGGTTATTCTTATTCCAAATGAATTATAGTCTTCTTGAAGAGATAATTGGCTCCTGTCTCTTAAGGGCTTAATGCAAGACAGCTATTTAACTACTTAATAACATATACTATTTTTGTTGCTATTCTCGTGTTCCAGATGAAGGTGCTGACACTCTGGGCTGAAAGACCTGTGAGCAGTCATAGATACTAAGTACAAGATTAGCGCGTTGCCCGATCCAAGGTGAATCCAGGCTGCTGACATGTATGGAAGGCTCATGAATTGCCACGCTATCATCTACACGTTTTTTGTCTCCTAGGAAATGTTTTTCTCCTGACTCTGAGACCTGAAATTTATTACAGTAGAAGATGATGGTTTCTTTCAACTCCATATCAAAAATGTCAACAATAAAATGACATGCCCACCTGTAACGTTCTATTTCTAACCTTTCATAGTCTAGGTCATTACTAGTCAATGAACCTTTTTTACTTTTAAGTTGCTTAAGCTTTTCTGGGTATGGTAGCTTGCAACTGTAATTTTTTTTTTTATTCATTTCACTGACTAGTCACAATTCCTCCTCCCATCCCTTCTCTCATTCCCCCCACACTGCCACCTACCCCCATCCACTGCTCCAAAAGGCAAAGGCCTCCCACGGGGAGTCTGCAAAGCCTGGTATATTCAGTTGAGGTAGGACCAAGCTCCCCTGCCCCTCCTTAACAAAGCTGAACAAGGCATTCCACCATAGGAAATGTACTCCAAAAAGCCAGTCATGCAACAGGGATAGATCTTGATCCCGCTGCCAGGAGCCCCACAAATAGAACAAGCTACCCAACTGTCTCCCACATGCTGAGAGCCTAGTTTGGTCCCGTGCAGGCTCTACAGCTGTCTTCTAGAGTGTGTGAGCTCCAATGAGCTTGAATGGGTTCTCTGTAAATCTCCTTATCTTGAGCTTGATCCCTACCCAGCGTGCTCCTATTATCCCTCCTCCCTCTCTTCTACTGGGCTCCTGGAGCTCTGCCTGATTCTTGTCTGTGGATCACTGCATCTACTCCCATCAGCAATTGGATAAAGGCTCTATGATGGTAGTTAGGGAATTCACCATTCTGATTACAAGAGAAGGCCAGTTCAGACACCCTCTCCACTATTGCTAGGGTCTTAGCTGAGGTCATCCTTGTGGGTTTGTGGGAGTTTCCCTAGCACCAGGTTTCTTCCTAACCCCACAACGGTTTTCTCTATTAAGATATCTCTTTCAACGGCAATGAACATGAACTCTACAGCATGGACGGGCTCACTGTGAGCCTTGTCAGTTTGGTTGCTCACCTTCCTGGACTTAGGGGGAACTGGGAGGACCTTGGACTTAACATAGTGAAGGGAACCCTGATGGCTCTTTGTCTTGGAGAGGGGTGGAGTGGGGGTATGGGTGGAAGGGAGGGGAGGGAAGGGGGAGGAGATGGAAATCTTTAATAAAAAAATGAGAAAATTCTATGGTGATATGCAAGATATTCATGAGTATGGCAATAGGATCTGGACATTTCTGGCACCCTCTCCTCAGCTGCCCAAGGACCTAGCTGGGGGCGTCTTCCTGGACACCTGGGAACCCCTCTAGAGTCAAGCCTCTGCCAACCCTAGAATGGCTCCCTTAAGAAAGATATATAATTCCTTGTTCCCATATCCACCCTTCCTATATCCCAACCATCCTATTCCCCCAAGCTCTTCCCATCCTCCACTTCACACTTTTCTTGGTTGCTCACCTTCCTGGACCTGGGGGGAGTTGGGAGGACCTTGGACTCAACATAGGGTAGAGAACCCTGATGGCTGTTTGGCCTCAAGAGGGAGGGAGTGGGGGTGTGGGTGGAGGGGAGGGGAGGGAAGGGGGAGGAGGAGGGGAGGAGATGGCAATTTTTAATAAAAAATAAATAAACTGGAAAAAAAATGAGAAAAAAATGAGAAAAAAAGGTGAGAGTTTTGGAAAATGAAAAAAAAAGATATCTCTTTCATTGCTTTCTCTCTCTGCCCCTCACCCAGCTCAACCATTCTGTTCCCTCATGTTCCCTTTCAGTCTCCTCCCCTTCACTGCTCCACCCCCACCTCCAGTTTACCCAGGAGATCTCATCTATTTCCCCTTCCCAGGGTGATCCCTATATCCCTCTTGGGATCAACCTTATTTCCTATTTCTCTAGAGCTGTGGGTTGTAGACTGGTTATCCTTTGCTTTACATCATGAGTGAGTACATACTGTGTTTGCATTACTGAGTTGGGGTGATGATATTCTCTAGTTCCATCCATTTGCCCACAAATTTCATGATGCCACTGATATTTTTATGGCTGAGTAATAGTCCATTGTGTAAATGTACCACATTTGCTTTATCCATTCTCGAGCTCTTATGTTCTTTCTAACCCCCTCTTGTTCCATGTTCTCTGAGCCTTAAATGGGGGAAAGTAGACAGAGATTTCACATCTGAAACAGCCCTCACAGTCACTTATTCACTCGAGTTTTATTGGTTATGAATCTGTGTATTAAAAGCAGTTTGATAACTTGACAATTTAGTGAAGCAACAGCAAGTTCCCCTCTGGGGCCTAGGATATCTCCAATCATAGCCTTGCAGTCAATTTCCAGTTCTAAGTGTGAATTTCCGTCCTGTGTAGCAAGCCTCAAAAGTCATGGATATGGGAATGCCGGGGATTCAAACTTAAATTCTCCTGCTTGACTGGCAAACACTCAAACACTTTATCAACCAAACCATCTCCTAGGTCCTCCACTATCTATTTGTCTATCTATCTACCTTTAGGTCAGAATGTCTCATTTTATTTTATTTTTTCCTTTTATTGAAAATAGATTCTTAAACTGGGTTGCCTTGCCCAGCCTTAATACATGGGGAGGTGCTTAGCTGTGCTGCAACTTGATATGCCATATTTTATTGATACTTATGAAAGATCTGTCTTTTCATGAATGGAGGTGGAAGAGGAGGGTATTGGAAGGGTGGGAGCAGGGATGAGATAGGGGAGGGACTGAGAAGGGAGGATAATGGGACCTTGCAGCATGGATGTAAAATAAATAGATATATGAAAAGAAAAATAAAGCAAACAAAAAACCAAACCAGAACTAAAAGAAAATAGATTATTTTCTTAGAGTAAATTCTGGCTATCCTTTCCTCCACTCCTTCTTTCCCACCTTCTCCCCAATCCAGATCCACTCCCTTTCTGTCTCTTATTAGAAAAGAACAGGCTTTTAAAGGACAATAATAAATATAATAAATATTAAATAAATAATAAATATAACAAAATAAAATATAATAAGATAAAATAAAAACTCGAGTAAGGGATTAGAGGGAACAGATGGATCTCCCAAAAAAGGGAAATAGAATAATTATTAGTAGATGTGGTTGGGGGACTAACTAGGAAGATCAAGTAGGGAAGGGGAAGGGAGAGAAAGGTGAGGGAGGGAACATGGCAAGAGATAACTAAAGGGGCATTTGAGGAGTATTTTGGAAACCTAATATAGTAGAAGCTTCATAAAATATATACATACATGAAAGTGATCTAAATGAAATCACCAAATAATATGGATGACAGAGTCCCAACTGGCTGTCTCTCGTCACCAAATGAGGCTTCCTGTACCGGGAATGAGTTACATCTAATTGGGTTTTTGGTCAAAGGGGTCCCATAGGAATTTCTAAACAACTCAGGTTGTTTCCAAGACAATATATTACTCTCCCCAAATTGTTGTGAAGGCCCCATTGCTGAAGACACACTGCACATGAAGAATATGAGCTGGTACCTACAGAAAGCCTTCACCTTACGTTCTAGAATCTATGGTATAGGAAGGGACTTTGCAAGATACCAGAAGAGGAATGTAAACACCAACCGGGCCAAAAACCCTCTGATCTACAATGCCATCTACCTGTAGGTATGCTAGGACGATGGTGGCACAAAACTTGTGGGAGTAACCAACCAACAACTGATTTGACTTAAGGTCCACTTCACAAGATCAAACCCATATCTGACATTGCTTTGGTGACCAAAGACCAGAAACTGGATAGCGCAGAGACCTAGGGTAAACCCAAATACTAGAGAAATTTTTTAAATAAATAAAACTGTAGTGATGAAATTACTCCTAATGTTCTCTGCTCTACTCATAAATCAATGTCTTTTTCAGTCACCATCAGCGAAGCTTCCTCCTGAATATCTAACTTTTGGGACAGTGTCCGACATTAGGTACTGATCTTTTCTGAGTTGGCAAATATTATATTTTCTTTTTATTTTGAGAGTGTAGGCAAGAGTAAGGCCAATTGGAGACTCTGTTCCTGACACAATATATTCTGTGCCATATCTATCCCTCACTATATTTTCCTTAATAATAAAAGAAACTGCTGAGGTTAACTTGAGAAAGGCTCTGCAAGTGATTCATATCTTTTAATGCAAATAAGTTAAAACATTGAGATATCCCCCTGAAAATTTAAATCAGTGTGAAATAATATGATAAAATACTAGAATTGGGAGCAGAAAAAAAAGCAATATTTTGTCTTACTAGTCATTTTTTTCAACTGATCTCTAAGGCCCTCATTTATAAAATAGATATGAGTGTGTCTATCTCATAGGTACTTCAAAGAATTGGACTAAATAATAGATGAGTGTTAAATGTGTGGTAGAAAGCTAAGTGAAGATTTGCATAAATGTCAATGCATTTTGGGTTTCCTTCACAATAATTATCTCTATGACTGTTTGGTGATGGCCCAACTTCTCATGCCCATTGTCTCTTAGTTTTCCCCTCTTTCTTCTTTATTTCATCTTATTTCTACCTCTGCTGTTAGTGTATTCATATCTGATCCCCACATAGTGTTCTATTTGATGACATACAGAATATAATTATACATTGACTTATGGGACAAATGAGCATCTGCCTTACACATTTAGGGCATGATGTTGCCTCTAATTCCTCATAGCTCAGAATTCTAATTGATATTTGAAATCAGTATATAATGTTAGGTCAATGGGTTAAAATTGTAATATTATTTTGGCAGATAGTATGTTTTCCAAAGACCTCTTCTCTGGGTGCATATTAAATAGTTTCATCATATAGTGAGCTGACTTGAGCACCCTTGACCACACAAATTAGAAACTGACTTAGTTGGCAAAAGTTCATCTACTTTCTGGAAGAAACTTAAAACTCTACATTTCATTTGTATTGTGCTTTTATTGTGTTATGAATATTTGTGACATGCTTGCCTGTCCTCTCTCTCCCTCCCTCCCTCTCCTTCTCTCTTCCCCCTCCCTCCTTCTCTTTCTCTCTCCTCCTTTCTCTCTTTTTCTATTTATCTCTTTCTTTCTTTCGAGGAAATCAAAGACAAACTCTTCATTGCATTCAAACATGTTACTGTTTCAAAATTATGTGATATTTGTTGATATAAATGCCAGTAGATAAAACGGGACCCAAATGTGGCTGTCATCTAATTCATCTTTGAATTTGGTGATTATGTAACTTGCTTAAAAGGAGTTTGCAGATATTATGAAGTAGGTTGAGATGGAGACCTTGCCCCAGATTGTATGGATGGACCTTGTACAGGTAATGCAGTCCACTCAGAGTATCAGATGAGGCTAAGAAAAAGACTGATTAGAGTGACAGAGTGTAAGAACTGGGGACCAAAAGTTGCGGAAGAAACAGCAGTAGTTTAGTCTCATAAAACTCAATTGAGATTGCAAGACTGTAAAGGGATTGTGGAATCCTTAGAAATACCTGTAAAGCACTAAGGCTTTTGTCATTTATTATGGATGAAATAGGACGTAAACGCAATGAATTAAAGTGAGAGGGTTTATTATTAACTTTCTGCTTGAATTTTATCTTCTTGTTAGGTTGGTAGCACTTGCCTACAATCCAGCACTTAGGAGGTAAAGGTAGAAAAATTGTGGGATCTGGGTAGGCTACATAGTATAATCCTGTCTCAATAATGATAAGAACAAAAATAGTAACATAATTAAAAAGAAACGTTTTGTTCTTCATTTCGAAACTAAATTGCCAACTGTAGGAAGTACCAAATGATGAAACATTTAGTACGCTCTTGGGGCTGGAAAAATGCCCTGCAGTTAAGAACATTGGTGGCTTTTCCAGAAGGCCCAACTTTGATTTCCAGGTCCCACATGATGGCTCACAACCATCTGTCACTACAGAGCATCTGAGGGCTCCATGTGCAGCAGACACACGATGCACAGAAGTAAGTTCTGGCAATATAACCATATATAACAAAACAGTGGACTCCTCAAGTCTTTGAACACATTTTTTATTGCCAAAGGACTTTACTGAAGATTGTGAGGTGGGGAAAGCCTTTACTTCGATTTTGTAAAGGAATGAAAAGTCAACAAAAATTTGTACAATCATCTAAGAATTGATATATTAAATATACATGTGCTTATTTTTAATTGATCCCTATCTACTATACAAAGTTTACCTTTATACCTTGTATATTTGTAAAGATTCAAAGAATCAGTCACTAGCATACTTGGGAAACCTTAATAGATAGATATGTTGAGTAATGTCTGTGGGCCACAAACAGTGCCAAATTGAGGGGATGAGAAGGCAATTATACCATTTAAAGTAGTTAAAGAACCCTAGAAAGAAATTTTCATCCACTTTTTGGAAATAGAATTACTTTTTACTCTCTTTTTATCTTCAGTAACTTTGCATGATAGTTCCAAGTCACTTTAATCAAACAAAACACAATAGAGTCTTAGCCTGGTTTGGCCTCAGGATCTATGTGAATGTGCTTGGATCGTCACACACCATGTAATATTTTAGCGTCTTCCTGTTGTTGCTGGTTTGCTTGCCTTTATGAGTTAAATCTCTCTGAATCTGGGTGTATTCCAACAGTAAATCCAGCAGCTCTCTTATGTCCTTGTGTTCTTATTTCATTCAAAATGTCTCCACTGCTGCATCCTTCTCACTGGGCTCTAAGATTCCGACAACACAGACCAAGCAAACTTGTCTCTGATATTCACCTTCAAGCATGCAGTATGCACATCCCCTCCTGCTATGTTTGTTGACCATGACCCTTTAAGCCCTCTTCCTTTAAGATGAAGTAATGACTCTAAATAAGAATATGGATATCTTTTTATAGGTCTATCATGTAGTCTCCAAGTATTAGAAATATTAGAATATTTGCATAAGTATTAGTTGTCTTTAGGAAAAAAATGATTACTGTCTTCACTAGTAGTACAAAATGCATAAAATATTCCTGATGCATTTGGAATATGTAAGTCCATATTTGCGTGTTTCATTTCAATGGTAAAAGTTACCTGTGACAACTAAGCAAAAGGTAGAAGGTGGCTTGAAAAAAAATAACAAGAGAAAATAATGTGCCTAGAATCACTGCCTCTGAAACCTATATTTTTCTTAAAGGCTAATGCTTAAATAGTATCCTTTTGATGAGTTGCCATTTTCACTCTCTGATACAGGCTTTTAAATATGCCTTTAAAATGTGGTCCAAACTGACTATTGCTTGATACTTGACATTGTTTTCCCCGAAATGACTTTAGTGGTTAGTTGGACTTTGGATATTGTAATGGCCTAAATTCTCTTTGTCAGTCTGTTCACTGGCCACTGCAAAGAAGGCATCCAACATGCAATGCTAAGTCAGCCAAAAGTGTCACTTTGGCTTTAGTGAGAGGCGTCTGAACATTCCAGTGTCGTAAAATAGAATCAGAAAGCTGAACCTTGGCCTGGGCTGCACACCAGGATCAACATACAGCTTTAAATGACTCATTTACTTAGAGGCTCCATTTCTTCATCTTTTACTGTTAAAGGAAAATATGCCCAACTCCAGTCATAAAAAGGCTATGATGTAGGCTGTAATAATCTAAACAGATTATGTAATTGCTCCTGTTCTTGGCTTTCATACATTTAGTCATCAAGTTCTATACATTGACAAGCATATACAATCTTCAATTAGACCAAATTTTAAGGTATACGTTGGCTTCTTTGTCAGAGCCAAGGGCAAAGGCATCATCTTTAGTTGCTGACATTCTCTGTCAAATCCATCACTGTTTTTTCCTAAACTAAAGTATGCCTACATGTCCAGAATTCTCTTGAGTACAGATTAAAAGGAAGATTGCCATATATTCTCAGTTCTTTTTACAGTCATTCCCAATCAAATTAGTTATTTCCCTCAACGATAAAAAGGCAAATGAGGAACTCAACCAGGGAAAGAGGAAGGTTAACTAGGAATATTTACCTTTCCATCCTCATCTTCAGATCAAACCAACCTGTCTCATCCTCAGATCTGGAACAAACCACATGTGGTAATCTAAATACCTCCCTGCTCCAGTCTCTAGCTCATAACGGAGACTTTCTTCACAAACAACCTGGGAAATAACCAGTCTGCCAGGTAAGCAAGTAGACAGACAAAGCTGAAAAGATTCTTATTCTCTCTTCTCTCCTCCAAAACCAATCTCCCAGCTTATCCAAGCTCTAAAGTGGACTACCTGATACTATTATTATTATTATTATCATCATCATCATCATCATCATCATCATCATCATCAACAACAACAACACCAAAATGAGAAACGTCTGGAAATGAAAAATTTAGGAACTCAAACAGAGGTCAACCTCAAAAACAGAATACTAGAGATGGAAAAGAGAATCTCAGGCATTAGAAGCATGATAGAAGAAATGGCCACATTGGTCAAAGAAAATGTAAAATTTTATATAATCATGGTACAAAATATCTATGAAGTCTGGGACTTTATGAAAAGACCAAATCTAAGAATAATAGGAATAGAGGAAAGAAAAGTCACCCAGATCAAAGCCTCAGAAAACATTTGCAAAAAAAATGATAAAGATGTCCCCAACCTAAGCAAGAAGATGTCTATGAAGGTACAAGAAACACATAGAACGTCAAATAGACAGATCCAGAAATGAAATTCCCCTCACCATAAAATAATCCAAATATTAAATGCACACAACAAAGAGAAAATATGAAATGCTGTAAGGAAAGAAGACCAAGTAACACACAAAGGCAAATCAATTAGATTAACACCTGACTTTTCAGTGTAGACCACTAAAGCCAGAAGGGCCTAGACAGCTGTCCTCCAACCTCCAAAGGACCACAGATGCCACTTCAGACTATTATACCCAGAAATTCTATCAATTATAATAGATGAAGAGAAAATACCATGATAAAACCAATTTTAAGCACTGTCTATCAACCAAACACTACAAAAGGCACTAGAAGAAGAACTTCAGACTGAAGAGGTTAACTACATTCAAGAAAATATAAGGAATAAATAATCCCAGACAAACAAATAAGAAGGGAGAAGGCCCTCGTTGTAACACAGAATAACATGAATCAACATACATGGCTCATTCATAACTGTCAACATTAAAAGTGTCAATTATCCTTCACCCCGTCCCCACTAACACAGTCTAACAGATGGATCCAAAATCAGAATCTATTGATATGGGATGCCCCTCTGTATGCTGTGAATATGTTTTTATTAGCATTGGTTAATAAAGAAACTGCTTTGGCCTCTGGCAGGGCAGACTATAGCTAGGCAGGAAATCCAAGCAGAAAGACAAGGAAAAAGAAGGCGAAGTCAGATAGATACCAGCAGCTGCCAAAGGAATAATATGCAGAGCATTACCAGTAAGCCACGGGGCATGAGGTGACATGTAGATTATTAAAAATGTACATATAAAAATTATATGTAAAGCTAGCCAATAAGAAGCCTGAACCATCAGCCAAACAATTATAATTAATATTAAGCCTCCACATGATTGTTTCATGAGTGGCTGTGGGGACCAGTTGACAGGAGAGAATCTGATCCAGTGGGACCAAACAGAGAAAAGATTTTCAGCTATAAGCTATCCTTCCCTTGTATTCAAGAAATATGGCTTACCATCAAACATAATCATCACCTCGGGGTAAAAAACAATGGAAAAGATATTTTATGCAAAGAGATTAAAGAAGTAACCCAGAGTAACCATTTTAATATTAAACAAAATGGACTTCAAAGCAAGACTAATCAGAAGAG
The DNA here is from genome assembly GCF_903992535.2 of Arvicola amphibius. NCBI lineage: Eukaryota > Metazoa > Chordata > Mammalia > Rodentia > Cricetidae > Arvicola > Arvicola amphibius. The sequence continues at coordinate 18,317,550 of NC_052055.2, read as the reverse complement.
TTACAAAACTTCACTTAATAATCATCAAAGAAAAAAATTCACCAAGAGATGAATTGAAATTCTAAACATTTATGAACCAAAATCAAGAGTACCCAAGTTCATAAAAGAAATACTACTATAGCTTCAATCTCATATTGGTCCTGACACAATAATAATAGATGACTCCAATATCCCATTGTCACTAGTAAGCAGGGCATCTAGACAAAATTTAAACTGAGAGAAACACTTGAGCTAATAATTTCATTAACCAAATTGATCAAACAGGTATTTACAGAACATATCACCCAAACACAAAAGAATATATCTTCTTTGCAGCACATAATGGAACTTTCGAAAAACTGATCCAAGATATGGCTACAAAGCAAATATGAAGAGATACAAGAAAATTGAAATAAGATACTTCATTCTATCTTCCACTATAGATTAGAACTGCAACAAAACAAGAAGCTTAAATTCATTATAAAACAACTTACTACTGATTGAAAAACGGAGGAAGAAAGCAATCAACAATTTTCTAAGATTAAATATACAACCTATACAAACTTACAGCACATGATGAAGGCAATTCTAAGAGGCAAGTTCATGTACTAAGTACCTAAATTTGAAAAAAAGTGAGAGTTCTTATAGTAATAACTTAATGGCATACCTGACAGTTCTAGAACAACAATAACAAAAAAGCACACCTAAAAGAAGTGAGTAGACAACAAGAAATAACCAAACTGTGGTCTGAACCAACAAACAAAATTTTATAAAGGATCAATGAAACAAAGAGTTAGTTCTGTGAGTAAATCAATAATATTGACAAATGATTATCCAAATTAGCTAAAAGGCATAGTTTTAAAAAATCATATTAATTTGTTTTATCAAAATGAACCTTTCTCATGCCTGGCAGGACATTGTGTTTCATGTGTGTACTGGGAATCCAAACATACTCTATTGTTCTTAGAGAGCTTATATAATTCAGGGAATTGGGGGAGGGCTAAGTGTTGTATCCGTTTTGGTGACATAGAAAATATTTAGTATCAAACACTGCTGTTTTGGAAAGATGGTTGTTTCACTCCTGTGCTGCCCACGGAAATAGTCTTATCTGTGACATGCATAGTATAAACTTTCTTAAATCTTTTAAAGGAAGTGTTCAGTTTTTAATCATTCTTGTGCAATATATGTAAAGTTAATGTCTTTTGGGTTACCACAGCAAATCTGTGCGACTATGCAACTTTTACCTGATCAAATTCACAGCCACAGCCCAGATAATCTCTACTCAGTTAAGTTCATAACCTGTAATGATTTTCACATTAGGTGTAAAATTCCCTTACTCTTCTGGGATAAGGTATCTCACATGATAGAATGGATATTTTGCAGCTTTCTTATGGGATAAACTGTTAAATCTGTAACCGTGATGAGGGGTGCATTTATATTACAAATAATATAGATTTGTGCAAATATACACTATATTGCTGTATTTATAAATTTCAATTTGAAAATAAATCAATCTATAATTAATAAAAATCAACTTTACTAACCAACATTTCTTAGTAGGAAATCATTCTAAAATTCTATGTAGCTGGCTAGTCACCTAAAGGAAGATGTCCTTCTACTGTGTTCATTCATAGAACTGAGCTAACTTGGTAGATAAGTTCAGTGTATGAAGACAAAAGCCATGTGTGCAATAGAATAGAACTTTGATACTCAGTTCCAAAAGATTTTCAAGCCTGTATTCCTAATTACGACTATGGTCTCCTAAGTCACAAGTTTTCTCTTAATGTATCCCAGAAACAGAGGTGAGAGTTTCTTAAGAGCAATCCAGGAAACTCTAACAAAATCATCTGCACCACTCTAGACGTCTTTTGTCAGAAGATCTTGATAGAATACCAAAGAGATCCAAGAAAGAAGTCCACCTGAGTAATTCTTAGGTAAAGTATATTAAGGATGGCATTAAATTCCTACTATATTAAAAGGTTTCTTTTTTGCATTTCCTGTCATTTCTTGATTTTTACCTAATTTGGGTTCTGATGCAAATGATGCCAATATGTACAGCACACTTCCATTTATACCAAGATTATCTGTATCTGTAGCCCATCCTCTCCTAAAGAAATCATGAAACTATTAGTAAAGACGTCATTAGTGGCACAACTTTGAGCTTTTCCCTATAGAATTATGTTTAATTACTATAGGTTAAAAGCTTTGAATAACTCATTAAGTGCTGCCTGCAACTGTGCTGATATGTTGAAACTGAAGAACTCTGGACTTTTCTTCTGGCCAATAGTTACAGGGAGCCGACTGAGATGCATAAAATCCCAGTGACTTTTATATAGTCCACTCAATAATGTCAGATAGACTCTAAACTCACAGATATCCAAACATTCAAGATATTCTATCTCCTTCTACTATATGAGCTCTGGGAGATGGCCGTTCCCACTGTTGACACCTATTCACTAATTTTCAGTGCTACTGCTGCTACTGTCTCTTCAACCCCACTGTGTTCGTTGATGTTATCAGGCCAGCCTGCTCTATTCATTATAATCAAAGGTAGGCATAGAAAGAACACTTGGTAGATGTCATTCATTGACATAAATGTTCTAATACCAAAAGAACAAGGTAGGGAGGTCATCTCACAAAGTCATTCACCAAGTGAATCAGACCACCTGCTGATGAAAGCCAGAAAGCGAACGTGTTTACCAATAGCAGCAAACCTTCCCCCAAATGAAGGACTCTGTTTGAAAAAGGTTTGTTGTCATCTGTTGGGCTACTGGATGGATTAGTATGGTTGGAAAAGGCCACAGAGGCATCTAGAGTTCCTTGGGGCCTTAGATGGTAAAATGTCGAATATGAACTATTTTAAACTGCTGAGGGTAGAAGGTGGTTAACACTGTCAACTTGACAGGATCTGGAATCCTGAGAAAAAGCCTCTGGGCATATCTTTGAAGTAGTCTCTCCATTGGGTTTACTGAAGTAGGAAGAACCACCTCAAATGTGGGAAACACAATTCAATGAGAAGGGGTCAAGACTGCATAGAAAGAGTGAGCTGAGCAGCAGCATGCATATGTCTCTGATAACTGGGGATGCTACACGGTTGACTGTACGCTCTTGTCATCATCATACCTTTGCCAATGCAATCAATCTTATCATCACCTATGCGTCACCATAAAGTCTTCCTTCAGTTGCTTTCTCCGGGTATTTTGACACAGTAATAAGGTAGCTAGAACGAAGGCCCCATTGACTATTATTGTCTTTTCACAGCTGAGGGACTGGGCCCCTCAGTAACTCAAGTACTATCAGCAGGAAATGAGTAATTGTACCGTGTGTGGTTCTCACTCTGAACACCCGAAGTTCATGATGCTCTAAACAACCACATACTCTTTATGTTCACATGTCTTCTCTATTCTGATATCACACACACACAGAGCTGGTCACTGGGTTTTATGTGTCCAATAAGTGCAAAAATATCTGCAATGAATTCCATCTGTGAGACATGGGGAAGAGGGTTCCAAATGATTTGGAGATTTGTAACTTAAAAACCTTACGAGGAATCTGGGCCTGACTCAGAGAAAAGATGAAACTCTGACAAAGAGAACCAATAGAGACAAATTCAAAGACTTTTATGTGTGTACTGCTAGTGCCTTTCTTTTGGCCAAACAGATTACAAGGACCCAATAAAGTGTTGTGAAATGAGCTAGGGTTAAGTGTCATGCAAAGTGTTCACATACTGACATGTAGGCAGTCGGGAACATGGGTTATATATCATGATGTAGCTTATCTCTGGTTGTCCATCTAAGTACTGAATCGATGTCCACAAAGTAAATACATTTATACTACTTGTCACAATAAAGATAGAGATGAATATTGATTAAAACAAGTACACTAATCTTGGACTGTAATGGATTGTGAGATTAAGTATTAGAACTCTATATGAAAGCCCTAAGCAATGAGGGGTTTCAGTCTCTGTGGCTTACATATATGCTTCCATCTAGCCACTTAAGTGTACACATACTTCATTACTTGTGTCTTATGCTCTAAAATCTTTAAACTATCCTCCATGAAACTTTCTACCCTCTCTAACTTTTCCTAGCTGAAGCCAATACTTTACACAATCTCTTGAAGACTCCCTTGTGATTTGGATTGTCTCCTAACTGTGCTTGTTTTTAAACATAGCTTGAGATTTCTGACAATAATTTCTCTTATGCTACAGTTAATCCAAAATGTCTATGTAAGGTGTTAGTAGATGGATCATCGATTGCTTGTTACTATTATAGAGAACCTGGTTTCTGTTCCCCAAAACCCGCGTGGCTATTCACATCTGTCTCCAACTTTAACCGTAGCAATTAAAAAACTCCTTCTAGACTCTTGGGGCTCTGTACATACACGACACACTTACATACATACAGGCAAAACATTAATGCAATAAAGCATTTTTTAAAATGTGTATTTATTACCTTTCTCTATTCTGACAGAGAAAGTAGGCTGCATACTCAGGAAGTCAAGTACCATATTTCTAGACATCAGGGTCAGTGGAAACAAGGGGAGGCACACACTTATCTTTAGCATCTGGTATTTCCTGAGTATCCAATTAACAGTCATTATAATAGCAAGAAATCAAGGCTCCCTCAAATCAGAGGGTCTCAAAAATAATTTGAAGCTATGGCTTATGATTTGCTCAAGCATCTTTGAGTTATTTGTTGAAAGCCCATAATAAATTGTCAAATGTGACCAACTTCAAGGTACAGATCTAAAGATTATTTTTCATGTAAAGAAGACTTTGCCAAGTGGAAGGCACTTTCTTACATGTAAAACTTTTTCATATGAAGTTGTCACATCCACTTTATTAGAGGGACAGGGTATGTATGATAACCCCCCCCACACACACACACACACAGATAAGTATATTAAGCCAAAGTCTCATAGAGGCAGTGCGTTTTCGGTGTCCCACAGCTCATAAACAGAAAAGTGATTATTCTACCTGGGGCTCTGGAACTTCCAGTCACATGTTCTTTTCCATTACAGCACATACGTCATTGATTGTTCCTATCTGTCAGGTTCAGGGAGGTAGGAACTCAAGAGCCCCATTAAAGAACCATCAGTCACATCAGCATGAAGGGGCCAGCAAAAGTGACAAGCCACCTGATGAGGTTCAGTCAGACTCTGAAAGCTCCTCCAAGTTACTAAACATACAGTTCATGTTTATTTGAGAAACAGGCAAAGCTGTGTTTTAAGGTAAGTCCTAAAGCATGATTTACTGAGCATAGGGATTTACTAAGAAGCATCTGCCAAAATCAATCTAGCCTAAATATGAAAATGCATTAAAAATCAAATTTCACCCAGATGAGGTTTGACAAGTACCACTCCAGTGGGTTTGTAGACAAGCAGGGGCTCTGAATTTTTATCACTCACACAGTCAGACCTTTCCCCAGCCCCTAAGAACAAAGCTGTGTGCGTCATACATAAGTACAACTTGTTCTGGTAGCCTCTAGAATTAGCTCACACATTACAGATTTCTTTGGAATACTGGGCTCTGTTCTTAAAAGTTCTTGGCATTTGTGCTTTTACCCTCGGTAGACAGCACTTCGGTTTCCCTCCTTCTGGCACTAGCCTTCTTATTTCTCTTACATATCGTTATTTCATCGAATGTATGTCCTCAACCTGGTTCCAATTTTAGTTTGTTTGTTGGGCCAGTGAACCTGGGTAACCCAAGGCACATGGCCAAACATCTGGTAACAATAAAAGCAATATTGCAGAAAGGAACATCAAGAATCCTGTAGCCATAAGGTAATGTTGGGTAGCTCTGAGAAATATATAATAGTGTGTGTTCTTCCATGAGACTTGTGTTCTCCAAGCTGACACAACCAGGTCAAAGGACCCCGAAAGCCTACTTTCAGGACATTAGGCTGAAGGGAAACAGTGCTAGCCTTTGCATCTGGTATTTATTTCATTCTTGATTTATCATTTCTTTAAATACATTTAGACTCACAGAACCCTAAAAACTATGGTGTGTGTGTGTGTGTGTGTGTGTGTGTTAGATGACCGGTTGAAAAAGAAAGGGTGAAAAGCGTTTGTATGATTTGTCTTCTTGTGTTTCTCAGGTTTTGCTGTCATAGTTGGGCCCTGTAGAGACTGAAAGAGTCTATGACGGTTTATTTCACCCTTCCCACAACCTGAGTGGTCCTTTCCCTTCCTTCTGTGCTTTGCTTTGTTACTAGAACCTAGGAGAGCGTTTGGTTCCTCGATGACATGGAGTGTATTTGGTAATCAAGGAAATGTGAAAAAGACTGTCCATTTTCTCTCTGTTCTACTGTGAAGTGCACTTCTCCCGAGGTCTTCAAGAGATGCTAGGTTTACAAAGTTCCCCCCACACTTTCTAACTATTTCACCGAACTCTGCCTCCTTCTGTTCTTCTTATCTCAGAGGAGGCATCTCAGTTCTTCCCTAGACTATTTTATTGAAATCGAACTTACTTGATGTTTAAATATTCCTCGCTTCAGAATTCAAGGTTCAAATTGAGGTATATTATTCTCATTTTAGTTTCATATAAGACACTTGCTTTGCTTTTCAGTATCAGTGTTGAGAAACTGCTCTCCAATATAGATGAATGCGTTTTCTATTTTAAATCTATAAACTAAGGCTAACAGTGTAGAGTTTAAGTGTTTCTTTAATTTAGTCCTGCATCAATTGAGTCTTATCATCTACTATGTCATAAATATCTTTGTTTTTCTCCTCTGTTGTCACCCTGTGTTATACATGGACACACAATTGGCCTCTCTCAACATTATGCTGTGAAAAATCTCAGACCCAGAGAGAGAAATGCTTCATGTTCTCTCTCATGTGGTCAAAGTTTTAAACTGTTAGATTTTTGTGTTTAGTGAGGCATGCACATAGAACCCACCAAAACCAGGAAGGGGTCATGGAAGTGTGTTAGACAGGTTCCTTTTGTTGTGGTAGTATAAGTAAAAAAAGAAATGACTTTAGGGAGAAAGAGTTTATTTTGGCTTTTAGTTCCAGAGGGGATGTAGAGCCATGACTCCATGGCTGAGAGGCATGACCAACAAATGTGAGGTTGGCCTGACAGTCAGGAAGGAGTCTGATCGTTTTCATTCACACAGAGAGTGGGTGACAGTAGAAAAGGAGGAACAAGAAGTGTGAACAAGCTGTAAAGCTGCAAAGTTCTCCCCCAGTGTCACACTTCCTGCAGCAAGGCTCCACTATATAAAGGTAATCTTTCCAAACAACTGGAGACCATGTATTTGAGCATATGAAACTATGAAAAAACACTTAGGATTCAAACTACATCTAGTAAAGGGAATATCTTAATGGAGCAAAAACACAGATAGTTAAGAATGGGTGTGGGGAATAATGAGCAGGAATTATTCAAGTGACGAAAGGGATGGGAGGGTATGGCAGAGGAGAGCGTGGGGACAGGAGTAACTGATACCAAGGATGTTTGAAAAGTTCTATGGAAACCTACAATTTTATAAGCTTACTAAACCTTATAACAAAAAAGAGCCTACAGATGCTCTCCATGAAACACTTCTTTAGAGCCAGCTCTGAGTTTAGACAATCTGTCTTAGAGTTGATGCTGTCTAGCTACCAAATTTACATTATTTCATGCCCCTCTCAACCACCCTGTCTATCACTATGATATTTACGACAGTTGGGAATTTTGTAATGAACTTTCTTCCTATTTTAAAATGTTGGAAGAGAACTGAATCAAGTTATGTGAATCATCATAGTTAAAACAAAGAGAGCTAGAATGAAAACTACTTAAAATTGCCTGATTTTCCATCCCCTTTTAAAGCTACTTTGTATTTTCTTTAGCTCCCCTGTTTAAGTTGATAAAACTGGAAAACATTTCAAATCTCACATGAAAAGTCAGAAGTAACTATTGGAAAATTAAAATTATAAACTTAAACTTAATTATACATAGAAAACCCGTGTCAAATCTTTGATTTGTTTGTTGGAAAATAAATTGAATTTTCTGCATTATATATCTGAAAGGTGAGGAGACCTGTCATTAATTCATATGGTTTTCTTGCTTAGGAAAGAGCGTTTTTATGACACCATTCTGGTCTCCAAAGACACAGTTCTGTGAATAACATTAAAAGTCAATAGATAAGCGACAGTGTTTTAAAGAATTTCAATAAGAAGATGAGAGAGATTAAAGTGAAATGTTTTGTAGATTGCTTCTTCTGTAAGAACCCTGAGATACTAATGTCAAAAGAGATAAAGCCTCAGTCTTGTCATCTATAAAATGGAACACTTCCCATTTTCAGTTTTTGGAGGGCCCCAAGATGGGTGAAGCACACAGATACACAGATACACATGCGCGCGCGCGCGCGTGCGCGCACACACACACACACACACACACACACACACACAAAGCATTCTGTCAGTTGAGAATGCCCTATAAATAAATACACAGGGATGACGACATAGATCTCCAGGGTCTAATATAGCTGCTCCATTTGTGAAACAAACTTGTAAAAGTCTTCAGCCATGAGAACATTAGCTATAACTGTAGAGTCTTGAGCACCCCTTCCCTCATCTGGGCTTCAAGGAGCAGTTCATATCTGGGATTATAGAAATTAGGACAAATGTTTCTAACAAGGATGAAAATACGAGATCCAATAGAAGCTCATCATTCTCGGGGATTATAAATGACATGAATCTAAGGATTGAAGTTTATGCAGTTTTACTGTCAAAAAGGAAGTCACCCAAAATTGAAACAATGCATGAAGGAGTGGAGAACCAAGAGTACCACAAAGAAGCTGAGTTATACCTCACACTGACCATATACAACACATCTTCCTTGCCTCTGTCTTTTATGAATCTTCCCTATTATAATTTGTAATTTTAGGACTATTGATTTGGAAGTTAAAGGACGCTAAATCATAAGTGAGGGAATAGGATTTGTTTTGTTTTCTAATCCAACATCACAACAAAGAATTCTGAAGGTCATGCCTGATATTGACATGGTAGCACCTTGAAGGCCAGTAAGTCCAATGACCAATCATAGCCCCTACAGATCTTGAAATATTAATCACAACTTTCCCCCATAACCCCTGAGTGTTGAAGAGTTGCAAATACAACCCCCAAATGAGCAAAAGGACGACTAGCAAGGAAAAAAAATGGAAAGAAAAACAACCACGAGATCAGAAGAAGGACTTTGTTTTTCTGCTTTGCTACAGAATTTGCATGGTCTGAAGATGGAAAACTGATAAACTTATGAAATGGAATTATGAGCGTGTTGAATCATTACCTATAGGAATAATTCTTGCTAGCTATCCAAGTTGGATTGGCTTACCACATTGCAGATGTGCAAGGTTAAAAAAGCAGTGTAGTGTCAACATGTCCACAACATCAGGCATCCAGAGCAGATGGGAAACAGTGGCAGAAGCCAACTTTGAGATGTCCTAAGGCAGAAGCTATCATGGAAATTGCTTCGAGTCAAAAGAAATAGAGAACTCTTAGTACTAAATTTAGTCAATGAGTAGGTGATGAAAGTCAAAGTTCTCTGCTTTCAGCTTTCTATCCTTTATCAATGCTCACTGCTAGAATAGATTTTAAGTATTTGTATGATGGGCTATAGAGCATAAAGTGAGAGTGTATTTTGGGATAACAGATGCTTTATACATTATAACTATACATTAATATTCATCCTCATCCTAGATACAACCTGAATTGTCTAAATTATTCTAAGTTTTCGATGTAAAATGTTCTCTTTTAAAAGACTAAAATGTGGAGCTAGAGAGATAGCTTACTGGCTAATAACACTGACTGCTCTTCCAGAGGATCTGGGTTCAATTCTCAATATTCTAATTGTGGTAGTTTGAAATAAAATGGCTCCCATAGACTCATAGGGAGTGATGTGTGGCCTTGCTGCTTTGGGTGTGATTATTTTTAGAGGAAGTATGTCAGTAGAGGTTGGGCTTTGAGGTTTCAGTAGCTTCACTGAACAACTCAAGTCAAATCGTCTCCCACATGCCTTCCCAGGACACTACATTCTTTTATATCTGAATGTGCATTTGAACATATAGCTGAGGAGATTTCCAGGGAGTTTTAGGTCGGGAGAGAAGATCTACTCTGAATGTGAGTGGTGGCCTCCTTTGGCCTGGCCTCCTAGAATAAATAACGCAAAACATCAGAAAGCCACCACTCCCTCTCTCGGATTGCTGACTGGTGCTTCCTCCGTGGCCATGAACCACGTCTTGCTGATGCTTCTTCCCACTTCGATGAGCTATCCCCAAGGCCACTAGACAAGATAAACTCATCCTGCCGTAAACATCTTGTTGTCAGCTACCGCATCGCAGCCACAATGAAAGTGATGAGACACTCGGGTTTTTTCTGCAGATTATGCTTCCAGATCATTTTATGAAATCGATCTCTTTTCAGTTATTGAACACACTAAGAAGCCTGGAATAATGGAGAAACTATTAAGTCTGATTTTTGCCTAAAGATGTTTTTCTGCAAACATTTTTAGAAAAGCAGAATATGTATGTATTTGTGTGTGCGTGTGTGTGTGTGTGTGTGTGTGTGTGTGTGTGTGTATGTATGTATGTTTCTGTATTTATCTGGGTACTGCAGTAAAATGGGGACATCTCTACAACTATCATTTTAATTTAAAAATTTAAAGAAATTTCTCAATTCATAAATCTAGAATAACGTTGATAATCTTTCCAAGAATTTAGAGGCAATCTCTGTACTTTTGATGTAATTTGTTTTTTTAAAATCATATAGAAGTTACATTTTGTAATCATGAATGAAAATGCCAGAGGGATTTCAGTTTCAGGCAAACCTCCAAGTAGTCTTAAGAACAGGACACAAAATTTCCCAATATCAGCTTGAGGCTGTCACAAAATCTCAACTGACAACTTATTGTCCATTACTGGTTAGAGCTAAAAGTGACCTGTGCAGTTCTGGTAGAAAAAAAATGCCTGCATGCTAATGACTTAATCCTCATACCCTTCCTGTTGATACAATCTTTTTGTTTGAAATGAAAAGGTTCCAAACTCTTTATTTACAACCCTAACCCTCTTGCAGCTGAATGAAGCTAATTAACATATTTATTTCTAGTCAATATTTCAGTCTTTTTCAAGATTGTGTATTTTTTTTTTTTTTGGCTTTTCGAGACAGGGTTTCCCTGTAGTTTCTAGAGCCTGTCCTGAAGCTAGCTCTTGTAGACCAGGCTGGCCTCGAACTCAGAGATCCGCCTGCCTCTGCCTCCTTAGTGCTGGGATTAAAGGCGTGCGCCACCACCGCCCGGCAAGATTGTGTATTCTTGATAAAAGAAATGGGCAGTACATGGCACCATTTGTATTTTCCCATCCCCTCTTGAAGGCAGACACAACGGCTGGAGATGAAGTACCTGTTTTGTAACAACAGGGATTAGAAATAAGGAGCTACGTGTTTCTGTAGTGCACTGGGTCCACTGCTCAGGGAATGACATGTTCATGTTCTAACTCATATAAGAAAGTAAGAGTTTTTTTGTCTTTTTGAATAACTATTAACTAAATTTCTGATGTTCATATATCAAAGCTTTCCCTATAATTATTAATTTTGATGACTTTATTTTTAAGATAGATATTTAAAAAGACACTCAAATAGAAGAAGAAATTTAGAGTCATGAGAACTTTTAGTAAGAAATATATTGCAATGACCTTTATCTCCTATACTTATACAAATATTACGTGGCCAGACATCCATGGGCATTATGGGTCCACAGCAATTGTTTCCTCAAAGAAAAGAAACACTGAAGGCAACAAATTTGTTCCTGGTGCTAGATGCCAAAACTGCTGATAATCCCAGGTGAGATCAAGATGAAAAATTCCCTGCAATATTTGCTGTTGATAACAGTGATCTTCTTGTTTATTATCTTATACAGTGCATTTAAGCAAGTTATTATCCTCTGTAGTTGCTCAGTGGTGCATCAAAACATTTGGATGACAAGGCAGGATTCTGTTGTGCATCAGGCTGCCCTTCATGCACAGATCTAATTCTATCATTGGGTGTTTGGTCTTATTGTAGATCTGAGAAAGCTGAGCTCTATGCTAGACAAACATTGGCCCCTGGATGTGAGTGTTGTGAGTATCTGAGACTTTCCATGTTCGTTTCCTCTTGTACTTGTTTGCTCTTTTAATTAATGATCCCATAGGTCTCCAAATTGACTGCATGTCGTATACATCGTGTTTCAATATTTAGTCATGAATTTATGTTAAGTCAAGTGAATATTTCCTACCTTTTTATATCTTTTTATGTAACTTTACACACAGAAAATTTTTCTCTCATTTTGGTGTGAGAGGTCCTTTTGTCCATGTGTTGCTTTTATTGGTTAATGAATAAAGAAACTGGCTTGGCCTAAGAGGGTAAAACAGAGTTAGGTGGGAGAACTAAACTGAATGTTGGGAGGAAGAAGGCCTAGTCAGTGAGAAGCCATGTAGCCTGCCAGAAACAGACACCAAACGGAACGTCAGCCAGTAAGCCACAGCCATGTAGCAATACATAGATTAATAGAATGGGTTAAATTAATATGTAAGAGTTAGCCAATAAGAAGCTAGAGCTAATGAGCCAAGCAGTGATTTAATTAATACAGTTTCTGTGTGATTGTTTCAGGGCTAAGCGGCTGGGAACCAATAAGCGGCTCCTCCCTTCAACACTTACTGGTGCTGACGTCCTGCCCAAGCTCTGCATCTTTATCACATTTCCACACATATTACTCACAAACAAATCCTCTTAATAAAGTGTTTGGCATCTTTATCTCCTTTTGTAAAAACACAATTTTGAGATTTCCAATTTCACATATGGGCCAGATGTAAGCCATGACTTAAACGAACAGGGAATTCAGTATGCTTTGGCAATAATGAGATATGTATTGTATTTCTTTGATGACAGCATTTCCTTACTAATTCCCTGCCGCTGCAAGTGCTTGGCCCTCCTGGCAGGTTTTCTTTTTGTGCCTTTTCCACTTTCTCTGATCCAAAGGGGGAAAAAATCTAAAAATGGAGGGAAAAATGAAAATAGGACTTTCTGCCGGATCTGCACACGTCACCGCAAATTCATGAAGGAAACGTTCCTGCACTTGCAGAATGGATGAATTGTGCTACTACCTGGTCCCAGAATCCCCATGAATTCTCAACACAGTCAAAGTAAGCAGCTACCTTTATACTCATATCTTTTTGTTTATTTCTGAAAACAAGGTCTCACCAGTCTTGGCTAGCTTAGAACTCTTTTTGTAGACCAGGCTGGCCCTGAGCTCAGAGATCTGTCTGCCTCTGCTTTCCAAGTGCTGGGATTCAAGGATTGTGCCATCAGGTCCACCTGAATCAAGTTTTAATGTACATTTTGAAGCTCTTTCCACTGCTATAGTGTTAAAAAAACCTGTTAAATGTATTTGTGATACAATTAAAGAAAACCTTATGTTTATATGGTGTGTGTGTGCATGCACACTCAAACGGACAGGGTTGATTACTCCAGATTTTAGAATATACATATTTACCCCATCATTTCATCCAAATTTCTTTATGCAAAAGCATACGTGAAAGTCCTACAAAGCTTACTATCACATTCCCACATTGTCTACTGTGGTATTGTTTGCAATCTGTCCATCGTCGTGTATAGTAGAGTCAGAGCCTTTCAATAATGACATCTGTTGGACACTTTTGTTCACCGTCTTCTTTAATGAATCTCCTTGCAAATGTCAGCATTTTAGCATCATCTATAGAATTGGACAGGCTTTGGCTCAAGCCATAGATTTATCCTGGTCATCCAATAATGCCTTCTGTCAATGTACCCTCTACTTCTTATGACATCTCTACTTTTCCCACACCAACTTTTCTGATTGTTTTAAAGTCCCTGAGATTATATCTTAATGGGTCCATCTGAATAATCAGGGCAGTCTCTCCTTTTCAAAGATTTAATTTTCATATCCACAAAGTATTTTCACTATCCTTGGACAGTGTGAGCACTAGGGCACAAATATTTTGGATATCGGTGCAGGAACAATTATTTATACACCTCGCCAAATGGCAAGGTACAGGTTTATAGAAAGATTAGGACAAATGACCTCATGATCCTTCAAAGCTGAGGCAAAGATGCACTTCGCTGTAGGGCTTTTCTTCTTTAATCGTGCTATCACTGGAAATTCTAAAACAGCCATCACTAAATTTGTCAGCCATGTAAAGAGAAAAGAAAAGATGGCAGATTTACAAAGAGAAATGTATGCCAATTGGAACAGTAGCTTAGGAATTTGAATGCCTATTTAAGTTTCATGGGAACAATAAGCTCACCAAAAAATGAGCGTAGAGTATAGAAATACTTTGCCTATGAGAGGCATAAAACAACTCTGAAGCTCACAGCTTTTGGCAGAAGTATTGTCCTCATTTGGAAGCAAAAATCATAGATTTTGTAATGTAGCTAGCTTGGAAGTCCTCTGGCTTTAGGTCCATATCCAATCACGCATCCCCACATGCTTCTGTTTCGGAGCCCCTTTCTGTCCTCTGTCAAGACAATTAGAGGTGTCGTTCCATCATCCACCTATGTACGACCTTTGCAGCATTTGGATAGCATCATCTGTTGCTCCTGCTAGGAAGTTAAATCCCATGGATGAACAGAATGTTCCAGCACTGATAAACTTTCCCTGAATTCAATTTTATGGTTCAGTTAGTTTAATAAAGCTCCGTCAGGATATGCTGCCACCCATCTTTCCAAATCTGCCCACATGCCCCAGCTTGATCCTGAAACGCCTTAAGAACAGTGTTTCTTTTCTCCCTTGCAAAGACTAGACCAGTACCAGCTCCTCCCAAGATACCCTAATAGAGCTATTTAACTAATTATGTGTAGAGAATATGTTACTGGTTTAAGTATTTGAATTAGGATATTTTTGTCAATGAAAAATTTACTGAAGAATGCATAATGTGAGAAAATTCAGTTCATATTCAGCAGACATAGAAGCTTGTGTCATTGAAGTATGTATGGATTCTGTGTTCATCATGTTAATCTATGGATTATGTGTGTGTGTGTGTGTGTGTGTGTGTGTGTGTGTGTGTGTGTGTGTGTGAAGGAAAGAACAAGGAGTTTATGGCACTGAAGTCTGCATAAGCAAGTAGAGACAGAATCAACATAATCAAATTATTTTACATTATCCCCATCATTATTGTTATTACTGAGCTTTACTTGAATGTCTAAGGATTAGGGATCCAGGTCCCACACTTTTGATATAGTCCATTCCATACAAGGTTCAAATACCACTACTGTAAATTTTTGTAGTATATGTATTTTTTTCTGCCACTACAACCTCGGGTATATAATTAGACACTCCATTGTCAATATTTTTTGTTTGAAATTTTGATAATTTCATAGGGTTCTTGAAAGCTATTTGAAAATATTTATTTCAGTGGACATTTAGACTGAAATTTAAATCTACTCATAAACAAGTGATAGGATTGGGAGATGCCTCGGTTGGCAAAGTGCTTACTGCACAGGCCTGAAGATCTGAATTCCATCCTCATACCCATGGAGAAGCTAAGCATAATGGTGTATAGCTGTAATCTCAGAGCACAGAAGCAGGCACAGAGAGACCCTCAGAGCTCATCTAGCCCAGGAAGTCATTTTAGCTCATTGGTGAACTCCAGAGTCAGTGGAATTTTACTTGTCTAGTAAAATAAAGCATAAGGCCAGAGAGGTAGCTCAGCAAATAAAACTTTTGTTGCTCGAGTATACAACTGGATTTTAGATTCCCAGCACCTGCATAATGGCCTACTTATAATCCTAGCTCACAGGAAGTATCAACAGGAATTCCATGGAGAAAAGCGCATGTTGGTTATCCACACTAGCTTAAATGGTGACCTCTGGGATTGAAGGTGCGTGGTTGATTGGCAGTTATGATTCACCAGACTAGCTTTAATATATATATTTCAGTTTTAATAAAGGAAAGGAAAGGGAACTTACAAATCCAAGGTTCCAGCGAGGAGCAGTCGCAGGCCCGCAAGATTTTATAAGTCAATATTAGCCTAAGGGGGACACGCCTAAGGGGGACACGCCTTTAGACTAAGGGGGACACGCCTTACAAAACAAGGTTTTTGGCTAGGCTTCCCCTTCATGGGATAACCAGATACCTTGCCTCATTGTACCAGATAGAGAACTCAAGGAAACCTGACATCAACCTTGTGCTGCATAGGAACACAAACTCATCTGAACAAATATATGTACCAGTGCTTGCATAACACCAACACATATACACACATGCACCACACACATACACACACACACATACACACACACACTTTCTCTCTCTTTCTCTCTCTCTCCTCTCTCTCTCTCTCTCTCTCTCTCTCTCTCTCTCTCTCTCTCCCTCAAATATCCACAATAGGTAAAAAAAATACATAAATAAATTAGCAAAGAGTAAGAAAATAGGACACTTGCTCTTCATCTCTGGCTTCCACATACATTGGCATGCACACACACAAACACACATACACACTAAAAAAGTATTTATTATTTTTGCAAATATGTGAAGGTAAAGTTTGCCAGCACTGAAGCAAATCACACAGTGATTCTTAAAACAAAGAGGATTGATACTTTGTAAAGGATCCATGATCTAAACTTCAAATATAACAGAAAATATAGCCACGTATTTTAGAAATTACATTTTTTGTATCTAAAACTTGCTACGTGTTTCTTTCTAAATCAAAGCATGTGTTCATTGCTCTTTTAAAACGTTTCTTTTTTGCCCTTCAACACAAAACCCCCATTGCATTTGTCTATGTCTTGACTGCAAAATTCTGAATAGTCTGGGCAATTATGGAATCCCACTGTGAGATCTTCACACGTTGCAAATGAGAATTTCAATGAACATGTACTTGGGAAATGAACGACAGATCGTCTGTTAGTGAGCATCTCCTTTATCTCTTTTGTCAACTCAAAACCAACATATATGTGTTTTGTGACTTTCTTCACATACATAAGAACACATCTGTTTCACCAGCCCGGACAATTCTCCTTAGTTCAACTCGTTTTTACCAACTATTTAAATGCCTTCTACACTGATGTTCTTTATTGTTTCTGTTTCTTTTATTATTCTTACTTAATTCTCTATGCAACTCTCACACCTGTTTCTCCACACTCTTTTAAGTTAAACTGCCAACCTGACTGGGTATTTTGCTGCAATAAGAAAATTCCGGGAAACTGTTGAACCTGAAGAAATGGCACAGTATCTACTGTGTAGGCAGAGGGACCAATTCCCATCGTAGAATCCATATATAAAAAAAACAAAACTATACATGCTAGTAGAGCACTTTCAATGCAAAGTTAGAGAAACAAAGGCAGGAAGAGGCATGGACTCAGTACCACATAACCTAACCTAATGGAATGCCCTGGTCCCAGAGGGAGACCATGTCTGTCACAATAATACTAAGTAACAATATCCAAGGTGCTCTCGCTGCTACACATATGTGCATGCATGTGTATTCACACATGTAAGTGCTCACCCCAACACATACACATCTATTATACATTTGTATCTGATGATTTCTCATTTTTAAGCATATATTGCAATGAAGGTCTCAAATAGTCAAAGGCAAAAGCAGAAGTAAGTCCCCTTATTTATCTTCACGCTCCACTTTTCTGAACCCAGAGAATCTGCAACCATCATTGTGACTGTGAATGAATTTTGTTATAAGAGACAAGGCAGAAAATATCGTCCCTGTGCCACAAGCTTCAGAAGCAGAGTGACCGATGAGACTTAGGAAAGGGAAGATTTTTGCATTGCTCCTCAGGATGGAGGAGTTAAGATTTTGAATGAACATGCCAGAAGCTGCAATCTTACATAGAGAATTCAGAATATCACCTTAAAGGAAAAAAAAAATTACCTATCAAAAGCACTTTACTTAGAACTTTTGAAGACATATATTTTGTGTGAGTAAATTCTTCAAGATTTAAGAACTTAAAAGGGAGCCACAAATATGTGGAGTACCAACTGAACTTGGGGGAAGCAAGTGAGGAAGGGCGAGAGGGAGGGAGGAAGAGCGAGAAACAGAGAGAGATAGACAGTGACAGAGAAGGGGACATGAACTGGTATTAGGTAGGGGACACAGAGGCATTGGAAGAGGAAAATAGCAGCGAGATGTAACCATACTTCAGTGTATCCATGCAGAAAATTCTCAGTAAATAAACTGTAAGAACAATGAACAAACAAATTGACCTTTATGTAAAAATGCAGAAATTTCAAGTGCCACATCTAGTGATATGATATTGATCAAAAAAAAAATGGTTGCCACCCAAGTCTGATAACCTGAGTTTGATTCCCAGAATCTGTGATGAAAGGACAGACACTGACTCTAGGAAGTTGTTCTTTGACTTCCACACGTGAGCAGTAGCATTAGCTTACTTGCACATGTACACACACACACAAACACACACATACACACAAAGAAACACAGACAAATATACACACTCACAAAATAGTAAACAAGTGTATAAATGTTTTTTGGGAATCTTAAAATCTTAATTTAAAAATTAAGAATAGAAGAATTTTACTGTAAGGTTGTGAGTTTAAGTAAAAATTAATTCATTAAAGCTGGGCGGTGGTGGCGCACGCCTTTAATCCCAGCACTCGGGAGGCAGAGGCAGGCTGATCTCTGTGAGTTCAAGACCAGCCTGGTCTACAAGAGCTAGCTCCAGGACAGGCTCTAAAGCTGCAGAGAAACCCTGTCTCGAAAAACCAAAAATAAAAAATAAAAATTCATTAATACATTTATCAAAAAACAGATGCATAGAGAACTCTAAATTAATTCTTGTTCAATTCCTTCCCCATTCCTTATCTCTGGGCTTTTAAGAGTTTTTGCTTGGGTAGGAACTGTATGGAAAATGTGTGGATAAAAATGTTCTTCTGTTCTACATGATATGAAAGGTCAGAAGGATGACATACATGGATGCTGTTAGGAGGCCACTTGTTAGTCTCTGACTGCTCAGCCCCAAAATAATTACACAGAATCCATATTATTTAAATCACTTCTCGACTTATTACCTCTAGCTTCATATTTGCTACCTCTTACATCTTAATTTAACCCATCTCTGTTAATCTGTGCATCACCATGAGGTCCTGTCCTACCAGCCAGGTTTCAGCACATCTGTCTCCGGCAGTGACACCATGACTCCTCTAAAGTCTACCTTCCTTCTCTCAGCATTCAGTTTAGTTTTCCCCACGTACCTATATTCCCTGCACAGGCACAAGACAGTTTCCTTATTCACCAATGGTTTCCACAGCATACAGAGGGAAGTCTCACACCACATGAACAAAGAACAAAACCCACAATATTACCAGAGAACATAACTATGTGGGGTTTAAACCACAGCATCACTAGAAAATTCAGAGAAGATAAGGCAAAGGGTGAATTTACCCTTCATGTTTCCTAGAAAACGACCTTAAATTCAAGTCAACAAGGAGACTTGTTTATCCTTCCATCTGCCTTTTCTCAAATTGAAATATATCCAGAACTATTTCTAAAAACCAGCAAACTTAAAAATTGGAACCCTCAACAATAGATGTCATTGTATCTGCCTGTCTTCCAAGACCCAGATCTGAACAATCCAGATTCTGACAGAAAGCTTTTCACTGCTGCCCTAGTCGAACATTTGTAACAGATTATTTGGAAAATGTTAAGGGCAAAGCCACATCTAACAACTCCCTTTCCAAATGCATCAGATTTTGATTTTAATAAAAACAAGAACCAAAGCTTTTGAACATCAATTTATATCAATGGAAGTTGTAAATAAAATATAAGACCTCTTTACACAGAGTTTACTCATGTAAAACTACTATGAAATCAATGATTTGTTTAAAGAATTTAAGGTCAGTTTACCTTGGACTCTGAAAATGCTTCCTCCACTGTGTGTGAGAGCTGTAAATATGCATATGTTGAGGCAGAAAGTAACAATACTTAAGTGCTTACATAAGTTCATGCTCCTGCCAGTGTCCAACATGGTCTCGTTTTGCCAGTGTTTAATACTCTTCTCTCCTCTGGTGAGAATATTGAATATTGAAGCAGGTCAATTTTTACTTTTATAAGGCTCATGAAAAGTCAAAGAAAGAACATTCAACATTGGGGAAAGAGCCAAATGTAATATAAGAAAAATCAATTCAGTATATAACATGTAAGAGAGAAGAAGAGAGGAAACCCTGCGAGAGGTAGACTAGATCTCATTTGCCTGGAAGAAAGAACATTATGAGTCAATGTTTCAAGGAGGGTCATAAGTGCTAGCATCTTGAGTGCAGGGTATGAGAATGTGGGAAGAAGAGAAAACACAGTGTGAGCTTGTTAGCAAGTTTATAAATTATGTATGGTTCAATATTTTATTTTTTAAAAAGCACAAGTCATTTTTCAACTTTCTTTTAGCTAGCTTTGTGAATATGGAAAGTAGAATAAAATGGGAACCAATACTTTAGGATGACAAGGGCAAAGGTAGGAAGAGAACAGTAGAAGACAAGGAGAGGGACAAAGGAGTTGAGACTCAGTAAATGAAAATACATTATTTGGAAGTTCTGGGACTTTAAAAGCACTTGGAAGAGGAGCTAAGAGAAGTTCTACAGAGACACAAGCCTCATTTAGAGACGAAAAAGAAGTTGAAGCAGACTAAAGTTGGCTGGTTCCATTCCTTATGAATCTCAAGGTGGAGAGAGAGAGAGGTCAAGTAAAGCATCTTATTGGTGTTTGGAAGCAGAGGAAAGGGAGGGATTGGACACATCTTTCAAAGGCATAGCTTCAGAAACTTGTAGTCCTCCTCCTCTCAACAAAGTCATCCACATGTGAATCCAACAGCAGGTTAATCATCTGGTAAAGACAGAACCTTCAGAATCTATTCACCTTTTAGTGATCAGATCCATCAGCTGGGTACCAAGCCTTCAACACATCAGGTTTTGAAAGAACACCTCACATCCAAACTGTAGGGCAGGTAAATACTATCTCAAGAGTAGGGAAAAATTAATTCACATTGATGCCTTGTGAATAAATTATATAATGACCTAAATAATGTAGCTTATCAGAAAGAAAATAAGGAGTGTTAATGAGAGGGCTGACATTTGGATTTGTTTATAACTTAAAGCAGTGCCCCTACAAGTCACAGGGTTATTTTCATTAAGGGATTATTGCAAGAACAAGCATAGTATTTACTGAAGATTACACTGGAAACCAGTATTGTTGTGAACCCATAACTTCTGGCACACTTATTTAAGAAAACATTCAGAGCTTTAAGAGAATTCTTCCCAATGAATCTGAAAAATGCTTGAATCAGATGTAATTTCTAGTTCTCTTGGTGTTCTTTTATGAGAGATGCCAAAGAGCAATGAAAGAGGGAGAGGATGAGGAGAATGGGGTAGACATTGAGAAACACACTGTCAACACACATGCTGATTCAGAGGCTGCACTCAAAGTATTTAAGGAATTTAGCCAAGAAAACAACAAATGGAAATCTCTACTGGGAGAAAGTGAATGTTAATAAACCATGTTGTCCCTGCATGAAATGCTCTCATGATGATGCTTATAAGCCCCAATAAAATGTCTATCTGTGATAAAGAGTCACCCATCCAGGTCACATAGGTCAGAAAGAGAAGGAACTGCATCCCACCTTCATTTGCTCATTGTCTTGTCACTTCAACTATAGATATAATGAAATCCTATTTTTCATAAAACCATTTTAAAGAGGTATTTATTTTTATTTTATGTGTATGAGTGCATGTATATTAGCACCATGTTCATGTGCAATGATTTTGACAGCCAGAAGAGGGAGCTACAGATGTGTTGGGAGCCACTATGTGCACACTGAGAAATGGATTGGGATCCTCAACAAAACCAGCAAGTGGTCTTAACTATGGAGTCATGTCTCCAGGACTGACCCTCCATTTCTTAAATGTAGCAATGGATAGTTCTTCCAAATTAAATGTGCATCTTTTTTTTATTATCTAGTTACAAGTAAGTCTACTGCCATTTATTAGAAAATGCTATATTTTCATCTGAAACACTTCCTCATTTCTAAGCTTATGGAATCCATAAAACATTGAATCAGTCACAAAGTAGTACATTATTTGGATATATTAATATATTACTTTTTCTTTTATTTTAGACTAATGTTTTATTAATTTAAAATAGTGTCAAATTGCTAATTTATAACTCCTAAACCATAGGAATTGGTCCTTTGCAGAACAAATACCAAAATGTGGACTAGGATGGAGCCTGACCTTCTGATCTGTGTGTAGAGTGAAACAGCTGTTAAGTGCATGTGGCATATGAACACTTGAAGTGGGGATCTGCCAAATGAAAGAGGGCTGAGGACATCACATAAACTCTGCAATGTGTTAATATCAAAACATTACCAGCAATGTCTCAATTATTATTTTTCTGAGCACTTTTGAGCACTATGAATTTTTTTTAGGCAGGCATAGCATGGGAGCAGTAGCTGAAATCTCATATCTTAAGACAAAACTATGAGGCAAAGAGAGCTAAGTGTAAAAGTCATAGACATTTGAAACCTCAAGGTCCACCATGAGTGACAACCTGCCCAACAAGGTGACACCTCCTAATACTTTCCAAACAGTTCCACCAACTAGGAACCAAGCATTCAAATACATGAGTCCATGGAAGTCATTATGTATCAAGTTATCACAGATAGAGAAATCATCTACTCTGTGGGAGCTATTGTGGTGTTGGTATCATAATCATTTTACCATATTTCCTAGAAAAGCAAGATAAGATTCAGGACTGTTAATTCGCACTGATCAAGGGGAAATTTCAACTCTAAAAAGGGACTATGACTTCTTATGCCACAGTATTCTACTTTTAACCAAAACATAGCATATGCGTAGTGAAAAGTATTAAAGTATGGCTTAAACGGTTTTCTAGTCCAGCAGTATCTGAGTTGGGTCTTTAGCAAGGAACAGGCAATGAATAAACTGTCAGGCACACAAATCTATTTTACATGTAAAATGAAGCATTAGAAGTAGGAATTACATTAGAGTACTCATTTACTAAATATTTTCTTGGGTGAAAAACACCAGGATCCTTCATCTCCAGAAATGCCAAAAGATTAAAGGGCTAGTTATACAACTGATTCGAAGAGGAGGAGAAGATAGGAAGGAGGGACACAAGAGGTGCAAAGAAAATAGAGGAGGAAGAGTGTGAAGAACAAGGGAGAGAAACAAAAGCATATTGCTCATAGTAGATTGTTACTTGGCTTAAAATGATAAAATTAAAGTATTTCACAAATCTAGCCCTATAAATTTCACACTTACTATGTCCAAAACATTTGTCAAAACACCACATTGGTCTCCCAAGAGGATGTCTATTTAAAATAAACAATACCCCTCTCCAAAAGGCTCATGGTTCATCACAAAAATGGTGCAGAAATATAGCAAGAGCCATCACTTGGGAAGGACTCCTGCAATACAGTGTCTTTGGGACATGAGAGGGCTGCTGTAGTCAGAAATGTCTAGTTACTATGGTGGACTACTCAAGAGTCACATAAGATCAAGCCAGTCAAAATTTCAATACGGACTAGGGGTGTCTTTCTGAGGACCTATCCTTAGCTGACGGTTTACTGGCAGTTGCTAATTGCTGTGGGGAGGGAGAATCAGTTTTCTTCATGGATGTTGCCCTTGGTGAATTGCCCAAGTTCCAGTAGACAGCCCTTGTTCATGTACATATGAAAATCACTAATTGAGCTAAAGTTACAAAAGAAAAAGACATTGGGGGGGCAGACAAAATGGAAAAGAGATCTCTGAGGAGTTAGAAGTACAAGAATGGAGGTAGATATGACCATTTTACATTTGACATTTTACACTTACACACATATGAAATTTTTAAAAAATAAAAATAAATAAAAGCACATGAACTTTGGAGGGAGCCTTTTTGGAAAGGAGAGTGAAGAATTGAAAGATGTGGAAAGAGAGCTGAATTAATCAAAAAGGATTACATACAAGCACAAAATTTACAAATAATAAAAAAGAAAAAGTAAGCTTGATTATAAGGCCCTAAAAGATTTACATATGATACATTCAATTATCATCAATATAATAGAATATTTCGCTAATTTAAAAGATAATGTCCTTGTAAGTCATGTATTTGAGGAATTTTCTGCTAACGCTAAATTGAAAAGAAAGACATTTCGAATGGGAAAAAAACATCTCTGATAACTCATATCTTCATAGGTCAATGGAAGTGTCTGTGTAGGAGGGGAAATGCATACAAGGGAAAACTACTAGTAGGCTGTCAATACTTGAATATCTGTGGGAAACTCCTCTGTTTACTGCCCCAGAGATACAGTGCATTTATCAGAAAGGAGTATCTGTCCCAGGTCATCAGAAGGAAAGGGAAAGTCAACACAAATGACCAGAAATCACTCTTTAAAAGTCAAAATAAAAAAAATAAGAGAAAAAGTAAAACAGGAGGAGTGACTCTAAAGATGCCCTGTGGGTGAGAACTGGATTCTGACTCTATCAGCAAAGTCCTGTTGAGGTGATGAAGCCTCTGCTAAGATGTCAAGATTAATTAGATTTCAATCCATCAAAGTATTGACACCAAAGATCTACCTGTCAGAGTAATATGTTAGATGACAGCACATGAGTGAGATCAGGGTGTCATACATACAAAAAGAGACATGGGTGACAGAGGAGGGAAAAGGTTTGTCAGTCCAGTTCCTGAAAAATCTTGTGGCTAGTTTTCAAACCTTGGAATGGACCATTTTGGCAGCAAATACCAGTGGAATACAAGAGAACGTGAAAAGGTTTATAAAAACACAAATTTTAAAGTTTGCCTATTCATTCTGGTATCCATAGCTATCTATCCCTGAAAGAGCCTCTCTGTCAGATATGTTCATCCAACCAAACAGCCTTCAGTTGTCAGTAAAGAGATACTTTTATGTTTACTAGTTCATCCAGTATAAATCTTTTGCTCAATTATAGGTAATTTTTAATCATTCCATAAAAAGCATATGAGAAAAAATGAAGACAAATATTTCAAAATCTTTAGAGTATATCAGCAAATATTTTCTAGTCTTCTTAAATAAAATATAGTAAGTATGGAATATATAAGCTTATTTTTTTCTTGTTGCTCCCTATGGCAAGAGATCCATTTTACCCCAAGAAACCAGGAACATGCCTTCAGATCAGGGATATATTTTACTTCTTTCTCAAGGTACTAATCAGAAAGCATTAGGCACACTATGAACTCAAAACTTAAGTGCATGACTCACAGGAAAACAAAGCATAAGGGTCAAGCATTGCCAGTTATTATCTCTATGTTCTTGAGCAAGATAATTTTCCAAACCTTTTTTCCCTAGACATAATATTAGAGTGGCAATACCATCCAGCATTCATGGCAGATTTGTATGTCAGCAACTAAGCTATTATGGGGGAGTTTATTATAGTACTTAATACTCTCATGATGTCAAATCACCTTCATTCCAATTTTACCAATTAGGAAAATGTGGAACAGAGTCAGCTCTTATTCAATGTTCTGTACAAAGAAAGCATGAAGCTAGGATTTGAACCCATCAATTCGTATTCATAACACACATTTTTAATCACTAATAATGATAACTTGTTATCTTTACATTGGTGGATAAAAGCAGTGAATATGTTGATATTCACTGTTTCAGGATAGCAAGCAACATTGTTCAGTTGTGTTTGAGATAATACAGGTTAAAGCATCTGTTGTCAAGGAGATAATGGTTTATATATAAAATTATTTCCCACATATTCATAAAAAGCTATTCCTGTCTCCACAGACCCAGTTTAAAAAAAAGTGTCAACTGTCAACATCACTGTGTCTTTTTCTCTTCCCATAGTCTTCAGTCTTATGAATTGAAGGCAGAAGCATACTGCAACCAGATGTTCTTTAGGTGCTTTGGTTTGAATGCACCTATGTTCTGAGTTCATCACTGATAGGATGTCTGAAATTGCTTGTGGGGCAAAATGAAAGGAGCATAATGCTAAAGTGAATCTCTAGGACATATTTATAAAATGTCTAATTCTCTATCCAAGTACTTAACAGACTTCCTTATTTTTGTGACCATGTATTCAAAGACAGCTTTGGTGAGAAGATGGATTCTCTGCAAGAGTGTCCACACAAAATGAATACCACACTTGAGACACTGATCCTAATTCTATCAGTAGGTTTAAATCAAAAGCATTCCCAAAGTTCATCTCACTAAATGCTTACATAAAGAAGCTTGAAAAGTCCCACACTAGCGAATTAACAGAACATTTGAAAACTGTAGAACAAAAAGAAGCAAACAAACCCAAGAGATCCAGATGGCAGGAAATAATCAAATTGAGAGATGAAATCAACAAACTAGAAACAAAGAAAACAATACAAAAAAATCAATGAGACAAAGAGTTGGTTCTTTGAGAAAATAAACAAAATAGACAAATCTTTATCCAAACTAACCAAAAAGCAGAGAGAGAGAGAGAGAGAGAGAGAGAGAGAGAGAGAGAGAGGAGAGAGAGAGAGAGAGAGAGAGAGAGAGAGAGAGAGAGAGAGAGAGAGGAGAGAGAGAGAGAGGAAAGAGAGAGAGAGAGAGAGAGAGAGAGAGAGAGAGAGAGAGAGAGAGGAGAGAGAGAATACCCAAATCAACAAAATCAGAAATGAAAAGGACATAACAACAGACACAAAGAAAATCTAGAAAATCATCAAGTCATATTTCCAAAACCTGTACTTCACAAAGTTGGAATATTTAAAGGAAATGGACAACTTTCTGGATAATTATCACTTACCAAAATTAAATCAAGAGCAGATAAGTAAATTAAATAGACCTATAACTTCTAAAGAAATAGAAGCAATCATCAAAAGCCTCCCAACCAAAAAAAAAAAAAAAAACCCCTCAGGGCCAGATGATTTCAGCTCAGAATTCTACAAGATTTTCCAAGATTAACTAGTATCAATACCCTTCAAATTGTTTCACACAATAGAAACGGAAGGTACATTACCAAACTCTTTTTATGAGGCTACAATTACCCTGATACACAAACCCATATAAAGACATTTCTTAAGTAAGAGAATTACAGACCAATCTCACTCATGAACATTGATGCAAAAATCTCAACAAAATACATGCAAATAGAATGAAGAGCGCATCAGAACCATCATCCACCATGATCAAATCAGTTTCATCCTAGAGATGCAGAGATGGTTCAACATACAAAAGAAAATCTATCAACATAATCTATATAAACAAACTGAAAAATAAATACTACGTGATCCCCTTATTAGATGCTGAAGAAGCTTTCGACAAAATACATCATCCCTTTATGAAAAAGGTCTTGGAGAGATCAGGGATATAAGAAACATACCTAAACATTATAAAGACAATATACAGCAAGCCACGGCCAACATCAAACTAAATGGGGAGAAACACACAGTGATCCAACTGAAATCATGAACAAGACAAGGTTGTCCACTCTCTCCATATCTATTCAATATAGTTCTTGAGGCCCTAGCTAGAGCAATAAGACAACAAAAGGGATACAAATGGGAAAAGAAAAAGTCAAATTCTCACTATTTATTGATATGATAGCTTACATACATGACCACAAAATTCTACCAACAAACTTCTACAACTCATAAACACTTTCAGTAAGGTAGCAGGATACAACATTAACTCAAAAAACAATCAGTAGCTCTCCTTTACACAGATAATAAATGGCTAAGAAAAAAATAAGAGAAACACCAACCTTCACAATAGCCACAATAGCATAAAATATCTTGGAATAAATTTAACCAAACAAGTGGAAAACTTGTATGACAAGAACTTTAAATCTTTGAAGAAAAAATTAAATAACACATCAGAAATTGGAAAGATTTCCCATGCTCTTGGGTAGGTAGAATTAACATAGTAAAAATAGCGATCTTACCAAAAGCAATCTACAGATTTATTTATTTATCTATCTATCCATTTATTTATTTATTTATTTATTTATTTATTTATTTATTTATTCGTGTTGAAATACTAAATACACTATCCTGCTATACTATAACAGGGAAGCCATATTCAACAATACTGTTAACATTTAAAGAGGTGGTAAATGTATAATCGCTACATTTACAAAAAAGTTAAAGGAAGAGAATAAAGATATAGAGGGAAGCCTTCAATTTTTTTTCTTTTTTATTAAATTATATAATTTTTACAAATTTTTCACCTCCTCCCAAAAATTTTTTATATTTGACTTATGCATTTGAAATTTCCAAAGAAAATCGCAAAATATTAAGATTTAATAGATATGTAGCTGTATATGAACTACTACTTTATTTTTAAATTTGAGCTTATTTAAATTATCAAATCAAGGAAGAACATAGAATATACTTCTATCCAAAACCAAAATTAGTTCCCATCTTTCCCTGGACCCATTACAGCTTACAGTGGGCAAGTACTATAGCATGGGACTGAAAGGAACACACTAAGGCAAGATGTACAGAGTTTAAATTCCCTCGTGAATGCTTTCCCAACGACTGCAAATGAGGAAGCTGCACAACTTTTCTATACCTCAGTTTCAGGAGTTGAAAATTAAAGGCAAAGCCAATGCTTCCATCAGTGCAAGTGCTAAGCTCAACTTTATCTCTCACTGTCGTACTAAGTGCAATGCAAAGAGCGGAACTCTCTGTGTCAGATTGTACTGAAGTATTGCTTTCTGGAAGGATGCTTTGATTTAAGGGCATAATCTTTGTAAAAATAAAACTAAATTCTTGAAACTGTGTAGATTTTTAAAATTGTTTTGTTCATTTTATACACCAACCACAGTTTCCCCTTCCTTCTCTTGTTCTGATCCCCTCAACTGTGCCCCCCAACACATTCACTCCTCAGAAAGGATGAATCCTCTCATGGGGAGTCAATAAAGCCTGGCACATTCCTTCACCAGGACCAAGCCCATCTCCACTGTGTATGAAGGCTGAGCAAAACATCTCATCATAGGGAATGGGCTCCAAAACTTAGTTCATCCACTAGGGTCCTAAAATTTTTATTAGCTCTTCCATAGATACATCACCTTCATGTGTGCATACTTTTTGAGAACAGTGTATATAAATATACAGGACACATTTTAACATTTGATCTTATTTATTCCTTTCTTGGAGTTGATATTTTTTCTATTGTGTGAGGTTTCAAAAATTAATTTATAGTAAATATTCTATTATTATAAAAAGATAATCACCAGAGTCTATAGAGTCGCTTAAGGTTGGCAATTAATGCATTTGAATTATTAGTTATCTTTCTTAACCAAATTGAAGCCACTTTCAAACTTCCAAAGTGTATCTCTACATCTCATTCTCTGTGGTTAAAATAATTTATTTATGTCAGGGGGCATAGATATGGTACGATGCAATGGAAAGTTCCGAAGACAATTTGCAGAATGAGTATCAGAAGAAACAAACTCAGGGTTGGCAACATGTGTCTTTTACCCATTGAGCTAAGTGGCTGGCCCTTCATATTCACGTCGATGCAAAAGAAAGTTTCACGAACTGTGAGCCCTCACTTTAAGGTGAATTTATCCAATAATAAATGCTCATTATGCACATGTTTTAAAACAGCTGTGAGTTCAACTCTGCTATCATCCATTGCATGCTTCTCTGTCCTGTCTGCCAAGAAATCATCTGAATCTTTGCCAAAAGAAACTCAGATATATGGCTAATTAAATTCATCTAATCTGCACACTTGTTAACCTTCTCATGAAAGGAAATGAGGTAAGTTTGGCTTGACTTAAAGTACTGATGTGAGCTCTTAGCATCCTCACTTAGAAGTACTCACACACTGTTTGCAAGATGGCTCATTCTGTACTTTTTCTGGGAAGCCAAAGTACAGCCTGTAATTTCTAGGAACTGTACCTATCTCATCTCTCAACTGTGGTAATTTTTGGACCACACCAGTATTATCTTTTGGGTATCACAAGTTACATACATAGAGTAAAATGTACTGATTCCAAATGACTCAATTCTCTGTCATCTAATTACATCTTGAGATTTTATTTTCACTTATACACATGTGCCTTAATATTCCTGGTGCTGATCATTCTCCTTGATAAAGAGGTCAAGGTATTTGTTTGTTGAAAGGATCAGAACTTATAACTGCTTCAAATAATCAAAGAACATGTAACTGTTCATTCTTGGCTCAAACCACCCTATGATCTTTTTTTTTTTTTTTGTAGTTCTCCAATCTATTGACTACATCATTAGCATGACATGGCTTGTTTTGCTGCTAACATCAAACCTGGATTTATATTTCCTTATTCCTATTTCACTGGAGAGAAAAGGAGAGACGGGGTAAGGGATATATTCCAATGAAAGTAGGATGTAACACTTTTCCACTAAAATAGTTGGTCACCCTTGTGTGAAAGCCTCATCTGTATTTCAAGGTGGTCCAATTCGAGCTCACTTGTTGAAATCTACAAATAGATCAAGAACTGGGGAGAACAAATCAAAGAAAATATGCCTCTTAAAATAGAGTTTGTTAAAAGATAATGCGAAATTCTAGAATTCTAGGTAGGAAACTTAGGAAATTAATGGGAAATGGAAAGAGTCTGTTTATCTGTTTAATATTATGTGGATTCTGTTCCACTAGAGATCACTGACCAGAACAATCAGGAATGGAGGGAACTTGCTTTCTAATGCCGTATCTGTTATGAACTAGATGCAAAGACCATGTGAAAGTCATAGATCTTGACTGTTAATGATTATTCTGCAACCGAGGCATGACCTTGATTTAAATATCTGTAAATCAAAGGTTGAAATTAGTTGAATCTTACATGATGCAGGCAAAGTGATGCAGCTGTGGCTGTTTCACACCAGAGAGGCCAATTAACCACAGTAGTTACCTTCTCTGAGGACTGGCTCTTAGCAGTCTTAGTCTAAAATAAAAGGCCTGGAAGATTCCAGGGACACAGCTTGCCTCCAGTCCACCTTGGAATATTAAGAAAGCTAGCCAAAATGCCAAGAAGGTGATCATGAGTATCGGGGCAGATGAACTTCCCAGTGAGAGAGAATGCCATGTGACAAAAAAGCAAAAATCCTCTCAAGTCCTTTACTGAGGGATTCAATTGGAAGGTATTGCCCAAACATAGGATATTTCTTTCCACATCAGTTAATGGAATCAAAATAATCCTCCACAGCCTAGCCTACAAGTAAATCAACATAGACAATAAACCAGGAAAGCTCTTTCTCACGTAATGCTAGTTTGTTTCAGGTTGGCAATTACCACTAACCATCACACTAAACCTGGTTATTCCCAAGAGTAACAGTGTACATTTCAGTGGTGTTTAATAAAATTTTTTTATTCATCTTGACCAATCCATGTCAAGCTTTTTGTTTATGAATATTCATATTCCTGTTGTACCTTTTACATTTCAGCTCAGGGGAGGTTATCATTCCTATCATTCACCAGCAACAAAATGTAGACCACAAATCTCATAGTGATGTAGAAACAGAAGATATTATCATTTCTATGAAATCTCATGTCTACAGTTTACCAAGATCTGAAAATCAGAGAGGTTATGTTTATCATTCACAAACTAAGAAGTTCTGCTTTAAAGTGGCAGTATAATAAAAATAATGTAAGATTAAAATGAAGGGCTTTGCATATAAAATAGATGGACAACAATGTTATATTTTATGTGTTTGTTCAGTACTGATAGTGTCTGCAAAGTATAATGGAAGTTTGAAATCTGAAGTCATTGAATCACCTTCAAAACTTTCCCGATTAACTTCTTTTTTTTTCTTTTTCTTTTTCTCATTTTTTTATTCAAGATTTCCATCTCCTCCCCTCCTCCTCCGTCTTCCCTCCCCTCCCTTCCACCCATACTCCCACTCCACCCCTCTCCAAAGACAAAGAGCCATCAGGGTTCCCTTCACTATGTTAAGTCCAAGGTCCTCCCAGCTCCCCCTAAGACCAGGAAGGTGAGCAACCAAACTGACAAGGCTCACAGTGAGCCCGTCCATGCTGTAGAGTTCATGTTCATTGCCATTTTGCCTCCTCTGCTTTTTCTTATCATATATACTGCTAAAATATTTTAAGGAATATAGCTGGAATTTTCTGTCCCACCTACCAGTCCCAATTTAGCACATGGAGACTTTTTTAATTATGAAAACTAAGCTAGTCACTTTTGTTGTAAAGAGGCTGCTTGTTGGTTCCAGATGCTCAGACCCAAAATAATTACACAGAAACTGTATTAATTAAATCACTGCTTAGCCAATTACTTACATGTATTACTAGCTAGCTCTTACATCTAGAATTAACCCATCTCCATTACTTTATGTTTTACCACAAGACTCATGGCCTACTAGCAAGGTTTCAGCATGTCTGTCCCTGGCAAAGGCTCCATGGCTTCTCAAAACTCTGCCTTCCTTCTCCTAGCATTCAGTTTTTTTTCCCTGCCTACCTCTGTTCCCTGTACAGGCCCAAGACAGTTTCTTTATTAATCAATGGTATTCACAGCATATAGTGGGGAATTCCAAATCACCTCCCCTTTTCTGTTTAAATAAAAAGTTTTTAACTTTAACATAGTAAAATTACATATGACAAAACCAGTATCAATCAAGAATTACAGTTGCAATATTTATATCTACTTTGTCTTTTATCATAACTATGGAAAACTATAACTATCAAGTCTTCAACTCCATCAAAAACTCCAGAAGAATAAAATATTACCTCTCTCCCATTTTGCGTGTCCAATTCATTCTACATCTGTCTGTCTTTTTTGCCCTTCATCTTCCTAGCATGCTGTCTGCCCTAAAAACCTGTCTAGCTATTAGCTAGTTAGCTTTTAATTAATGCAATCATAGTGATTCACTGCCGTGTACCGTGTCCCCAGTCTGCGCTCTATGCGCTAGAACCCAGTTTGCGAGCTTCGAGCAAGGGGCTGGAGGTTGAGGAAACACGCAGAGACAGACCAACACAAGGACCTTCAAACACTGGTACCAAAGCCCTTCTTTAATAGCACCATGGAGGCTTAAATACCCTGCAGTCAACGGCCAACAGGTGAAAATCCCATCCTCTGATCCTCTAGGTAAAGCACAGCCTTCAGTAACTTCAACTAGAAGGCTCTAGACAGGGAAGAGCAGCTGAAGGCCAGGACTCATTAGTCCCAACAATTCACAGTGTAAAGGAATATTCCACAGCAAAAGGACTATCTATGTAGCCTTGTCTTTCAATTATAATCCCATTTAGAACTCCTGTGGTTAGCATCCCACTCATGACGAATCTACTAGAGGCCTCTCTATCTTCACTTTTCAATCAGGCCATTCACTATCAGAACTTCTGAGCAGGCAGAAATGTGCCTTTACCGTGAGGTGAGGGGAAACAAAGAGTTTCTTTGGGTTTTAGCCACATGATGATGCAAAGAAGTCATCAGGAAAAAAAATTATTTTCTTAGAAACAATGTAAAGTGTAAAAGTATATTAGATTTTTAAAAAATCATGATGCTGGAAAAATTATCGAAGAGTATGAGAAGTAATTTTAAGACATAATTTACATTAAGTATACATACACCAAAATGAAGGACCTATCCTCCTTCATGCTGCAAAAGTATTTCTGCAATCAAATGAAGATTCTGAGTCACTTAGAAATTTGAAATCAAGGTTTATATAGAAATGAAAGACATGAAAGCACAGTAGCAGTCAACAGTACTGTTTGAAAGCTGATTCCTGGGTGTGAGACTTATTGAATCCAGAACATGCAGGGTTTCTTTGACAAAAAAAAAAAAAATCAGAAAGATGACACTTTGGGATGTCCTCAAGAAACTTTGCCACATTTGTGGGAGAATCTCACCTCGTTCTCCAAGGAATTTAGGATTTATTTTTAAGACCATTTCAACTGGAAAGACATATTAAATCAATTTCCCTTTACTACAAAGAAATTGGAAAAGGCAATCAGTAAACTAACATAGGAGAACTGGCTCAAGACAGAGAAACTGATGGTATAATTCCAGGTTCTTGGGAAGTGATGTCTGTTACAAGGTTTTCAAAGTTATTTCAATTACACCAGAGTCATTGCTATGCATCTGGTGGACACTCAAAAATATTAGCAGTTATAGATCCAAATGAAAGTTTATCACACAGTGTAATCTAAATTATCATACCAGAAGTAGGGACCTTGGGGTTGGTAAAATGGCTCAGAAAGTAAAGGGCTGCCTGTGCATGCCTGGTGACTGATGGAGGAGAGTTATCTGTCTATGTTTCTTTCATTGGTTAATTAATAAAGAAAACTGCCTTGGCCCTTTAAGAGACAGAAAATTAGGTAGGTGGAGTAGACAGAACAGAATTGTGGGAACAAGGAAGTAGAGTGGGGGAGACGCTTCAGGCAGTCGCCATAGTGAGTCTCCATGCTTCTCCTCTCTGGGATGGACGCAGGTTAAGATCTCTCCTGGTAAGCCACACCTCGTGGTGCTACACAGATTACTAAATATGGGTTAAAGGAAGATGTGAGAATTAGCCAATAAGAGGCTGAAACTATGGGCCAGGCAGTGTTTTAAAAGAATACAGTTTCCGTGTAATTATTTTGGGTGTAAAGCTAGCCGGCGGCAGGGTGGCGGGTGGCGGGACACAGCCCCGCCACCGCTTCCTTCTCCAGGTGACAGGAGTATGATCCCCAGGACCAAAGGGAGAAGAGAATAATCAGCTCCTCAATGTCATTCTCTCTGACTTCCACCATTGAGTATACACACACACACACACACACACACACACACACACACACACACGTGTGCTCACACGCATGCAGGAATGTATACTGTATATATACACATCTGTGTGATAATAATAAAGGATTTCAAATTATTTTTAAATGGCACTGGGAACATTCAAGTTATTATTTTCTTATGCCAGAATGCTTATTAATGAAGCTACCACCTTTAGAAAGGCTACCATAGTGAGCTTTCTAACTGCTTTGTTGAGTATGCATGAATTATTGAACCAGGAAGCAGGTCATTTCCATGTACTGGAAGTTTAGTACCTTGGTCTTGGATTGATCAACCTTTTGAACTATAATAAATAAACGCTTAATTGGATTGGAGAGATGGCTCAGCTGTTTAAAGCACTTCTAGTTCTTGTAGAAGATCTGGATTTGATCCCAGAAACCACATGGCTACTCACAACCACTATTAACTCCTGTTTCAGACCATCTGATCCCTTTTTCTGACTTCTATGGGACTCAGGAATGTATGTGGTAGACATGGGCAAGCAAAATACTTATGCATGTAAAATAAGTAAACAAGAAACCTGGCTGCTTAAGGTGCCTACTCTATGGTAATTTTCTTACAGTGGATGTTATTCTTTGGTTCATGGGCTTATGTATTGAAGGCTATTTCATAAGTAATGATGCCATTGGATAACTGCGCAGACCTCAGCAGCTCGGCACAGTTAGACATCATTAAGGGAGCCTTGCAACCAAAGAAGTCACCGCACCAGTGGTCCAGCCTGGGAGTATTAGTTACATCAGCTCTTCTCTTCATGTTTCCATTCTGACTATAAGGCCTCCTAACTACTCCTTCCTAACCATTTCTCCTGGGCATGAAACTCACTCTCTCTTGCCTTCTTTACCCTGCCATGATGTTGCTGCCATACCATATGCCTAACACAAGGCAGAATAAACACGGACTACACCCTCTGTACCAGTGAGCCCAAATACAGCGTTTTTTTTCCCTTTTAAGCTGCTTAAGTCTGGCATTTTGCTATCACCAAGGAAAGTTGGCTACCATAATAGCTCAAAAAAAAAAAAAAAAAAAAGCAAAATGAAAGCGAAGTAAATGGGAGCCTTGCAACCAAAGCAGTCGCGGCTCCCGTGGCCCAGCATGGGAGCGTTAATTACATCAGATCTTTCTGCCTGCTGCCCCAGTCTGAACCCCTTGGCGGTTCAGGTTCATGAGCAGAAATCTCATCACCCCATCCCTTGTTTCCTGATGAGTGAACAGTTTCTTTTCCTCTCTGAGCCATAATAGAAATTAGATTCCATATTGAACTAGCCATCTGGTGGATATTCTTGGCAAAACTATCTTTGTGACTTCTACTGGAGTAGGTTTGGTGAGTCTGTAGAATCCTGCATGGAAGGGATCAATCAACTAGTAGAGAGAATTAACTTAGGCGGTGCAAAGCTTTTGCGTTCTACCCTTTTCTGGGAAAGGAGACAGCCTAAAGCTTGTCACAGGGTTGGGGGAGGTTAAAAGGAAAACATAAATAATGTCACCCAGAATGTAATATGGTTCAGTGGACGAAGTAGGGTCAGCTATTACGGAAAAGAAGCTGAGATCGTTAGACGTTAACAAGGCAAACTGTGACGAGAGGAAGACGGTAATGAAAGGGGATCGGGGTCCTGAGGGCAGTATGGGAACACCAGGTGGAAAGTGGAGCCGTCTAATGGAAACCACATTCTCTGCTCCGGAAATGAAGTCTCAGCTCTCACGCAGTAACCAAGAAGGGTGGATGACATTACAGAGTTGAAGGAAGTGGACAGAGGAAGTTGTAAATACAGTGAGGAGCAGAGAGCAGTAGGCAGCCTGAGAGATGATTCTAAAGTCAGAGCCCAGAGAGCTTTGAAACCGCCCGAAGGAAGGCAGAATTGCACCTGGGCAATGCCACACGTCCCACGATCTAGATTCTAACCGTGCGGGAGAAAAATCAGCCAGAAGGAGACGGCACAACAGAGTGAGAAGCAGAATTGGTTAATGTTAAAATGTTTCCGGTCAGATTTTTCCAGGGGAAATGATACATGAAAGCCTTTGGAAATCAACCTGTGGTGAGTGACATGTTTCTTTAGTGTTGGTGTGAAGTTCAAAGCCCGCCTGATGTTCTGCCTGGAGAATCCTGCCTTTCTCTGATTTGACTCAAAGTCATGAAAATTGTTTGTGGACCTGGAGCTGAGGGCCTGATGGGGACTTTCTGAGCTTTCAAAGTCCTGACAATATTGAAGCAGCGCTCTCCTCTTCAGGTGCACATGCTGCCCAGCACCAGGTCTGTGGCAGCACCATCCCCTTCCTGTAGAGAAGCAAAAGGCTGGGGAAGCATCCCAGCGCCTGAGAGCTCCTTCTTCCCAATGGGTTGGATGAGACAAGCAAAATTCCCAAGGAATGATGGTATCATAGCTCACACTGCTCCTGCTTTCAACCAAGCCCTCCATAAATATTGCTTCCTTTTACCTGCTTTCTCTATAGGTTTAAGAAAAGCCAAATTAGTGTTTTAGAGTCGGAGCTTGCTCCAGCTTGGATCCCAACAGTCCCTAAAGGCCTGGGTAAGCATTGGTCC
Organism: Arvicola amphibius; assembly: GCF_903992535.2. Lineage (NCBI taxonomy): Eukaryota > Metazoa > Chordata > Mammalia > Rodentia > Cricetidae > Arvicola > Arvicola amphibius. Next base: position 18,280,306 of record NC_052055.2, on the reverse strand, counting down.
CTAGTCTGTAGCACTATCAGAAGATGGTGGAAATAAAACTTAATTGGAAATTATATCCCTGGGGGATGATATGGAAGCGTCCCTGCGACTCTGGGCTCTCCTCTGTCTGTCTGCTTTCAAGCTGTATAGGTGCACATTCTCCATCTCTTTCTACCTTGATTCACTGTCTCGCTGCAGGCACAAATGCACCTGAGTATGGACTGAAACTTGCTTTTCTTTTGTCTCAAGCCTTTTGTTACAGTATGCTGTCTGACACAGAGCCTTACTTTCTCTACAACAAACAAAACAAAATGCATAACACAAATGAAACTCTTTCGCTTAACGAAAATCAGAATTGCTTGAAGATTTCTACCGTCTAATTTGGGGATGTAACACATTTCTGGTTTTTCATTCATTTTCTTGCAATTTTTTTGTGTGTATGTGGCATCACTAATATAAACTAAGCATTGCATAATTTCTGGAGATTCATCAGGATACAAGACATACTCAGTCATTGTGAACTTATATTTAGTAGGAATATGAATAAATTCTCAGTTACTTAGTCAGAGTTGCTCTTAGTGCTATCGGGAAACCTTGGGAATTCCTTTGAGGGTTCGTAAAAGGATGTATCACTTAGACAGGGTGATATTCAGAAGTCTTCAGTAAGGATGAAATACATTTTTTAATACTCAAAATTAAGTGGGTTGCAGGTTGTACATAAGGTAAGAGACTAAGAAGAAGGCATTTTATCTGGAAAGAACAGTCTGTACAAAGGCTGTGAATTGCAGAAGGGTCAATTCACAGCTTGTTTAAAAACTGAAAGAAGCACAAAGACTTCAATGAAAGTGAGAGTTGCCTACCAGTTAGGTAGAGATTTGCAAGCCACACTAAATTATTAGGGCGTTGAGTCAGGAAAGTCAAAAGTCTCCATTGTTCTTTAAGAAGTTTTTCTCAGTGGCTCTGATGTTATTGTTCACATGTTTTGCTTCACGCTCTTTCCTGTGTTGTGATGTGACATTTGGAGCTGATTTCTTTCTGACTTACCCTTTTCTGTCCTGGAAGGATCCTCCTTATGGTTTGTTGGGTTCCATTTACACTACCTATCAAACATGGGCTGTGCATACTTCATCCCCAACTCTGTCTGGTGACCAGTAAAGGAAAAATAGAAACAGGAAGTGGTGGGAACTGGGAAATACTATGTAAAGTGCAGTTTGTTTTAATTTAGTAGACTCTGCTTGTTAGCATCTCACGGGAGCTATCTCTGGGAACAACTGATTGGAGAAATCATCAAGCCAACAAAAACTATTGCCAGAAAATACATATACACAAAATACAGAATCCTACATATAGACATAAAATTGTATGTATAGAAATATATATATATAATTTTATATACAATATACATGTATAAATGTATATAATCATATCTATAGCCTATATATATATACATATATATATATCCTATTTGCACTGAAGGAGAGAGAGAAAACATTAAAAAGAATGGCTTCCATTCTTCCTCATGAGTTCAATGCCTTGCATGGTATTTTGAGCACAATATATAGCACATACAGTACATTCATGAGAACAAATGTTCTGCCATGTGATATGCATAATTTTCTCTTCTATCCATTATTAGTTGCTTTCCAATATATACACGGAGAGATAAAAAGGAAGCTCCCAGTGTACTCCAGCAGAACTCAGGGATATCCATGGGGGTAAAGCAGCGACAACATTCTCAAGCACATACATAATTTTTAATGCCATCTCAAACTGTCCTCTGAATCCATGAACTGGCAGAGTTGCTAGAAATTCAGAATTGTGATAGACCTGACTGCTGAGAGATGTTGAAGGCTATCCATGTTGAGCTGACCTCCTCTCGGAAATCAATGCTAATAGGATAATTTCCAGATGATACAGAAAAAGAAATCTTGTTTCTATTTCCAGGTGAAGTTGCAAGACTGCCTCCTTCTGAGAAATTTCTTTCAGGAGAAAGAAAAGCTTGTCTCCTCCCAGCTCTTTGTGCTTTGTGTTTATAGTTCAAATGGTACATTTTTATTGTATTAGGCATTTAAAACACAATTCCCAGCACATAGTATTTCAAATTTTTGAGTGTATAGTCTTATAATGCTAAAATATATTTTTGGTTAGCATTTATCCCCGCAATAGATGATAATAATCCTGTTTTGTCACCATCTAGCTGATACAGAGAAGCCACCTGACAAATGAAGTGGAGGCTAGGATGGATGGAAACCAGAATGAATGTGGAATTTAACATCCCCAGGGAGAGGAAATTTCAGTCTCTGGCTCCCTTCTTAATAGCTGCATTTAACAATTGGATTTGGGTTAAACTCATGAGGGTGCAGCATCCTTTGATTTGCCTTGTGACAACTGAAAGCAGGGAATACCTTGTGACAACTGAATACCAGTGCACAGTTCAGGTTTAGCTGTGGATCCCCAAACCCAACTAGACTGAAATACATATTGGTACTTTGGACTCCTCCAGACCAGAACACTCCCATTAAAAAGGTGGTAGACCATACAAGGTCAATACCACAAATAAAAGCCAAATAAAAATACTTTTATTGCATCGTGATGAGGGATGGATTCTTTTTTATGTATTTTGTGCAGATTCTGAGGAACTTATCACTGTGTTTATCTTGTTAGGCCTACATCTTTCTAATCTTAATCAGACTCAGCTGGAAAATGGTTGCTCTTCACATATTGCTGGAAACTCACATACCAGGCTTTGTTTGAATATCTGTAATGATAGTCAACTAGGAATTTTGCAGAATTTCTCAATTCAATAATGTTTCAGAGTTTTGACTATTTAAATAGACATTTAACACAGGTTTATGTTGATATCCCAATGCCTCTAATTCAAGTCTCTTTATTTCTTTACTAACTTGGGATCATGTAAAACATAATATTCTGGTTTACTGGAAATATTTTTTAATCTGTTTTGTAAGCTTTACAGTTTCTTCTCTAAGCTCACAGTTCATGTTTGTTCAATTATAATATCAGGTATAACTAAAAATAGCAAGAGGGAACTAGCAGGTTTTGTCCTGATAATGACATTTTCCTAGGATGAACAGAGAGAGAGACAGAGAAAGAGAGAGAGAGAGAGAGAGAGAGAGAGAGAGAGAGAGAGAGAGAGAGAGAGAGAGAAACTGATGAGGTTATGACTTATTTTCATGTAAAAGAAATAGAATAGTCAGGTGGTGACACAAGCCTTTAATTCCAGCACTTAGGAGACAGAAGCAGGTGGATCTTTGTGAGTTCAAGGTGAGACTTGTCTACAGAGTGAGTTCCAGGATAGCCAAAGATACACAGAGAAACCCTGTCTCAAAAAAGTTAAAAATAAAAGAAATAGAGTTTTAAAAATAAGCCACGTAAAGATGGAAAATACACAGAGTATCTGGATACTGTATGTAACAATAGGCTTTCTGCAGGAGGGAAACAGAGAAGAAAAGGAAAGCAAAGTTTAACAGATATTTGCCATGGATTAATATAAATGCCTTATGAGCAGACAGTGGAGAATAAGTAAAATTAGAATGCCCGGCATCAGCTCAGGAAGGCTGGATTGATATTAGTTGAAGATGTGTTATATTTGTTTATGCTGTGGAACATTTGTTTAATGATGCAAAGATGTGCTGCTTTCTTTTCTTTTGCATTTGTTTCGCTTAACTTTAAGAAGCTGTCTACTTTGCCTGTCTGAAACACCTTCCTGGTCTAATAAAGAGCTGAACAGCCAGTAACTAGGAAGGAGAGAGAAGTAGGTTTTGCCGACAAGCAGAGATGGAGAGGAGCACGAGAGGAGGAGTGAGAAGAGAAAGAAGAGAAGAGAAGAGAAGAGAAGAGAAGAGAAGAGAAGAGAAGAGAAGAGAAGAGAAGAGAAGAGAAGAGAAGAGAAGAGAAGATGCTGGGGGCCAGCCACCCAGTCACCCAGCCAGACATGGGATAAAACGGAAAGAAAAGTTATACAAAAATAGAGAAAGCTAAAAGCCCAGTGGCAAAGGTAGATGGGATAAATTAAGAAAAGAAAAGCTGACTAGAAATAAGCCAAGCTAAGGCTGGGCATTCATAAAAGAATAAGTCTCTGTGATTATTTGGGAGCTGGCTGGCAGATCCCCTACAGAGCAAAGAGGAAAAAATTCTACACTCGATTATTAGGAACTGCAAAGGAGAATGAATCAAAAAAGAGACAGAGCTAGACTGTCCATCTAGTGAAATAAAAGATTTAAATATATACAGATTTTATATATATATATATATATATATATATATATATATATATATATATATATATATATATATAATCTGTATCTATATATCTCTGTTTCTGTGAAAAAGAGAAAAAACAGAAAAAGGCGTATATCTGTGCAGAACATTTAGGTTTGAAATGTTAAGAGGAATGAGCGCAGTTGTGAAGATTGCAAGGACCCAATCAGAAGAGAAGGAAGCCTGAGGGGGAGAAGCTAGGAAACAGTGTTTCCATTCTCAAAAGCACAGGACGGTAGCTGGGGGCAATTTGAAGCTAAGGAGAATTTCAATCTCAGTTTCCAAAGAGGGAGCCCTAAAACAATTTTTGTATGTTGTTGCAATTAGACAGGTACGGGGGAAACTGGCGGTGATGACCGGCAAGGATCCTGGAAGTCAAAACTTTCTGAAACTTAAATAACCAAAGCAGCGGTGAGGTTGATGGGAAGGCGGTCAAATAATTGAGATTCAAGTCCAAGAAGGTTAGCCTGCTTGGCCGGGAGAAATAAAGGATAACTCCCACATCCTTGCTTTATTTTCTCAGTGAAGTACAAGGAAAGCACCAGGAGCCTTGCTGAGAAGAGATGGAGGAACTAACTAGGGTGAGTGAAGGAATATGGAATTTATAGACACTGTCCTCTGCCCACACCCAGAAGCTATTCTTAAAGAGATATCCATCTTTGTTTTATCTCTCATTTCCTCTCTGGCTCTGCCTTCCCATAACCTCTGACTTCTTTGCTCCTGGTGTCACTCCGTTAGTTTGTAAAGTTGGTGGCAAAGGAAGGGGACCGTTTATTATTGCTCCTCAGGACCTGCTTTGCTTTGCTGGAGGATGCAGTGCTTTGTTGTCAGAATAGGGCTTCATGTATATTTTGATAAATTCTCTAAGGCCTTCTAGATCCCAGGACTGAAAGATGAAAACTGACTATTATTGTTACCTTGTATTGCCCACCATCCCTAGCCAGCACATGCCTCTAACTTCCTGGTCGCCATCGTACCTCCTTCACTGGCCCTGAGCTGAGGGTCAAGGGGAGCTATTGTTCTTATGCAGTTATCACAGAGAAATGACTTCCCAAAGAAGATTCCAGTTTTAAAATCGTTTCAACTCACACATGGGCTCAACAGTGTTTGCAAGAGTTGGTCTGTGTCCTGCCCTGGAAGCAACAAGAATAAAGCAAGTAAATAAACAAGGAAAGGAGAACCAAGTCCGTTCAGCCAAAGAGAGTTGTTTCCTCGGCACCAAATCTGATATTTTGGAAGAATCCAGACAATGAGCTCATTTGTTTATTTTCTGTGCAGATATGTGTCATGAAGATTCAGACTCCAGACTCATGATTTTTTTCATTTGGTTAACTTTAAAACCTACCACACAGACACACACAAACACACAGACACACACACCTACACACACATGCACACACATACACGAATGCACATACACATACATACAAATACACACACATGCACACATACACCTCCACACACACACACATATGATAAGTGTCTTTGACTCTGTGTCAAATGGCCAAATGTAACAAAACTAAACCCAAGAAAACAATCAGAATCCCAGACCAGGTTTTTATTCCTTAGAAAGGAGAAACTGTATATAAATGAAGTACCTCTTCCCTCCATTTCTTTCTCCATGTCTTATAGAATTTTTATGAAACATGCCTCTTATACACTCTGATGGGAATGCAAAGGGCAGTATGTAGGATTGTTTGAAAACCATCTTTATTAGCCTCAAAGAATGTACAGCATATGTGGGAAGAATCAGTGATCATACTTTTAAAATGTAAGAATTAGTTAAATCAGTTCGAGTATTGGGATATGTTACCAGACAGTGGGTGATTAATAGCAGGGGCTTGGGCAGAGAGAAGGGGAGTCCAATGCTGGCTGTAATCACCAAGGGACAAAGGGAAGGACTACCAAGCTCCAGAAGACTCAGCTGAGCTTTCAGAAGGTCAAGTTAGCACAAAGATGACAGGAGTGTAATGCTGTGAAGTGGATTTTCGTCACAACCTGATGAATAGTTTCCATACACAATAGCCAGTCTTTTTACTTCAGACCTTTGAATACAAATGTCAGAATGGGAAGTGGTGATGGTAAGAAACCAAGGGATCAGAGAAAAATGAGCTTGAAATTTGCCTGCAATTTGCTTGTCTTAGGTCTCACCTTGAAACTCAGACATATCCCCAGAGACAAGCAGAGTAGTACTTGACTCATGGATGATTAATAATTAGGAGAATTAGAGAGTCGTATGTGGGAGTAGGTGGGATGATGTCAAAGAGAAGGAGCGGTGTGTCCTGCAACCTTAAAAAGAGCAAGTACTTTGAGCATTGAATGAACAGAGAAAGGTAGCTGCTCAGAGCACAGTATGTAGTTAATTGCATCTGATGCACAGTAATGACCAGTCTTGCTCCTTTATTCTGATATGTTATAAAAATTAGGTCCTCTTGATGTGCAATGCATTAAACCAAATCAGAGTCAGTGCAATTCTAATTTAATAGTGACCAATTCAGTAATCTTTCATGCTGCCTATGTCTCGTTATCTGAAGTGGCCATTTCTTCTTCAGCCTTGTGGGAAATCGGACAAATTGGATCTACATATGTGAACCACTAGCACACACGTCCAGGGGTCATGCTAGACAGTAAGCTTCCAATTTTATAAGATGACTAACAAAGCATAAGTCTTGGGTTCAGAGCAAAGGAATGCTAGGAACTGAACAATGCCTATAGTTTGGTTGCCTTCATTATACAGACTTACAAAGCTGGAAAGCACTGGCATAAATGACAAGAAAAATAATGTTTAGCTATTTACTTCTCTATTTTTAAAAGATATTTTCTTCAAACAGTATATTCCATGTTTTTTCTCTCTCCCAACTCCTCCTAAATCCTTCCTAATTCTCTAACTTGATTTTCTTTCTCTCTTTCTAAAACACACACACACACACACACACACAAATTAAAGCAAACAAAAGATCAATAAGTCGAAATAAAGCTCATGAAACAACCATGAAGTTAATTTTGTATTGACCAATTATTCCTCTAGGACATGGGACTCATCGAGTAGTATAGTTGATCTATCCAGCGACATTTCATTGGAGAAAATTAATTTTCCCATTGCCAGTGAGTACCAATTGATAATAGCTTCCTGGTTAGGTAGGTGAAGGATCCCATGCCACTTCTCCCTCTCAGTGCTAGGACCCTGTCTAGCTTGTATCTGTGCATATCTTATGGATAGTGTCGCAGTCTCTGTTCATTCATCTGTGCATTAGACCTGTTGTGACTAGAAAGCTTGTTTCCTTAGTGTCTTCTACCTCCCCTGGTTCTTAAAATATATCTGCCAACTCTTCCACAGGATTTCCCCAACCCAAAGTGGAGTTATTTGATAGAGTGTTTAAGACTGAGTGCTCCAAGCTCTTTCCCTCTCTGAACATTTGTCCAGTTGTGGATCTGAGCACTTGCTCCCGTCTGCTGTAGGAGGAACCTTTGGTGATGATGGCTGAGCAAGATACTTATCTGAGTATAGCAGAATGTCATTAGGAGTCATTTTATTGTTCCTTTATGAGAACACTAGTATTTGGTTTTCTCCTAAGCCCATGGCCAAGAACCTGAGACTAGATAGATGGGTATTAATTAATGATCACCTTTCTCCTCTAGTAGCATGCAGAGTACATTCCAGCACTATGCATGCTAGTCAGTACGGGTGATGCTTTTAGCGAGGAAAAGCAATAGAAGCTGAACTTTAGTTCTCAGGTACAGTAACTATATATTTTTTCCAATCAAGTCACTTGCTCCTGTGATTTCAGTTTTACCAGTTGAAACAAGGGAACAACTAAAAAGATGAACATTCTCATTAGCTCAAATAATTATATGCAGTGCTTCATGTCAGGATAGTCACATACCAGATAGACACCCCAAGATGAGGCCAATTCCTTACTGGTATAGTTTTAATAACAGCTTTCATTTCACAGCATTCATGGAGATTTGTCATTCTTTCACGATTCCCTATTTCCTAATATAGTATAATATCACACAGATAATTGCCTCTCTACATAGTAATAATGCCTTGAAGATTCCTCTCCCAGAGGGTTTCTTTTTATCTGTTCTATCAGTGCTTTTAACCCCATTACAACATATGATACAATTACAAAACCTCTGTTATTCTATTTCTGCATTGTGCCTAAAGGAAAAAAGGCCCCATGCTGATCAGAGAGTGGGTTATGTTCAAGCCTCAGAAACTAGGATTTTACTCATAAGCTGTTTTGCTTTCAGCATTCAGTAGTATATAGGTCATGCACATCCCATATATATCCCATCTAATTCAAGTTTGGATTTTTGAATGAAAACTTATCTGAAAATGTGTGAACACACCCCGAGTCCTGGGAGGGCACCTCTATTTGTTATAGCATTTATTCCCTTGGGGTCTCTGTGGTCTGGGAAGGGAAGTAAGAGTGCCTTGCCTTCTACTTTAGCATTCTGTAATTGCTGTCTGAAACTCAATCCAGGCCTTTCCAAGCACTTGCCTCCCTTAACACATCTGGCCTCCCTATTTTGCTTTCTTTGCTCTGCCCCTACAAGAGGAGCTCTTAGATAAATAAACAGAAGCGTGCATGTGACCACCAAAAGATCTCTATGGAAGCAGAATGGCACCAAAGTAGCCCCAGGGTCGGCTCCGACTTTGTTCACTGTCTGTGAGGGATATAAGCAACCTGGAGTTGAACGCAGTAAGATCATTTGTGTTCTAGCTGGGTCTACACTTTCTGTGACAATAATGCATACCTGGGGGTAGACAACTTCGGTATCAACACCGTCTGCATTTCTAGAAGGAGGAATTAGGTACCTAGCCTTTATATGTATTTAAACCAACATTCAGTTTCTCTTTACAGAGAGATAATGAGTCATGTTATTGTAAATTTGACCAGGATGAGGAATGAATCTCTAGAAGGAGGCTACTGACTGAGACAGTTTATGTACATAAAGCTAACGAGAGAAACTAATGCTTATTAAGCATCACAAATCAAATTAGACATGGCGAATTTGCGCAGTTGTTTTTCAACATGGAACCGTTGATACCAAAGACTTGGGATTAGAATGTCATTGTTACAGATAGGAGTCAGCAGGTAAAGCTAATACAGGAGCATAGGAATCATTTTCAACTCAAACTTCAAAATAGGAGTGATAAAAATTAATAATGCATGTGCCTCAATGTAACATAGAAGAAATCTGCAATGAATTAATTAACTTAGTTATGATAAGCATATGCAAGAAGGGTTAATTCCATCTCATAAGTGAAGAAATGAGCCTTGCCCACTCATCCTGTGTTCAATTTATTGTCCTCATTTATTCATTAAATGCGTATACTGAATGCCTACAATGTGCTAAGTATTAACTGGAGTTGTTAATTATTAATGACTGAATGGATGTAATTGAACATAAATCTTAGCCTTATAAATCTTATATTCTACATAAAGAGACAAGTCTTAGATGATACAAATAATGCAGAGTTTACTCAATCATGTGATAAGATAAGAAGGGGAAATCCATCGTGAAATAAAACAATGTATATTATGGGGAAAGGCTGTGATTTTAAATGGGGCGGTTGGGTACCGTTGCAGCATGATGGAAAGATTTATACACGTAAAGACCTTATGGACATTAAGGAGAGGATCACAGAGATACCTAAGGAGTAGTAGTCTAGGCACAGGCACAGAGGACATAAAACTCCAAGCTGGGAGAGTTTTTGACATGTGTGAGAAATGCCGTAGAAGCCAAGGCAGTTGGAGTAGAGTAAACAATCACAAGTACAAAACGAGTGCAGAGAAGAAACACAGAGGATATGAGCTCATGCAGGGCACAGAAAGCCACTGAGAAAACTAACGTAGGCTTTGGCTAGGAGGAATGGTGTGAGGTAATTAGAAGGTGCTGAGCTGCAGACTGTGTGATCTGGCTTATATTCTAACCATGTATCTTTGAATTTTGTGACAAAGCAATGAAGGGCAAATGCCAATACAGAGAACTGGTTAGGCTTAATGCAATAGTACAAGCGTGTCATGATCTCCTCAAAGTCACAGGCAAACTGTGTTGGTTTGCATGTAATTGGCGCCCATATAATCATAGGGATTTGGAACTATTAGGGGCTGTGGCTTTGTTGCAATGGGTATGGCCTTATTGGAGGAAGCGTGTCACTATAGGGCTGGTTTTGAAGTCTCATATATGCTCAAGTCACACCCAGTGTCTCAGTTCACTTCCTATTGTCTTTGCATTAAGATGTAGGACTCTCATCTCCAGCACAATGTCCTCCTGCACACCGCCATATTCGTAACTACTGCGCTTCCCACCATAATGATAATGAACTAAACCTCTAAGGCTGTAAGCTGCCACTCCATTAAATGATTTCCTTTATATGAGTTGCCGCCGTCATGGTGTCTCCTCACAGAAACCATAAGTAAGATACAAGGTAATGCCGGCTACTCTGCAATGCCATCTCCTCATCCAGAGATTCTGAGGAAAAGGTCACGGTGATGGATATTGCCAATTCCACTTTCACTTGTGAACAAGATATGAAGTTACTGTGAGATAGGCTCTTTTGCAAAATAGTCCAAATATATGGTATTGCACACAATATACACGAAGAAAAGTTATTGCAAAAATCCAGTGTTATATGATGTGAATCAATTGCTCTCATTTTCTAACAAAGTACCTATGATTATCAATAACCTAAAACTGTCTTGAAATTGAGTAATTTTGAGCATATCAAAATGACCCGCTGATATCTGTCTGTGCTGGGAGCACAAAGGCCCTTCCATCTACAGATCTCCAAGGGAACCAGGAATGTTAAGCACACGGGATTGTTCTTTCAAAGGAAAGGATGTATAACCTGTTTTTACATCTAGAAGGCTGGGAATTGGAGGTTAGTAACAGCGTGGTGGTATGAGTTATCTGAAGGGTTGCTCCATATCAACCTTTCACAACCACAACCAGAGGTGGCTCATAACCCAAATGACATCTATGCTATCTGTATGATGATAGACCAGATCCTTCCTTATGCTCCAAAACTAACATAGGTAACCTAGCTCTAAAACCCATATTCTTGGAAGAAATGGCATGTACTCTAAGTTGAGCTTCAATGTATCTATGTCTGTTTGAGAACCAGAAATTTTATTACACCAGGAAACATTTTCCAAATTATATTGTGTTTAAATATGTTGGCTATGGATCACCTGGCATCAGACTCTGGAAGTTTCAATCAGAGAGACTAAGTTAGGCTGAACTGAGTTTTCATTCTCACTTCTTCTGTGGTATGTTTCCCTTCCTGTTATAATGCTTATAGGGACCCCTGCATGTCTGAATTTTGTTAAGTGACTTTATTTAGGTTATATCAACTCATGAAATGTTCCATTTTTTTTATCACTTAGGTTCTACTTGAGAGCAGGTGTCATGTGGTTGTTCCTCATTCGATGTCTTTGAGAAAAATGAGGACATAAAGGTCATTGTCTAAAAGTTAATTTCACAGTAGCTCCTAACTGCATGAGTTTATTCCTTCTGAAAGATATTTGTGGATAAAGGAACTGAGAGCACAATTTCCCCACTCGTAGATACCTGTGAGATATTATGCAGTTTCACCCTGCCTTTTCTATCCCTAAGACTCTCTTAAAATGGAGGAAGCAAATAGCTGTTGAATTACATGTAAGAATTTCTAGCCAAAAAAAAAAAATGGAATTTAAACATAGCCATTAAATGTCCTCCAATAGATCCAGTTCTGGCCAGTGAATTGGTCTGTGTCAAGTGGCAAATATGGGACTTTGTTGGCACCACTTCAAGAGAGGCTTTCCACCTTCTTTTAGGATCCTGACTGATACCGGTATATTCCAAAACAGGCTGACAAAGCAATCAGCTTTAAGAAGGTGGAAGTTTGTACTTTCACATCCTCTGCTAGAAACCTCCAGCAGAAAGGACACGCCTGAAACTCTGTCGGCATGTCTACCGTTGGCAAATATCTAGAAAGATAGCTACTTTAGTACTCGAGAGGTCTGGATCTACTCAAGTTGTATCTGGAACGACAGGCAGTTTTAAACTGCCTAATTTGAGTGCTAGGAACTGAAATTGTGTCCTCTGCAAGAGCAGGGTGTATTTTTCACCACGGAGCCGTCTCCCCAGCCCCATTCACCTCAATATTTGAGAAGGGGTTATCAATGAACCGAGCACCCACTAATAGACTAGAGTGTCTGGCCAGAGCACTCTAGAGATCTGCCTGCTTACACCCCACCGCTGTCCTATATGCATTTTTTACTACTTAATTCTGTTTTTCAGTAAATGTAAATACAGGTATCAAAATTTTGCCTTAGTCTTGCTTGTTTTTGTTTTAAGCTAGTAATTAACATCCTAAAGAAAAGACCACTGCTCTAATATCTCCCAAAAGGCTCTCTCTCAAAAAAAAGCAAGAAAAAGAAAGAAAGAAAAATTAAATCCTTAAAATTAAGATCAGTCAAATTGGCTTAGGGAAATTTGGAGCAATTAACTTTTGAACCTCCAGGACCAAAGGCAGCCTGTGGATGAACCAAATCCTGGCAAGCAAGCGCAGAGATAATTATCAACATGCCTTCTCATGCCTGGACCCCAGAGATTAGACTCCTCTTTGCAGAGAATCTCTAGGGGAAAGGACGCAAATTGGGCTGAGGCTGGGAAGGGGCTAATTGACAGTAGGAGCAAGTCCTGGGGACTCGTGGTAAGCTGTACACTACTCTCAGCTCTTCATGTGGATGGGTTCATTTATTTTTTTTTTCAAACTCCTCTGGGAGGTTTCTTTTATCTAAATAGGAAAAGGAACTGTAGGGTAGTAAGCACAAGGGTTGCCGAAGTGAGACCGTTCGGAGATAAAAGAGTCAGGATTCAAATCAGAGCCCCGTCTCCCCACACTTCCCATTGCGGTAACTCACCAGATTGCTTCCCGGGAAGAACAGAATGAAGTTCCTTGGTGTCTAGCTCTTTCCATCACTGTCCTCAGTAAGAGGACATGGTTGTCAGGTGGTGGTGATGCACGCCTTTAATCCCAGTACTCAGAAGGCAGACGCGGGTGGATCTCTGTGAGTTTGAGGTCAGCCTGGTCTACAAGAGCGAGTTTCAGGACAGGCTCCAAAGCAACAACAACAACAACAACAACAACAAACCTCTGTCTTGAAAAACCACACACACACACACACACACACACACAAAGTATGAGGACATGGAAGTTCGGGTGTCTTTCCTAGGAGTCTGATGTCTACTGACAATAAAATCCCTTTGCTGTGGTCAGAGCAGGGCCTGCCTGTTTCAAAACATTTCATTTCGCATCGTTTGTCTCATGTCCCCACAATAACTCCAGGGGACTCGAGGAAAAGTGAGTGTTACCCCTGCTTTACCATGAGAAAAATGACGCTTGCAGATTAAATAAATTAGCTAAGGCCACCACAAATGGAATTAGCCAGAGGAAAGAACACAGCCCAAATGGACCTACCTACGCAGCAAGGAAAACAAAAGCCCCATAGCTCTTAGGTAACGTTTAGGCAGCTGACCATTTGTTGTCTTCCCAAAGCCAGGATCACATGTTTGATTCAGTAATTTTTCAGAATTTTCGATATACCTTCATTTTTCATTTAGACTGTATGTGGGGGAGGGGATAGGAACAAGGGTTTTCTCTTGTCTTTGTGAGCAAACTGACACTCACAGAGGGAAAATGAAATCCCCCCAGCTTGAACAGCTAGCGAGTGCGAGTCCAGCTCCAAGTTTGCTTCCATGTCCGGACAAGGCAAGCTGCGCCGCTTTCTATGGGGGCTCCTCCTTAGGTACGTTCTTCCTCTGGCTCTCCCTCTTGTCTTTGGCTTGTTTTCCCTCTCTTAAAATCAGCTGCCTTTTTGTCCCACTGTAAGGCTACTGGAGGCAGAGCCAGCAGAGAGTGAGGCCATTACATATCCCTAGAACAGAAAGCATTTGTCAAGAAACACATGTTGTGACTCCTCACCAAGGCAACGGGAAAGCGATGACGTGGGCAAAGGAATGCCTTCGGAGTGTTTGGCGACAGTGTGTGAATCACAGCTCTATGGTCGGTGATTACAGGCAAAGATGGCTTATCCTCTGAGCCACTGTCACCGAACTTCCCACCCAAACTGCCGATTGAAGAATTACCAGGAATTGAAGTCACTGATGCAAGCAGATAGGTTATAGAGAAAGCAGAGGAGCACATGGGGGAGCTCCCCTTTGCAGTAAATCGTTAGGGCTTGACAGACTCTATTATTCTCAGAAGCTAACTGTCCTTTAATGTTAAGACTAAAAGAGGGTCTGATTTGCTAGGCTCTGGATCTCTCTTCTCTGGCAAATGGGAGTTTAAGTAACTAACTTCATTAAAGACTAAACCAGTCTATGGAGTCATCCACTCATGAATCGTGAACCTTAGTGACCCGGTGATAATTCTATGCCGTTACCTCGGCTGTTGCCCTGTCCTTTTGGCTGAAGATTAGGTGATTTATGATAGAATTTGCATAGGCAAACAAATCCCCAGATGCAAGCTGCCTGACCCAAGTTTCATGGTTCACTAAGGATTAAGATTCTCCGAGCCCCTTCTGGGTGGCTAGAGGCTCTGACAGATATATTTTTCCAGTTAGTTTCCTGACTGTGGTAGGTATCCCTTCACTCGGTGGCATGATGAAGTTTGACTCTGCCCAGGAGGAGAGGAGGAGTGAATTAAAAACGGTGGGCTATGAGTGTCACGTTTTGCAGAACGTAATTGCAAGGATACTCCTTCTTTGGGAGAAGTATTCTCTCTTTGCCATGTGCCGTATTTAGGGGAGGGTTGTGAATGACATCCATAAGACCATGACAAATCTATTTGTCTTGAGGAGATTACTCAACGGTATGAACTTTATTTCAAAGATCTGATTGACTAAGGAAGTACCTAGTGACGCTACTTCATAAATAAGACAAGCAAATCCGGTTCACAGTATGACAAGAACCTTAGCAAAACAAGAGACATAATATTTTAATCACCGATTTAACATTTTACTCAAACAGTGGGAAGGCTGAATTGAAATGCTGGCTGACACTGAAAGTGAGGCAAATTGCTCACAATGAGAGTCAGGGAGACTGGTCCACCTTCTGTCTGATTGGTATGAAGTTGTGATCTTAGCATGCTAGCAGCAATTCGTCGCTGACGTTTTCAGAGCCACGGTACATTAATGCCTAGAGCAAATTAACAACAATTGAAAGCACTGTGCGTAAATTGGAAAAACGTGACCCTTCAAATGGAAAGACATCTAGTCAATCTGATGCCCGAGCCAGCTCCACCGTAGTTTATCAGTGGTGACAAAGTCTCTATGTGTATTCCAGGTTTAGATTCAGTGCATCCTGGGCCAGGCACAGCATTTTTTTTTCACGTGTTCCCGGTGCAAATAAATACTGCCTAAGACAAAGCTCACATTGTCTTCCTGATGTCTTTGTTAAGGGAGCAGGGCTTTCTCTCTTGATGCTCGCAGACTATTGTGTTTTCAAGAAGTACATCAGGGAATTCGTCTCATAAACTGACTTCACATGAATACTAATTGGCGTGGTGAATTACGGGCAACCTCAAGGTTCTAGTGTCCTGTCACCACAATACTAATATTTCTTAAGGGGCCTTCCCATTACACAGGAAAATGTCCACAAGGGTAAGCCTACTTCTTGTTCTGGTGGACCTGTCACATCTGATGTTAAGGGAAACGGTGGTGAAGAATCTGTACTGGAAGAATTTGAAGTGTCACCTGGGGAGTGTCAGGAAGGGCAATTCTTTTGAAGGGGATTATTTGACCACTACAGTAAGCCTCTTTGTTATCAGAATTTAATTGGTATTTGTTACAAGAGAAGAAAGCTGGAAGCAGTTTACGGGGCAAGCAATTCAATCTGGCTCCTAAAGCCTAGTTAATGAGTTGTCAAATTTGGTAAAGATTATCCTCTTGCTTCTGCGCTGTGTGCTAAAGACAACGGAGGGCCAACTACTGAGTCGAACAATGTCAAACGTTGGTTCACATGACTGAAGCATTAAATCAAGCAAGTTCACACTTTACACATGTTAGTGGGTGTATTCCAGGTAGGAAAATGTGCACTTTTCCCTCTGCACTTCCTGTCTACCTTCCATCCCTCTCTTCCCTCTTCCCCACTGTTTTCCCTCCCTCCTCTCCCACTCTCCTTTTCTTCTGTCACATATGCTGTGGACAAGTGATTTTTAAGGCCACCTAATGTGGGTGATCTGTTAATATTGGACACGGCTACATGCAGAGTAGTAAAGCAGAAATGAATGAAATCTTAAACACAGACTCCCTAACAATCAGCACACGGTCTGGGCCAAATTAATAAACCAACATCTATATTGATGTCATCATTGAAGAAAAAGAGAACTTCGGTATACATCTCAGTATGGCTTTCCATGATCATCAGTAAAAGAACACACACATTTTTTTTTTCCAGCAAAGGGGTTGAAAGCAGAAAAGTGATCAATAAATTTGGGCTATTTCTCTTAATGTTCTGATGCATAATCCAGTTTTTAGAAACTGCAACTATGAATCTCAACCACCAGAGGGCACTGTACAGCTAATAGCTAGGTCATTATCTTTAAGCAGGCTACTCAAGTGTGCTTAAAACAATCATGAACTGCCTGGCCTTTTCAGCAACTGCTGTTTTGTCTCCATTTAAATTTATGTCAGTCTGAGTTACTGAGACCACTGAGACATCTTCATTGTAGTTCTTTCCCTTTCTTGCACACTAGAGAAATCCCCAGGTGAGTATAATCCTAATCATTAAGGTCAGTGACGCTCTAAGGCTGCAACTCTTTAATACAGGGCCTCATGTATTATCATCATGGGTGATGCCCAGCCATAAACTTACTTTTATTGTTACATCATAACTGTAATTTTGCTAGACAAATAAGCAAAACTTCAATCATAATAGACAGGAAGGTAGTTTAGTGGTAAAGCAATTATCTTGAATATGAAAAGCCCTGGCTTCAACCCCCAGCACTGGAGAAGGTAAAGAATGAAGAAAATATAAAAATGAGGGAGCATAGGAAGGAAGGCAAGCAAAGGAAATCCTTTAGAATTTGAAAGAAAAATGCACACACATCATATCAAATTGATCACACAATTAGGCACATAAACTATTACTATTCTCAGCATGCATTTTTTTTTCTACTTTGTCTGAAAGACAAATCTTTAAACTTCCTAGATAGAACAAGCATGCCCAGAAGCAGGGTCCACTTTGTGACTAATGAAAGGCATAGGCAAAAACATGCTACATTTCACTCAATGTTAATAGCAATATAAGGGAGCTATAACCTTATAACCTGGGATGGAGAGAAGGCTCAGAGGTTAAGAGCACTGGCTGCTCTTCCAGGGGTCCTAAGTTCAATTCTCATCAACCTCATGGTGGCTCACAACCATCTGTAATGAGGTCTGGTGCCCTTTTTTGACATGCAAGAGGAACATTGCATACATAATAAATGAATCTTTAAAAAAAAAAAGCCTTTTAACCTGAAAGCATATGTACTGACATTTGAACCCTAGCCACTTGTTGACCACGGAGGAAACTCTGTCCAGATCCATTTTTCCATGGTAGGCTAATGGAATTCAATTTGAGTCCTTGCTCTAAAGTGTTGAAAGGAGCTCCTTGTTCATCCCTGCCGCACAGAACTGAAATAATCACACAGACACCATATCATTTAAATCACTGATTGGCCCATTAGCTGTAGGTTCTTAATGGATAACTCTTACATCTTAATTTAACCCATCTCTATTAATCTGTGCATCACCATGAAGTTGTGGCCTACAAGCAAAGTTTCAGCACATCTGTCTCCAGCAGTGGCTCCATGGCTTCTCTTTGACTCAGTCCTTTTTCTCCCAACCTTCAGTTTAGTTTACCCCACCTATATAAGTTCTTCCCTGTTATAGGTCCAAAGCAGTCCTTTATTAAATAATGGTATTCATAGCATACAGAGAAGAATCCCACATCACCTCCCTTTTCTGTTTAAGTAAAATGAGGGTTTTAACTTTAACATAGTAAAATTATATATAATAAAACAGGTATCAAGTAAGAATTACAGTTACAATATTTATATCTACTTTATCTTTTATTATAACTAAGGAAAATTATAACTATAATATAAATTCTTCAACTCCATCAAAGACTCCTGAAGGATATAATATTACCTAAGTAAATAGGAAGAGCATTGTAAGCAACTTCCAAAACTCTAGAAATGACAGAGATGTCTTGCTGTATGCAAAGTCACCCAAAGTTCTTCTGTACATTGGGGCATCCATCTTCAGCCTACAGGCTCATAGTATCTGGCAGACTTTTCCATGAAGCAGGAAATTTCAAAGGCAGTTCTACCTATATTGGCTGTTTGTCAGTAACTTTCTTCTGTGTCCTGCAGAAAGTCTAGCAGACTCTTTCATAAAGCAGGAACCCCAAAGGACTATCTCACCTTTAGGCAAGTTCAGCAGTCATTTCTCTGCAGGTCCTGCATGTCCAGTTCATCAAGCAGTCCAGGCAAGAGCAGTTTCTTGCCAAAATGGCAAACCAACTCCATAAAGAGCCTCTTTGATGCCCATCTGCTGCTGCCAGGAGCAGATGTGTCTCATAGTCATGAAAAGTCCTAACTTCTTAAAACATTTTAAATGACATATTCTGAAGGTCTCTGAAAGATTTAAAAAATAGCTAACTAAAATATATCTCTATATATCTAGAAAACCTAACTAATGTAACTAAAATCTTGACTATTTTAGATGATTATCTATTAACCTATATTTCTTAATTATACATTATATTTTTAAATGAGCTGCACAAACACAATACCTTAATCAAG
Organism: Arvicola amphibius; assembly: GCF_903992535.2. NCBI lineage: Eukaryota > Metazoa > Chordata > Mammalia > Rodentia > Cricetidae > Arvicola > Arvicola amphibius. The sequence continues at coordinate 18,261,207 of NC_052055.2, read as the reverse complement.
AACAGAAATACATATATAACAAAATTGACCTTAAATTTGTATCAATAAACCAAGATCCATATCAATACAAATCTCTATAGCATATCCCCCCTTTAAATGTAGACAATATTTGAGAATATGGCCATAGTTCTCTCCATACTGCTTCCTCTTTTTGTTGGATGAAGTAATTATTTGGGGGGGGGTGGTGTTCATGGCAACGATTCAAGGGGGTTTTGGTCCATCAAACCACATTAGTCAGGGAGAATTCCACAGGTTCTCATTCTCTAAGGAAAAAAAAAGAAGCTCTTTTCCAAACCAACATATCCTTAGACACAAAATTCTGAAGACAAGATACCTTTATAATATACATGCTGGTTAGCTTAGCAGCCCATACAATGAAATGTCTCTCTGTACTTAGTTACTTCACAGTCAAAAAATTCAAAGAAAACACAATAATATACATAACCCAGACTCTCTATAGTTCATCTTTATGTGGCTTATTTTTCTTCACTCTTTTTGATCTATAACTGTACTCTGTCTCTTTAAAGATTTTACTGTTTTAAAAAACCATTTACTTCTTTTTATAACTGTCTATATTCTTTTTCTTCTCTCTCCAAAGCCTACATGCATTTATCTAATACTGTGACCCATTTAGAAGTTTTTTCCATCTGAATTTGTCTTTATTGTGTATTTATAATTATTTTCTAACCAAGAGTGCTTCTTAAAATTCTAAGCTCTTCTTATGAACTTAAGTGGTGCCATTGCTAGTGGAAATATGGCACTGCCTGCTTGCCCTACCCAGCACACCTCTGAGAACCATGCACATAGCCCCATCTTTGGGCACACAGCTGGTCCATGTTGCCACCAAACATGTCATAGCAGGTTTCTTACAAACCCTATTCAAATGCTTGGTCTCCTGAAAGAGCCAGAGGTCATGCTGGCAGCACAGCCCAGAAAGCCAGCATTTCAGAATGGCATTGTTTTTTTCTCCTGCCACGGAGTTAGAAAAACCTTTCTTAAAGCAGCATGCTGACAGTAAACAGCAAGAAGCTGTGTTAAACTCTGTATTTTTGTGTCTAGAATTCCTTTTCAAGCCCTCTCAGGTTTTAAGCAGATTTTAGTCAACCATATTGGTGGTAATTTGTTGAAAGGGGCTGCTTGTTCATCCCAGCCACCCAGAACTAAAATAATCACATAGACACTGTATTATTTAAATCACTGCTTCATCCATTAGCTCTAGCTTTTTATTGGCTAACTCTTCCATCTTAATTAACCCATCCACATTATTCATTATTGCAGTATCACAAAGTTGTGGACTACCAGAAAAGTTTCAGCATGGCTGTCTCCAGCAGTGGCGCCATGGCTTCTCTCTGACTCTGCCTCCTTCCTTCCAACATTCATTTTAGTTTTCTCCACCTATCTAAGTTCTGCCCTGCTATAGGTCCAAAGTAGTCCTTTCTTAACCAACTGTATTCACAGCACATAGAGAAGAATCCCACATCAATAAAGCCCTGTTGTGAATTGTCCTGGATTATCTGCCTTATATGATAATTCTTTCTAAGAAGAGTATTGTGATGACTTATAAAAAAGGAAAACTAAGGTAATACATGCATGGATATATGCCTATTAAAACTGTATGTTTGCAGCAATACTTCCTCAATTTAGTCATAACATCTGTCAACAAATCACCAAATGTTTTTTTTTTTTTTTTTGCTTTCTACTTTAACAGGATTAAGAAAAGAAAAACTGCGGTGAACTATTTTACTATAAATCACTTATGAAATGCCTTCAAAATACTCAAGCTAAAATTCAGAGTAATCATGGCAAAGCAGAATGAACCCACATGGTTCATACTAGGTGTTAGAAAACACAGACTTTGAATTATACTCTTGTGTGATCTTGAAAACTTCAACAGGGTAAACATTGATTGTATACCAACTTTGTACTAATGTCTATTCATGGTCCTAGAGATTACTTGACAAGTATATGGTTGCTGACCACTTACAGCTATTTCAAACACAAAGAAGTAGAAACTAAGAATCCATGAGTACATCAACATTTTAATGCACTATTTCCCAAATTAAAGCAATTAGTAGGGGCACCAACCAGAATGAAGTTTCAAGAGACCTGGCCTGGTGTGCAGCACTCTTGTAATCCTAGCTTCTACAAAGGGTGACACAAGAAAATTACAAGACTTTCCTTGACTATGGTGTAAGTTCAAAGGCAGACTGGAAACGTAATGAGATCGTATCTCAAAATCAAAAGTATAAACAAGGACTGGTCATATAACTCAGTGGTAGAGAGCTTTAGTGATTGTGTACCATGGAGTGAGGGAAGGAGAGAGGGGGGAGTGGGCGGTGAGCAATGGGGAGTGACCATTTTCAAAGGATTAACTGAGTTGCCTTTAGAGAGACTTCTGGAGATTTCTGTGATGACAAGGAGCCATCACCACCAGCCTTAGAGGAAGAAAGCTTGCTGGATTCCTTCCAGCCAAGACTGTAGGAGAAATCCCCAGCAAATCAAGGAAACAGCAAGTGACACTGGGGGTTTCCTGACTTCTTTGATGCTAATCACACATCTGAACAGATCCGGAACTTCGTGGCTCAGGTCCACGCACTTGCAAAATTTGGAAATGTTTTGCTTGCCCTTTCCTAGAAGTTCACATGCATTTTCTGTTCTTAAGGCTTGACAAACTTTCTCCATTTTCAGGCCCCAGCCTGCTGGTTGGCTGGTGATCACAGTGGCAACATCTAAAAATATAATAAAAATGCAGGAGACATGAGAGGTTTTTTTGTCTCTAAATTGTGAGGATGTGTCTATTTTTCTAATGGAGAAAAGATTGAAGGCCTGGGTCTAAAAGAGATACTGCAGCAAAACCTTTGAAACAGTCAAACTGGCATAAAATATCTATCATCTATCTATCTATCTATCTATCTATCTATCTATCTATCTATCTATCTATCTATCTATCTGTGTGTGTGTGTATGTGTTTAGAATGTTTGGGGAAAAACCTTCCCTGTAGATCTATTTCATGCTTGTGTCATAAAATCATTTGCTAAATATTAAGATCCTGTTCAACTGACCCTTTCAGTGAAGACAATGATGTCACCACCATGTGGGGATAATCCAAGGTGGATCATAAAAGGTACCTTATGTGGACCCAGCACAGCCAAGAAGAGTTTGAAAATCAATCCATGGCTCTATTTCTCTATAGAGAGGTTTCCAAATACACTTATTGTCGTCACAGGTCTCTCTAACTTCAGGTCTAGGCCTACGATAATAGATTATTCACTACATATAGGTCTGGTGTAGTGAGGTGCTGCGGGCAGGCCTGCTTTTCATCCTGCCTGGCTCCAGCACGGCTAGCTTAACACGTGAAATAACAACACACAAATTGTATTCTTTTAAATACTGCCTGGCCCATTATTTTCAGCCTCTTACTCACATCTTGACTAACCCATATCTAATAATCTGTGTAGCACCACAAAGTGGTTTCTTACCGGGAAAGATTCAGCATGTCTGAACGGCTGGCTCCATCGCATCTCTCTCCCTGAGCAGAGGCATGGCAGTCTGTCTAATTTAGGAGAGGCGTAGCATCTGACTGAGCCATCTACCTCACTTCCTTCTTCCTGTTCTGTCTACTCCACCCACCTTAGGGCTGGCCAATCAAATGGGCCAGGAAGTTTCTTTATTAGCCAATGAGAGTCCTCCATCAGTCTGGCTTTCTATTCTCCCTTTCTTATATCTTTTCTCTGTGTCTTACCTCAACTATATCTGCAATTTAGATATTGACTTTAACCTTAAAAGAAAGACATTTTTGAGCATTTCCAAACTTAATATACCAACCACCCATCTCTAACAAGATAGATTAAAATTGGAGCCACACAGAGCATCATTTAAAAGCTGTCCCATTTGAAGCCCCCATTCTTTGAACTGCCACCATTATCTCTTGATTTTATTCACATATATGCCATGCAAGTCTTCTAATGCTGCTGTCATTTTTTTCTACTAATTTGTGCTTAAAATAGTACACGTTTATTATTGCATTGCTGTGTGGGTCCAGGACTGCCTCTTTGAATTGTTAAGGCTGAAGTCAAGGGGTCAGTCTCTCTGATGTGTGTCAGTGTGTACCGAAGGCCTGTTTGTTTAGGGCTTAGTGGGAGTATTTGGAGCTCTTGGAAAGAGGTAGAATTGTTGGGATATGGGGCCCAGTGGTTCCAGGATTAGGTTTCTGGAAAAGTGCAGATGAAGGGAGTATTACAGTTCCAGCCGCTCCTTTTTCCTGCTCTCTGCTTCCTAGTCACTATAACATAAGGAGTTTCTTCCACTAAAGGCCACCGCTGTGATGCACAGCCTCGTTACAGGCTCAAAAACAAAAAATTACACCTGATACTGACTTAAATTCTAGAGTTGTTAACCAAGATGAACATCCCTTTTGGCAAGTTGGATAATAACAGTTGCTACATCAGCAAAACACCTGACTAAGACAGAGTGTTAAGAAACTTCCATATGTTATCACAGTATCTGATTGCTTCCAGTTGTAATAGTGTGGCCCCCAATTCCATGCTGATTGTTTTGTTTATGGACTAGTCATTTAAGTGTCAAGAGCTTTATCTTTGTCCTCTCTTCAGTTCTTGCATGTGGGTCCCTATGTCTCAAAGCCAGCACAAATGCTCCCCACACATAGAATCTCTCTGGGTTCTCCTGCTATTTCCCTTCTAACTTCCCTTTCTGCTACATCTTCCTGATTCATATTATGGTTTTAGTTTAAATGCTATTATATTAAGCCAACAAGGATAGTTTCCCTAATTTTGGTCTATAACCTTAATTACATCTGTAATAATTTTTATCATATGACATAAGACAAACATGGTTTCAGGAGATTAGATTGTAGACATTTGATTTTGGGGAGAGGAGGAGTTATTCTTCCAATCTCATGTATGTGTCAGGCTAGGACATTTATTTTCATGCATATCTAATCCTTTTCATCCATTATTACAGAGATATGGTTCAAGTTGGGATGCTAAGGATACAGACAGCACTTAGTTTAGGACATGATTTAGTTTTAGGAAGAGCTGGAGACAGACATGAATTAAGAAGGAAACTAGACAGATGCTCAGGATTATTCATTTGGCTGATACAGTACAAAAGTTACCCAACTGTGCCAGCTCATTTTACTTGTGTTTAGAGTAGAGTATGAATAACCACACAGGATACTAGAGTCAGACAAAAAAAAAAAAAAGGTAAGTCTGTAAGGATCACAACTTCCAAAGGAGGTTGAAATGTAAAATCCACATCGCTAGCATCGGCCTTGTTCACGTTTCAGTTACACACAATGATGGGAAACACTTAAACTGAAGACATCAGAGACACCAGGGAATCTAGACTATGCAACTGTCTGAATAAGGGAAGGACAGATATCTACTGTTGTCCCTAGCCCTTTCACTAGTAACCCTGACTCTGTCATACATTCCTTAGTGTAGTCACAATAATTTTATATGAAACAACACTAACTCATCAACGCTAAACTCCTTTGAACTAACAACTCTGAGACATATTGAATTGCTACTATTACCTCCTTTCATCCAGAAACATATTTTCCCTGGAGTCAATGTCTTCTTTGCTTTTTTAGTATAAAGTCTAGTCGTGGAAGGACTTCTCCACATCTGAATCTATCCTCACTTTGACCCTACCCTAAGAGTTTTTGGCCAATGTCTGACACAGCAGATTCTAGAAAAATCGTAGATCTTTTCCAACGGGGAAAAAAAGATTTCTCAATTTTTTTCATTAGCCCGGCAACCTAAATTCACTCTTCAGCTACTGCATGGTGAAGAGAAAGTCGAGCTCCTGCTAATTGTTCTTTGATATGCACTCTTACATTGTAGCCTTTAACAGAACACACACACACACACACACACACACACACGAGCACACATGCACACCCATTTATACACACACACAAGCACACATGCACACATGCTTGTTCACACATGCACACACACTCACATGCAAATGAAAGGAAAGAGAAATTTTAAGAGAAATAAAGGGACTGTCCAATTCTTTAAACCCACATAGTTGCTTATCAGTTGTACCTTCACCTCTATCTAGGCTTCAAAACAAAATCAACTCTCAGAAAAAAAAAATAAAGCAAAAATCTGTGAAACCGAATGGATCTGCCCAGTCTCAGAAAATGACATCCTAATTCTGGTCAGCTCATATTCAAATAGAGATTTCAGAATATACGAACAATTCAGGTCAAAATGTCCTGATAATTGAGAGAGGTATCTACCAGATAGGTGCTAACTGGAGAGCATTCAGACTTTGGCTTACACTCTGAATGCCCAAACTAGCAAGTATTTAAGTCTACATTGCATTTTGCTGATGAAATATCTGTTAAATGAGAATTTGGAAAAGAATGTGGTGAAAGAACCCAGAAGTATGTGACTCATAAAACTTTTAATGAAAACCCAGACTCTGTACTACCTCTTTTGGATTGTAAAAAGATGCCACATTTTTTTAATGTGCCTTGGAATGAAGGTGTCAGGTCTCCAGAACTGGAGTTACAAACCGTTGTGAGCTACTATGTGTATGTTGGGAATTGAACCTAGATCCACTTGAAGACCAGCCAGGGCTAATAACCACTTGAGCCATCTCCCCAACCCCAAATTTTATTTTTTTAAATCAACCTTTAAATGCTAACTCTACCCATTGTACCCGTCTTCAAGCATTAGATCCCAAACACATGGTTGCATATGTCTTGAATCTTAAATCCTGAAGACCATAGGATCTATATCCACCATTAACTCATCAAGATCTAAATTTCTAGAAAAAGCAATCTCATTATGACATTGATCCTGGGGCATAAAACAGTGCCCATTGTTCACATATTTACCAGTAACCACCTCTACAATAATAAATAAATTTAGTTTTACATGAAATATAAAATGATCGAAAGTCTTGACCTCAAGGAATTATAAGGTTCCATGATGCATTTTATCAATTTGTTAAATTTTAACATAATTTATCTCTAAAATAGTCTACATACTAAATGCTACTTAATCCCAAGACCAAAATATTTGGAAGTTGGAAATTTACTTGCCGATAAAAAGAGAAAAGAAACTCACCCCCTAGAAGTATTACACCAGTTCAGACCACCTCATAGCCCCTTCAGAGTCCATCAAAACCAGCCAATCAGAGCCATGTGGCATCGTTTCTATCTGAGGAATGGCTAGTTAAAAATCACCCCAGTCCTCTGTATTACATACAGAGTTCTCTTGTCTCCTTAGATGAATGGTTGCTATCATTACATCAGCCTCCAGTAACTTCAATACATGAATGGCTAGCTTACGGTCCAAGAGTGGATGGGCTTTTCTGTCCTTTTCAGAGGCATCTGCCAACCAACAGGAACAGGGAGACAAAGCTATCTTTAAGTATTCTGCCCCAATCAATGCCTAAAAAGCAGCTCCAGATGAGACTGTGTGAACGTGGAGGATACCCAGGCTTCTGAAAACCTCCTTCTAGTGTGAGAGAGAACTCCCTGCGCATGTAGGAATGAAAGTAAATTGAGCTGAAAACAGAGCTGTGTCTACTTGACTTTGAAGGGGCCTAAAAGAGGGGTCTGGTGGAATCAATTCAGTAAGTTACAGGGACACAAGGGTGTGTGTTATATGTGAACAGTCCTGCTTACTCAAACCGAGGAGCAGATTCCTTGGTAGTGAGGAGACAGAACATATAAGCTCTCTTTCCGCACTGAGTGATCTTTCCTTCCCATGATTCAGCTTTTAATATTATTCCACTACTAAACTAGTATCAGGACACTTGAGATGAATTAGACAAACAACAGAAGCATAAAAATGCAAAGACCTATCTGTCCTTCCAGGGAATTCTTATCTGTGTGTGCACGTGCGTGTGCATGTGGGTGTGCGTGTGTGTGGATGTGGACGGTGCAGGATGATGCAGATGCATGTGTGCGTGTGTATGGAAGCCAGACATCAGCCTTGGTGCTGTTTCTCAGGAGCCCTCCACCTTGTTTTAGGGACAGACTCAGACCTGCTGCTAGTGAACTAGCCACACTGGGTGCTTAGCAACAGGAGGCTTCCTCCTGACTCCACTTCCCTAGCTCTGGGCTTACATGCTTACACTATGACATCCGTTTTTATGTGGATGCTGGGCAAGGGGCTGTCAAACTTATGTCCTCTTGCTTGTGCGACAAGCATTTTACTGACTGAGTTATCTTCCCAGCAGGGCTAGATTTTCCAGTTTCATTACGACTTGAGAGTTTAATTCAAATAACACCAGAATAAACATATAAAAATACGTGACGTGACTCCCCCTCTTTATCTTAAGAAAGGATTTTCTCCAATAAGTTCTGAGTTCTGTGGATGTTTAGAGCGATTGTCAACATTTTAGGGTGCGTGCGCGTGTGTGCGCATGCTCACACACACACACACACACACACACACACTATATTTATTTATTTATTTATTTATTTATTTATTTATTTATTTATTTATTTGTGGGAAAGGGGTTTACACACCATGGAGTATGTATGGAGGTCAGAAAATGTCTTTGGAGAATAGATGCTTTCTTTAATTCATGTGAGTTCTGGGATTAAGCTCAGGTCTTCAGGTTTGACTACAGACACCTTACACACTGAATCATCTCACTTACATTTTTGCAGTATATTCATAATACTTTATTATGAGCATTTTGTACATAGTAGGGGGGTAAATGAAGTCCTGAATGAGTGTATTCCCTGACATATGCAAGGTCTTGGCAACCACCTTAATGCCTCAGAAATATAGGAGTGCCAATGCTTCCTTTTGATCAAGTGTAAATGTTAGCAGTGTGCGCAGAAAATGTCCACTCTATCTCCTCACCCTCAGGATATTTACAGACTGAAGACTGTTTCTTTACAGATACTGCACCTACCCCCAGTTGTTTATCTGTGTATAATTACCGTGCCTACTTGTTCATTTGCATGCAATAACCCTGCCTCTGTCAATGTTATATAATAAATGCATTGAGTATCTAGGGTGCCGCAGCTTCGACCCCAACTTGTGTGCATCCCTCTATTTGTTATTTCTTCATTCCCTTGCCACCCATGTACAGATCTTTCTGTACAGTTATTATACTTAGCTGTATAATAAGTTATTATACTTAACTGGACAGAAAGATTCGTACATATCACTATACCAAATCTGTAGCACAACATGACCATCCACGCTCTATGCACTATCATACAGATTGTGAACCGGGCATGAGATGGAGATTGAAACACACAAAGACTCGTAGACAGAGACACAGATCATCCTTGATGCCAGAATGCCCCCTTTATTGTGTCCAGGGGCACCTTAACTGATAGCCACGCCCCAGCCAAACGCACCAGAAACCACTCCCCTGCCATCAGGAACTCCTGACTGTCTCTTGCTCAGAGCACCTGAAAAGCATTACAAGTTGTTTACCAGAAATTCAGGATCTGGGGGCTTCACAGATCCCAACAAAATCTTTTTTTTTTATTCATTATAATGGTTTTAAAATGGTTGCCCTAATCTTATTCCATTTGGTCTGTTTCTTCATTCTTTGTATTCTGTCTATGTTCCCGTTTGGGTAGGAAACGTGACTTTTAAAGAATTAAATGATGCAGAGAAAAGCAAATGGCCTGGCTAATCTCCAGGTGCATTAAGTGACCCATTGCCTGAAAAAGGAAAAGAAATGACAACAGGAAGTTTGCTTGAAACTTCATCCCACCACTAAGCCTGCCGACTTGGGGGAAGCCATAGAAAGAGGAAATTTTGGTCAGAGAAACATCAGTTGAAAGTAACTTCCTCATATTTCCTCAAGATTCTTATTTAGTTAGAGATTGAACTGGTTCTCACAGAGAAGGTACAGAGAAGATGGAGTCAAAGTCTTTAACTTAGAAAATGTAATGTGCTCCAATACGGCTTTAACATTTCAGACTGAACAAAGAGGACTGAAGCTTCATGTATGTGCTGCCTCCAGGAGAGCCTGAAGGAAAAGCTGTTTGCTGATATCCCCACACCAGCGACCATGTTTTTCTGATTATGAGATGAGGCACTTGTTATCTCTGACAAGGAGGAGGGTAGGTCCTTGAATTCACATTGAAAGTCTGAAAGCAGCCACATCTGGAGGATTTGGGCTCCACCCGGGCCTCATAGTTTCAGTCCTCTGGCATTTCAGCCGTTCTTGGGAGCCCACATGGAAGCTGTCAGAACAAACCCACAGGGGATTGGTGACACTAGGCTGGATGCATGCAGGATCCTCCCAGACGCAGCTCACTGGTTCACGCAAAGTGAGTGGAACACTCATACCAATTGTTTCAGTCTACAAATTTGCCAGAAGTTTCTCAACCTCCAAAATGTTAGTCTCTAGTTAAAGGGAAGAGTAGAGATGAAAAAAAAAATGTGAACTCTGCTTTGTGCCAAAGTGCCAGAGCTTCTGAACATTTGAACCACCCCCTGAAGAGAATGGCTCTACACATCACTTAGAGTATGACGGGATTTCATTCTTAATGTGTAAGTCGGGATGGAAATACCAAATGCTAGCACGCAAAGGTGCACATGGGAAGGAAGGAATTACAAGGGTACAAGTCTGGATGATGATTGCTTTCATTTGAAGCAGAAGGTTCTAATTACTAAAGAGCAGAGAGGAGGAGAGTGGAGGAAAGGATGTTTCCAGAGATAAATTTTTTTGTGGTATAATTTTTGTAAGATTATAGGAATGCACATCTAGACTTGCTGGGCCGTGGTGGCACACGCCTTTAATCCCAGCACTCGGGAGGCAGAGGCAGGCAGATCTCTGTGAGTTCAAGGCAACCTGGTCTACAAGATCTAGTTCCAGAACAGATTCCAAAGTTTCAAATAAACCCTGTCTCAAAAAACAAAAAACAAAAACAAAAAAGTAAAAATATCTTGGATTTTTATAAAGGTTTTTCAAATCTTTATCACTTTATCACTATAATTCACCATCTCAAAGGGGACTTTAGGAATTTAGGGTCACTGTTTATTACTTATGAACTAGTGACTAATTGCAAAAATGAGTGAATTATTCAGGTTATTTATGATTAAAGATATTTGAATTGTGTGTATGAGAATTCATATAAAAATCTTGTTTAGAAATCTTTCAAATAAGTTATTACGCTGCTAAAAATATTTGAAGATACTTACAGAATACATGCTATTGTTTACAGATTACCACTGAATCTTGCAAGTATTATTTAGCAAGTCATCCAATGAAGTAATGGGTCTTTGTCTTTTTGGCAATATTGTAACTTGAACCCAGGACCTCATGCAGGCCAGACAAGAGCCTATCCCTGGGCTACATCCCCAGGCTTGGGGCAGGATGTGTTCTGCAGAATATGTATATTCAGGAGACAGGTGAGTCTACAAGCCTCATTCCCTTTTCTAAAGAGCAGGTCTAACTTCGCCAGAGTACTTCCCTTCTGTGTGTTGCACTGTCTTCCTCTGTTTACTTTCCAGAGCAACAGACAAGCTGAATGACGGATCAGGAAAATCAGGAGTTATCCTTGGACAGAATAGCAAATCTCCTAGCCTGAGGTAAATGAACTCTGTCTCAAAAGGTTACACACAAACATGTATATGTGTGTATGTATATATGTATGCATATATTTATGTATGTATGATTTATGTATGTGTTACATGTATGTATATTACATGTTTTTGTAATTTTATGTCAAAGACCCAGGCAATGAAATAGACATAAATCTAGTATAATAAGTAGACAAATCTTAGAAAGTGAAACTTTCTGGAAATGAAAACAAAGGCACCAAATAGTAAGATCTAATAGTAGTAAGGCAGCTATCTGCTCCTTCTAAACCCAAGATGATATTTGTGAACGTATTTAGTAAATATTATAATCAGTGCAAATGCTTCTTTTTAAGTAAGCAATAAATAAGTAGCAAAATACTTTTAAAAAGTAAAGAGTTTGGCTTAAAAATCATCTTAACAACATTCTAATTTGATGTTTGAATGGAATAAATCTATTTAAATAAATTATTTTATATATTACATACAAGAGCACATGCAATAGTAGTCATACAATGGCTATATATTTTATGTAATTTTTAGAATTATAAGTCTATGTGTCCCAAAATTTTAAGATATTTTCTAAGTAATTAGAGATATTTTTCAAAGCCTTGACATTTGCTCCTCATGATAGTCTCAGCTGAAATAATGATACTAATATTTTAAATATTTTCTAATATAAGAGTGCTTATCTGCCAGTATGTTCAGTATGTATTTTTTGTCCATTCATAAAGTATGTTTAAAATATATTAGCTATGTTTGTCTGAACCCAGAACACTAAAATCTGTGTACTCTTTGCACTTCTGAAAACTTGGACAGTTAAGCAACTTGAATATAGCTCAATAGTAGAGTATTTACTAATCCTGGCTCTATTCACCAGAATTTCCAAAGTGAATTAACAAGTTAAAAACTAAATTTTATTTTGAAAAGAAACATTGCTCTAACCCATTGTCAGCTGAGTACTTTTCTGGATGCACAGGACAAGATGATACACTTTTTTTTCTCCTGATTCTTAAAAGTTCGATATACTGAATCTCCCGTGGTTAGAATCATCAGTGTTGACTCACTGAAGAAAGACAAGTCTGAGCATTTCCTTTATGAATCATGCTGACTCCGTGGTGGGGGCAAGGACCTCATTCCATCGAACCTTGTTTTCACTGGCAAACATGCAAATGGGCATTCTTTCTCACCATTGTACACAGTGGCTACCACAAATGGACATTCGGAATGTGTGGAAGGATCGTCATTGGACAGCTCATGCACGACAACTCTGAGGTCAACCCTCTGGACCGTGGATAAAGCCTTATTTGGACATTTCTAAATCAGAGGCTTCCGTTTCCAGGAAAAGTGTTGTTTCATTAATTTGGGTAGACTGGTATTTAGTTTTTTTTTACTTCCTGCTTCCCATAATAATGTAAAGATATAAATAAAAAGAATGGTGACTGGAGGTGTCAAGATTCTATATTCCACAAATTTCTGTCATTACAGGATTCTTCTCATTAAGAAGGCAATACATCTTTACATTTTGCTATGAGACTCACATAGCAACCACTGGTAGGATAGTATTTACTACTCTCCTAGGACAGGACTGGATATGTGACATTTTTGGTCAGTCAATAATGTGTTGAAGTGATTTTCATGTCATATGAAAGTATCATATGTGGCAGCTTTAAGTACTGTCACAGGTTTACCACAGTCCAAAGGGAAAGGCCTTCTTTCGCCTTGATGGCAAATTTAGTAAGGGGTGCAGAGCAATGGACTGATGCAGAGTTGCGTCTGTCTTAGGCTCACGTGGAGGAAAAGAGGGAATACTTAACCTTAACCCTAAAATCCATGTCGAATGTCCCTGTGGTGATACAAAGAGCAAGGTAAATTATACAGCATATAAACAGAAATTAGGAGGTTAACAATGAAGCCAAGATCCATCTATTTCAAGTTATTATTCTACTTTCCATTCTATAATTTACTTTCCATACATTTGGTCACTATTTATGTTAATAATAGTAAGCATAGTGTCTGTGTCCACCTCATTCTAGCCTACAAATTTCTCCAGAATCCTGTGTTGTACAGATTGTTCTGGATAAATAAATAAAATAAGCACAACGGAAAACCTCAGATGAGTTCAATGGCTTCTTTGCTTCCTTCATTGTCATGTACTGGATCTCTGAGGTCAGATTATATTCATACATTGGACCTTTAGTGTCAAATATCATTTGTTGCCCTGTGTCTCTACTACCTGAATTGCAAATATTTTTAGATTAGCCCTGTAGCCAATAAAGGGACAGTCCTTTTGCGGACAAAGCACCTTTCACATGCTGTCCATCATAATCAAAAGAGAGTGCAGGGAATGATTTGGAGAATAATGTGGTACTATGTAGGGGAATGACTGTGGCATGGATTGTAGAGATTGAAAATGCAAGTTTCTCTCAGTCTCCTAAGTGTATTCTGCCTCACATTACCATACACAGTTCACACAGTACCCTTTGCATTTCTGGTGCTAGAAGGTGTCTGGCATATATGATGTATTTAAGAAATATTAGTTAAGTAATGACAGAATTTAATCACAAAAACAATGTATACGAAAGAATCTAGAAGGTGAAGTAGAATTTGCCAACTGAACAGTTCTCACATAGAGTTACTCTTTTGGAAATTTCTGTTTCGTCAAATCTTATTAAAGACATTCCACAGAGAAGAGAATTTATACTGGCTATCAGAATACTCATAAGGGTTCTTCGGACAAATTTTAATAAGTGATAAAAATGTATATGTCATGGGCATGGTTGTACACAACTGTAAACCCAACTCTTGGCATTTCCAAGAAATGTAAATCTAATACCTAAATACCTTGACATAAAACATTCAGGAAATCTGGGACACTAGTAAAAGATCAACCTACAAATAATAGGAATAGAAGAAGGAGAAGAATAATTATCTCAAAGGCTCAGAAAATACTTTAAATAAAATCATAGAAGAAAAATTTCCTTCATCCTAAATAAATAGATATATTTAAGGTATAGAAGCATACAAAACATCAAATAGAATGGACAAGGAAAAAGTAAGTTTCACATAATAACCAAGATACTGACATACAGGAACAAAGAAAGAATATTAAAAACCATCAAGGGAAAAGACAAGTAACAATAAAGACAGATCTATTAGATACAATTAATTCTCAATGTAGTCTCTAAAATCAAAGGGCATGTGCAGATATGCTGCCAACCTCCAGGAGATCACATGAGTGACTCTAAAAATTCTTCTCTGTTTTTGAGGGAGACTGCTCATTTTTTTCAGCTGCCAGACTCCAGAATAATCATACAGAAATTCATATTAATTACAATCCTGCTTGGCCAATACATGTTTCTAGCTTGCTCCCTTGTATCCTAAACTAGCCCATCTCCATTATCTGGTGTATCACCACATGGCTGTGACTTACTGGCAAGGTTTCAGTGCATCTGTCCCTGTGGATTACATAGCTTTTCTCTGATTTCACCTTCTTCTCTCAGTGTTCAGTTTAGTCTTTCTGCTAGTTCTACTCTTTTCTATCACAGGCCAAAACAAATTCTTTATTCATTAACCAATAAAAGCAACACATATATAGGAGTTCCCACATTATCTCACCTTTTCCGTCTAAATAAAAAAATGTTTTAACTTTAACATAGTAAAATTACATATAACAAAACAGATATCAAGCAAGAATTACAGTTATAATATTTATATCTACTTTATCTTCTATCGTAAGTAAGGAAAACTATATCTATTCTTCTACTCCATCAAGACTCTAGAAGGATATATTATTATCTAAGTAAACAGGAAGTGCGTTATAAGCAACTTCCAAAACTCTAGAAATGACAGCAACATCTCGCTGCTTGGACAGTCACCCAGAGTTTCTTCTGTAACTTTGCAGGCACCCATCTTCAGCCTACTGGCCCATATTATCTGGCAGACTTTTCCATGATACATGAAATTTGAATATATGTTATACCATGTAATACAAAGTCCATCAGTTGCTTTCTTCTGTGTCCTGCATAATGTCTGGAAGTTTGTTTTATGAAGCAGGAACCATGAGGGATCATCTCACATTAAGGCAAGTTCAGCAGTCATTTATCTGTTGGTCCTCCATGTGCAGTTCACAAGAATAATATCAAACATTCCAGGCAAGAACAGTTTCTTGCCCAAATGGCTAGCAAACTCCATAAGGAGACTCTTCATTGTCCATCTTCCTCTTGAAGTAGATTGATGCTGTCAGGAGCAGATGTGTCTCATGTTATAAAAAGTCCTAACCTCTTAAAACATTTTAAATGCCATATTCTGTAGTCTTTAAAAATTTGAAGAATATCTATCCATTTGAAATATATCTCTGTACATCTAGAAAACCCAACTAACATGACTACAAGCTTGACTATTAACCTATATTTATTAATTATACAATATATTTTAAAGGAGATACACAAACACAATAACTTAATCAAGAGCATATATATATATATATATATATATATATATAAACAAAATTTATCTTAAGTTTGTATCATTAACCAATTCATACCAATGCAAATCTCTATAGTATATCCCCCTTTAAATGTAAACAAACATTTATAAACATTTGGTAAACAGTATTTGGGGAATTTGGGTATAGTTATCTCCCAAACTGCTTTCCTGATTTTGTTGGGTGAAGTAATTTTTGGGGTATTCATGGAGACCTTTTGGGGGGGGTCTTGGTCCATCAAGCATATTAGTCAGAAGGAATCTACAGGTTCTCAACATCTGAGGGAAATAAAGAAAGAAACTTTTTTTTTTTTTTCCAAAGCAACAAATCCTTAGACCTCAAATTTTGAAGTTCAAGATACCTTTAAATATATTTGTTGGTTTATCTTAGCAGCCCATACAATGTAATTTCTCTTTGTACTTAGCTCCTTCACAGGTCAAAATATTCAAAGAAAAACACAATAATAATACATAATCCAAACTCTCTGTGTATTTTCTGTGTTTATGTGGCTCACTTTTCTTTATTACTTTAATCTATGACTGTCTGTACTCTCTCTCTTTAAAAACTTTGTTTTATTATTTTTAAAAGGAATTGCTCCTTTTTGTAACTCTATACTTTTTCCTTTTCTTTTCCCTCCCAAGCATACATATATTTATCCTACATTGTGACCCATTTAGAGGTCTTTTTTGTCTGAATCTGTCTTTATTGTGTATCTGTAATTGTTTTCTAACCAGAAGCACCTTTTTTAAAATATTATTTACATGTATAGAATATTCTTTCTGACCAGACCTCATAACAGATGGTTGTGAGCCACCATGTGGTTGCTGGGAATTGAACTCAGGACCTTTGGAAGAGCAGGCAATGCTCTTAACCACTAAGCCATCTCTCCAGCCCCCCAGAAGCACCTTTTTAAAAAAATGCTACGTGGGCATGGCTAGGACCAACTCTGCAGCACTACCTGCACAGTCCAACATGGCAGATGCATGTTCTACTGCCTCTGCAAGTCATGCACACCACCCCAGTTCCAAGTGTTCAGGAATCTACATGGTGCCATTAAGAAGTTTATAACACATTGTTCAATAAACCCCATTTAAAGTGATGAGCCTCCTGAAAGAGCCAGAATCCAGAGTTTCAAGCTGGGCCAGAAATGAACCAGGAAGCCACCATTTTGAAACTGTTCAAGTTTTATTTATTTATTTATATTTATTTATTTATTATTATTTTTTTGCTGCTAATGCTGAGTGAGGAAGACCTCTCTTAAAACTTGCCACCAGCAAAGTCCACTCCCCCTCCAAAAAAAAATTGCCGGCTACCAAGAAGCTGTGCTTAACTCTGTTCTTTTGTGTCTAGAATTCCTTTTTAAGCTTTTCAGGTTTTACATGGATATAGTCAACCACGTTGGCATGCCAATTTGTAGGCAGAGGCTGCTTGTTTGTTCCCAGCTGCCTAGACCGTGAAATAATCACACAGAAATCTATATTGTCATACTGTTTGATCAATAGTTTAAGCATATTTCTTTCTTGCTCTTATATCCTAAACTAAGCCATGTCCATTAATCTGTGTAGCACCACATGGCTGTGGCTTATTGGCAAGGTTTCAGTACATCTATCCCAAGTGGAGACTACATGGCTTTTCTCTGACTCCACCTTCTTTCTCCCAGTGTTCAGTTTAGTTTTTCTGACTAGCTCTACTCTTCCCTATCACAGGCCAAATCAGTTTCTTTATTCATTAACCAATAAAAAGCAACACATACACAGAAGGACCTCCCACACCATCTCTGGAACTCCTACAACTGAATATAAAGCATGAGTGTAGAGCTCACATTTACTCTCCTCACTTTGGGAAGTTGTTGAGTCCAGAATGCAGCAGGCCTTTCTACTTAGTCTCCCACCATGTAGCATACTAGCTGCTCTACACTTGGGTATCCATGCCATATGTTGGGCACAAAATGTTTTATCTCTTGCTATACTGTGGCCACACCTGAATCTACTACAGTTTCAACCAATAATTGAGGCTCCACAGTTACTGGCCTGCTTCTCTGGGAGTGGCCTGGAGAGACTTTTATGTCCTACTGGATCTTCTTCCTGCCCCTGCCACCAAATGTAGCTTTAACTAAATCTCTATCATTCTATTTTCCAGTAAGACAAAGCTTAAGTCCAAGTACATCAAAAACTTCAACATAAATCCAGATACATTGAACCTGATAGAAGAGAACATAGGGACCAGAACTAAAAGCATTGGCATTGGAAACAACTTCCTGAACAGAATACTGATAGTACAGGAACTGAGACCAATGATTAATAAATGGGACCTCATGAAACTGAAAAGTTTCTGTGGGGCAAATGATGCAATCAATTGGACAAGAAGGCAGCCTAGAGAATGGGAAAAGATCCTCACCAACCCCACATCAGACAGAAGACTGATTTCCAAAATATATAAAGAACTCAAGAAATTATTATTTAAAAAAACAAATAATAATTAAAAATGGGATGCAGATCTAAACAAGTAATTCTCAATATAGAACCAGGAAATAACTGATAAGATAACATGTTTGCTTAACATCTTAGACATCAGTGTAAAAACCAAAACTAAAAACTACCTTGGACATTTCTCTCATTACAGCTCTCAGAATGGCCTACAAATCAATAACCTCAAATTGACAGTTCATGGTAGCAATGACATTGATGGATCCACTTACCGTTAGAAGTGAAAACTTTGTTAAAACCATGGGAAAACCATATTGGTGGTTGTTCCTCAGAAACAAACTTTGGATCAATCTCCCCTAAGAAGGCCAGTATACCACTCGTGGGGCATATACCCAAAGCCACTCCATCCACCAAGCAGGACAACTGCTTAACGACATTTATTGCTGCTTTATTTTGTAATATACCAAGAATTGGAATCAATTCTTGATATCCCTCAACTGAAGAATGGATAAAGAAAATGTGGTAAATTTATATATTGGACTATTTCTAAGCTGTTAAAAATGACATCTTGAAATTTGTGGGCAAATAAATGGAACTAGAAAAAGTCATCCTGGTAATGTTGACTCAGAGCCAGAAAGATGAATATGGTATGTGTTGACTTTTAAGTGGATATTAGCTGTTAAGTAAATGACAATCAATCTATAATACACAGACCCAGAGAGGTTAGGTACAGAGGAGTACTCTAAGAGGGACGCATGGATATTCATGGGAAGGGGAAATAGAATAAATTTTGCAGGTGTACTGGGGTTAGGTAGGGACTGGAGCTGGAAGTATCAGCCAGGTGGGGAGTGTGGAGGAAAATAGTACAGGAAGATAGAGAGAGCTGAAATTGAGGATCACTGGGGTGGTATGCAAACCTAGTGCAGTGGGAACTTCCTGGAATCTATTTGGGTGTCCCTAGTGAGAACTTCTAATGAGTCTGAACTGGCCAACTTTTGAAGCCAGAAAAGACTGAGTTACAGTGCTGGGAGTTGTGAGCAGAGGGTGTCCTATGGAGATTCTTAAACTACCCAGGATGATGCTAGTACAGAAGGTTGCTCTCTAAAAACTGACAGCAAGGCCCCATTGCTGAGAACAACAGCTCACTAATCACAGAGAGGTTGAGCTGGTGTGGGCATTGAGCTTTCATCCCATGTTCTAGTCTCTTTGGAGGGTGTTGGTATTCCAGAAGCTACTGAAAGAAAACTGGACACGAATCCAGTCAGAAAACCCTTCACCCACAATATGTCCTGCCTACAAGGTATGCTGGGGTAATGGTGGCTCGGAACTTGTGGGAGTGGCTTCATGTTCTCTTATATGAGTTTTGTGTGCTCAGCCTGCAGTGCTTATGGAAGCCAAGAAACTAATGATGCCTGAGTGGGTAATGGAACACTGGATGAACAGTAGATTATAGGTGAAATGAAAGTAGAGAGGGAGAATGCTGGGGACAAAAGATACATCCAGGTAGTGGCATGATATGGAAGAAAGGGAAAAGGGGAAGAATTTACCAAAATGAAGTGTGCATGGCAAAGCTTCATGGGAACCTGTTCCCACAAATTATTTGAACATTTTATTACCAATTGATGTCACTGTTTCCTGAGTAGTTATGGAACTTTTAGGAGGGCAGGTCTTGCTAGAAAGAGTCAAGTTACTTAAGAGTTTATAGTCTAGCCATACTTCTAGTTCACTCTCTCTACTTCCTGCTTGGGAGCAGAGACGCAATCTCTCAACTTCATCGTCTGGTTGTCTGCTGCCATGCCTCATCTGGTATTTTGGTTTCTCACTCTGGACCCATAGGCCAAAATAAATTCATTCTTCCCTAAATTGCTTTGGGTCATGGCATTTTATCAAAGTGGTGGAAAATACAAGCATTGGTGCTCAAACATTACAGATATACTGTAAGTGAATTTAAGTTTATTCTCTTGAGTCAATCAGCTTATTATGTTCGTTTTATTGTATGGAGCACTCACATTTGCTCATGCTAGCAAGCCTCAAAGGACCTTCGGAAACAATGTGGATTCAGTGTAGCTTCATTTGTGAGCTAGTTCCACTGGTGGTGACACATTTGAAACATCTTAGCTTTAAAAGAAGGAACAGTACTGGTTTTGGAGATTTCAACACATAGAGGAGAAAACAAGAAATTTACAATGAAAACAATTGGCTCCACTGACCCTGCGATTCAGAGTCACAGTAAACACAATCATCTGTGAGATGCTGAGGTCATTCGGACACACCCAAAAATAATGAAAAAAAACCCTCATACCTACTAGGTTTCATACTAGCTGTGTGCCCTTAGATAAGTTAGAAACTTTTCTGTGCATCTGTTTCTTCAAATATTATAGAAAACAATAATAATTACTTCTAATGTGACACATACTTTAGATAATTAAACATAAGGGACATTTTAAAATATGGTGATCATTTTATTATTAATAAATCATCATTGTAATTCTTTTCTCAAAAAATCAAAATGTCATAGTTTAAAGGTCTATGTGCTGTGACTAACTGATGTTTCAAAAAGATATCACAGTTCAGTTCTTGGCATATTCACATTCAAGTAAACTCTTAACACTGGGAGGAGACCATACAGTCATAACCTAGAGTGAGGTCTGAGTTTTACTAAGTAACTTTGTATTTGAGGCTGCTAAGCAGAGTGTTCTGCCTCATTCATATCTGAATTGAGCCTATTCTAGCCATATGTTGGACACAATAGCCAAAGAGTCAAGGGGTTATATCAGATTCTCTTTTTCCTAACTTATGTCTTTTGGGGGGTCAGGGAGAAAAGATAAATAACTCACTACAGAGATTCAGAGATTGGTAGCTTCTATTTTAAGTGATATAGTGTCCTTCTTGGTTTCTTTTTTTGTTTGTTTGTTTGTTTTTGTTTTTCGAGACAGGGTTTCTCTGCAGCTTTAGAGCCTGGAGCTAGCTCTTGTAGACCAGGCTGGTCTCGAACTCACAGAGATCTGCCTGCCTCTGCCTCCCGAGTGCTGGGATTAAAGGTGTGCGCCACCACCACCCGGCCCTTCTTGGTTTCTATTTAACTTTCTGGCCTAATCCAGATTCTGTTTCTGTGAGAGTCAGCTGTTATTGGTTCACACATGTCCACTTCTTGTGAGTGGTGCAGCCGCAGCCCCTAGACATATGCTACTTCACTTGGAGAGTTATACTCCACCTCTAGGGGCAATAAAAAGGCAATGTCTGGTTAATGTGGTGGGTAAAGGACTGCATTCTTGCCTTGAAAGGACAACCTAGTTATGAGGTTAAAGATTGAAAGGCCTTTTCCCTGTATCTTGCCAAGGCCACGCCTTAACTGAAGTCACTTTCTTGTCCAGCACTTGCCCTTTCTCTATACCACTCTACTTTTCCCCTAGTAGGTGATTCTGCTACTGTGTTACTTCTACAAGAATGAGAGTCTCAAATCCTGCTACTAGGATTCCAACCTAAAGCTAACAACCAGTGTTATCAGAGAGCTACTAACTCAACAAACAAACCTAAAGCCTTCAAAAGGAATAAATTCTAGAAATGCAGATTTTAGGAGAAAAATCCCACAGAATTAATAATGTGGAAATTCTAATGGGAAGAAGCAAGATGGTACTGCACCCCCCAGTTATGTCATTTAACCTCGTAGGTATGATGGAGGACTCTCATTGTTTAATAAAGAAACTGCCTTGGCTTTTTGCTAAGGCAGGATTTAGGTGGGTGAAGTAGACAGAACAAGAAGAAGGAAGTGAGGCAGATGGTTCAGACAATCGCCATGCCTCTCCTCTCTGGATCAGATGTGATGAAGTTCTGGCCCAAGATGGACGTTTGCTAGAATATTCCCAGTAAGACACCACCTTGTGGTGCTACACAGATTATTAAATATTGGTTAAAGAGAGAGTTAGGCAGTAAGAGGCTGAAACTAATGGGGCCAGGCCGTGTTTAAATGAATATATGTATATGTATATGTATATGTATATGTATATGTATATATACCTGTATATGTATATATATGTATATGTATGTATATATATATGTGTGTGTGTGTGTGTGTGTGTGTGTGTGTGTGTGTGTGTGTGTTTAACCTGCAGCCTACAAGCAGCTTACTCTTAAGGAGAGTTGTAAATGTTGCCCAACACATAATAGCAAAAGTACTAAAAGCCTAATAACATTTGCTTTGGTAACTCAACTTCATGATTCTTAACTTTGTAGATGACAATAGTGTGTTTCAAAGTCAAAATATTTGGCATAGTTATAAGATTAGCAATTGTTTTTGACTGATATATTGATTTGATTGATTGGTTGCTTGTCTAGTGTGGTGTTTTAAATGAAAATGGTTCCCATAGATTCATATATTTGAATATTTGGTCCCCAGTTTGTGGAACTGTTTGGGAAAGACAGAAAAACTCACACCATTTCTGATAAGCTTTATATTTCTTTGTGTCTTGTGCTTGCAAATAAGGATGTAAGCTCTTAGTTGTTGTTCCAAAACCATGCCTGCCTGCCTGCTAGCATGCTTCCCACTATGGTGGTCATTGACTCATCTTTGAAACTCTAAGCCCATATTGAATGTTTTCTTTTATAAGTTGCCTTGATTATGGTGTTTTTGTCAAGGCAGTAGAAACGTTACTAATAGATTCATCTCCTTACTTGACTCAGGGAAAATAAGTCCCTAGGTGGAGAGATAAGGGGTAAAGTTCTCTACCTTAAAATGTGTGTGAAGAAAATATGAAATTATTTGTTTCCTCCAAGCACAAAACACAGATTGCCCAGTCATCCTTTGATTCAGCAACTGGATAACCCAAGACACTGACAAAGGTGTAGAGAATTTTTTACATGACAGTTGTTATGAGATTCCTGCAGAAGGAGCTAATGATAATATTTAGAGATTCTAGTAGTACCTGAAAACTATAAGACAAATCAGAACACCATGACAGAATTGCTTCTGTCTGGTGACTACTCCTCTTGTGGTTTCTTTTAACTTTCACACACTTTTTCCTTTTCTCAGTGGTATTAGTTCCTGATTTTTGCTAAAAAAAAAAAAAAAAAAAAAAAAAAAAAAAAAAAAAAAAAAGCCTCATTTAAAGTAAAAATCACACCTCTACCTGAAGCCATTAAACTACAGAAACAATACTGGACATAAGATGTGGGAGTCCCCTCTGTATGCAAAGGTTACCATTGATTAATAAATAAACTGCTTTGGACCTATAGCAGGGCATAACAGAGGTAGGTGGGGAAAACTAAACTGATTGCTATGAGGGATAAAGCAGAGTCAAGAGAAGCCATGTAGTCCTGCCAGAGACAGACAGTAGACAGAATGTTGTCGGTAAGCCTCAGCCACAAGGAGATATACAGATTAATAGAGAAGGGTTAAATTGAGATGTAAGAGATAACCAAAAAGAAGCTAGAGCTAATAGGCCAAGCAGTGATTTAATTAATATAGCTTCTGTATGGTTATTTCGGAGTTGAGCAGCCTGAAACAAACAAGCGGTCTCCTACAACAGCCATAGATAACCAAGTGACAACTTTCTAATGTAAACCAAAGTATTTGCTCAATGGTATGAATATAAAAGTCAACATCATTAGGGCAATTAACTGATTGTTAATAATGGGTTGACTGACTTAGTCAACTCTCACATTTGCCATTGTGGTTGTTAATGTATTTGAGTAGCTGTAACATAATAAACACATCAGAGGTAAGCAGTCATCAAGTCCTATATTAAGGCATCGTAGAGTTTAAAATCTTCCAAATAATGCCAAAAATTAACAAGTAGATGCTCACAATTGGGGGGAAATGTTATCAATATAAAAATATAGGAAATAATGAACTTTAGCTATAGAGTTTAACTTCCCACAGACATTAAAAACCCTAAAATCAAGAAACAATAGTCAAAGTACCAAAAATGGAGCCAAAGAAAACCCAACATGTTGGCAGTACAATTATCAGAGCCTGCGTTGCTGGCAGACAGGAGTTTTGTGGAACCTTATATATTCGCTTATTTTAAGAGATAATTCTCTATAAAATTCCCTGAAAAGAATCATGCAAGCCGGGCGGTGGTGGCGCACGCCTTTAATCCCAGCATTCGGGAGGCAGAGGCAGGCGGATCTCTGTGAGTTCGAGGCCAGCCTGGTCTACAAGAGCTAGTTCCAGGACAGGCTCTAAAAAAAAGCTGCAGAGAAAGAATCATGCAAACAAACTACTTTAAGTCAGAACAATTACCTGACAGAGCTGAACTTAAACTTGAATGGATAGGGTCTTCACTATCACTAGGTTGCCCACTAAATTGGTAAGAATGAAAATAAGAGTTTTGGCAAGAGTTGGTTGTGGTTCCTCAGGGAAGGGAAGAGCCACAAGAAAGAGCTTAGTCAGAGGGCGGAACCAAGAAATGGGCTCCTCCCTTAGACAAGCATGCTAGGAGAACATCATGAGGAGGAGGCTGATGCTACATAGTTAACTGGAAAGGGAAGTGTGACGTGTAGACCAAAACAATGCCAGGGAGAGGTGGGAGCAAAGAAATGCTGGAATGAGAGCATGGACTTAGGCAATAAAGAAAGAAAGCTCCAGAAGGGTGAAGCCTTGCTTCATAAAGATGCCCCACTTGATGATCTACAGGGTGGATGCCCAGGGTAGACCACCCAGGTTCACCTCCTGCTGAGATGGGTTCATGTCTTCAGCAAGTGAAATTTCCTAGTTGGAAGCCCAGTAGTATTGTTTTATTCCCGCCTACCTCTTATCTTTGCCTGCCTTGGAATATCTGATCATTGTAGCCAGAATTTTCACAGCAGAAACTCTGACACATGTAAACACATATTTCTCTGTCTGTCTCTGCCTCTCTGCCTCACTGTCTCTCTGTCTCTCTGTCTCTCTCTCTCTCTCACTCTCGCTTGCTCTCTCTCTCTCTCTCTCTCTCTCTCTCTCTCTCTCTCTCTCTCTCTCACACACACACACACACACACAACTGGAAAGCTGAGATATGAGAGACAGTATTTTCTATACATATGTCAGGCCATTAATGGTTCTGCCAAAAACTTCGGGGAAAATGGAAGCAAAATATTGGAGAAAGACTAAATTTTGCAAAACAAAAATTTAAAGCATCTTGATTATCTGCTTAATCCCACTGTATTTGCCCCATTAATAAAAGAGGCCAACTTCGGCAATAGAAAGCCTTCGTTATCTTTTTAAGACAGACCTACGGAGTCATGTGAAGAATAATGGTTAAACTCCATTACTAAACATTGAACTAAATGGAAAAGACACTACAAGAAAATAAATGAAATAGCAAATGGATTTAGGGAGAAATAAGAAAATGGGGTTATCAGTAGATTAAAATTTATAAACAATAAGAAAATAAAAGACTTATTTTTTTCTTTGAGAATTGAATTAAGAAAAACAATGCTGTTAATTGTGAATTGAATGTCAGAGAAAATGTGTTGGCAGTGTGAATTAATTGGATTGTAGAAGCTAATCTCCCAAAGGAAGGGGCGGACGCTTCATCTTGCTTATTAGAGGCAACACAGTCACTGGCAAGAGTTAGGGTAAAATGACCTAATAGGTCTTTTCCAACTCCGATTTCGATCATTTGGTTAAGGAAATCTCGCCAGGGCTTACACAACTGAGTGTCCTTGTGGAAAAATAAGCACAGAATTATCAGATAATACAGAGGCATACCACCCCCAACCACGTAACAGCAATGATCACACCATCAATAAAACCACAGCATCCAGCCCAGAACAGTCCAGAAGAATAATTATTGACATGGACCATGAATAAATACAAGCTTTCATTCCTCTCCTTTTCTTAATCCTCAAATCTGAAAGGACTGGGTGGCAGGGTCTCAGGAGTGTTGGAAGGCAGACACTTTGCATAATCTCCTCCTGAAGGTTCGCTCTGTTTGGAAGAGGTTATCCTTTGAAGACAGCTGGACAAGATCCAGAAAGTATTTTTTTTCTTCCTGCTCCCACAATCTTTTGCCCACTTTCACCCCTTCCTCTTGGCTCAACCCATCTATGGGAAAATGGGAAAATTATAACAGACCTCAGATTCTTTCTTGGAGAATTGTGTGTGGAGTCTTATATCCTAATAGCCTGTTGGCAAATCTAAACTCTATTCAAAGAAAACCCGCTTTGTGAGGGTGGGAGCATTCCTGGGAAAATGTATTTTCTCTTCTCCCTTCCTCTTCTTTTATCTAGTAGTTTAAATTTTTCTGGTTTAATTACTTGACTCGGGGCTTCCATTATTCTGCTCTTGGAAATAGCCACTGGTAGCTACAGAACATAACAGATTGTAGAGAAATGCCTGTGATGGTTTAATCTGGAGTAAGAATCACTCCATGTAAACTGGCAAGCTAAGGATAAGAGGAATTTACAGAGCTGGGGTTCAAACACTGGCAAGAATGAGCAGCAGGCCCAGGTCTGAGGCTCTGCTTCTTCTCATTTTTGCCTTTATAAACGCCTATTCTGGGATTCTGTCTGTGAATCACCCAAGTTAGGCAATCAAGAAAACCTGGCATGTAGAGGATTGGTGTTGTCTTTTCTCAAGAGAATATAACAGCTGCAAAGTTTGGGTAAATAGTGTATATTTTCTAAACATGAATGGACAGTTTTTAATCCCATGGATCACAGAAAAATCATGTTTTAAAATCTACTTCCAGTTGGATTTCTTCTAGTACTCTTTCTAACTATGCTCAGACACTCAAAAGCCTCCAAAGAGGACAAAATTGGATGTAGAACGAATTGCGGGAGGTGGCGTTCATGGCCCCAGGGCAGGGTTTCCACAGATATTGATGAAGCAATGGTCAGGTTAACACAACAAAATCTGGCTTTTCCTGTTCCTGATCTTTCCTCTGAGGGAAGGGCCTAATTTTCTCATTTTCTACAATTAAGACACATAACTGAATTTATTAATTCCACCTAGAAGATACTTTAAATTTTAATTGGGTTCAAAGATTACACATATTTATGGGACATAGTGGGACATCTCAATATGTTTATGCAATAAATGTTCATGTTAGAATAATCTCAAATATTTATCTTTGTTTTGTGTTGCACATATTCATGTTTTGTAATAGAAATCTGTTGTCATACAGTATATACACACAAAATTAACAAGTAAATAAAAATAGTAAAGTAAAATATGAAAACAAGTTTATAAAGAAAAAAGTACAAAGAAAAATAGGGTGGGAGAAGGAAAAGAAAGGGGAATAATTGTTTCTTAAAGTCACTGAGCTCTTAATGCAAAAGAGTGAAAGAAGGTGTTAAGGTGTCACTTCAACTCCCTTAAAAACTATCTGTTGACTTTTCTGCTTCATCCACTAAGTAATTGACCTAAGTAAGCATTTTCTTTCATAGCAGTAGTAAATTTTATTTTCATACATGAGTTTCCAAAATTATATATAGGTGTGTGTGTGTGTATGTGCCTTCAATGCATATACTTTCGTTTTTCAAAACCATATGATTTAAACGATTCACAACCGTTTCCTGACATCCTAAATGCAGAACCTGAACTACCTCACGAGTTCTCTACCCACAATATTGTTAACTACCATTGATGTCAATCAAACACTAATAATTCTACAGTTCTCTGAAAGTTAATCCAATATTGATATAATATATTGCAAGAAATATTATAAGAACAATTTCAGATGATTGATAGAAACTTTGTCATATAGCGAAGATGGCATAGTGATGTTTCAAGGAACCCTAGGTAATGTCACTCACAGATTTTATAGCTGATAAAAGGAGACCATTCTGCATTTTTGACATAGCGCTTTATTGTGTATTTTTTTTTTTTTTTTTTTTTTTTTTTTTTTTTTTTTTTTGGTTTTTCGAGACAGGGTTTCCCTGCAGTTTCTAGAGCCTGTCCTGGAACTAGCTCTTGTAGACCAGGCTGGCCTCGAACTCGCATTTATTGTGTATTTTGAACTGTGGTATTAGTGGCAGAGTATACCTTGATGGGTCCTCTCTACTTCTTTATTGATTTAGTACTAGACCTCATCCACAGTCTCCTCTCTCTCCTCTACCTGTAGGATGCACTGCATGTAGTCATGCACCTGCTATTAATATATCAAAGATCTACACATTTTTGTGCTTTCTATACTGTTGGATACTTACAATAAGAACTTTAAGCAAGAAAGTAAATACATTTAATCTTATTAGAAGATAAAAGGAGGGGCTGGAGAGATGGCTCAGAGGTTAAGAGCATTGCCTGTTCTTCCAAAGGTCCTGAGTTCAATTCCCAGCAACCACACGGTGGCTCACAACCATCTGTAATGGGGTCTGGTGCCTTCTTCTAGCCTGCAGGCAGACACACAAACAGAATATTGTATACATAATAAAATAAATAAATATTTTAAAAAAGAAGAAGATAAAAGGAGAAAGGTTCTAGCATTCTTTACCCACCACTCATCTAAAATTAAAGTAAGAAAACTTGGACTTTTCTCACTGCTTAAGAGCGAGGCTAAAGAGCCTGCAGTGCTCATAGCAGGATCTGTGACTGCATACAAAGGTCACATTTCTTTCCAGGTTAGAATTTATATATATATATATATATATATATATATATATATATATATTTATATATATATATATACCAGCCTGGTCACCTGGCTCTAGCTTTATCAGTATCTAACCTAAGACGCAAAGATCTGGAAGCATCCAGATCCTGTTAGTGGCACATTGTGTGTCCTTTCAGATATGGTAGCTCTCCTTCCAGGAGCCTTTGCAGTGAACTGAAGCCCATCTTCCCATTGGCTGAGTCTGTAATCCTTGGTGGGCTGGGTGGGTCCATAAGAAAAGAGGATGTTTTCTTTCTTCACTGTTTAAATCTCCTGTGAGTAATTCCCCACAGCTGGAAATAAACACCCCTTTCCGAGTGGAGGA
This sequence comes from Arvicola amphibius, assembly GCF_903992535.2. Taxonomy (NCBI): domain Eukaryota; kingdom Metazoa; phylum Chordata; class Mammalia; order Rodentia; family Cricetidae; genus Arvicola; species Arvicola amphibius. The sequence continues at coordinate 18,231,853 of NC_052055.2, read as the reverse complement.
AAAGAGGTCTCAGAACAGAACAGCCCTCTGTGTTTATCAAACTAAAACAAATCATGGCAATGACTCCTTACTCCAACTAAAAGGGAGTCTCTTAGACCTGCTGTGTTTGGAGCTGCAGTGGGACAAGCTAATTGTACTCGGGGGTTTAAGGATAGAATAAAATTATTCCGAGTTCTTTTTTAAAGATAAAAAGCAATAAGGACAAGAAACAAGTTTGAAATTGCTGTGCGTATACAAACAGTTTCTTTTCAAACTGTGATAAGATTGTTCAGCAATTAAATAGTCATAATTAGAAGCCCAAAGTGCAATTCACAGGGCCAGCTGCCGGTTCGGTGGAGTTGTATTTCCAGAACAGACCGAGCATATCATTTCTAAAATAAATGTTATTGTGGAAATAGCCCTGGAGAGTATGTGTCTGCCTAGAGAGAGAGAGACAGACAGACAGACAGAGAGAGAGAGAGAGAGAGAGAGAGAGAGAGAGAGAGAGAGAGAGAGAGAGAGAGAGAGAGAGAGAGAGAGAGAGATTGGTTTTTTTCAAAGATGCCAAGAATTCCAGTGTCCACTGCAGTGTGGGTACAAAACGGCACCTGTAAGATTGCCGAGAATGCATTCAGTTTTGTTTTTGCAAACAAATCTTTGCTGTTCGCAGTTTTAGAAGAGCACAGCACAGAATTTTCTGGGTTTTAGACTCATTTATCCATTCCGTCTAGCTTGGCAGAGAATGCTCATAGAGCTGCTACGTGATTTTGCAAGGTCATACATTGGTGGTTGACTTAACTTGTAGACTTCTCTGCATTGCCGTACTATTACAGTCGTTATAGTTGCCGTAATTGGTTTAATTAGCTCCCTTCATATAAAGCTCCTGAGGTCCCTAAGTTTCAGAAGGAATACGCACAGCCTGGCTCATAGACTCGTTCAGTAAGTGAGAGAGAAAGAAAGCAACGTGAGAAGGGGTGGTGTAGAACACACAGGTGCTGGTGAAGGTCCGAACTATGGGAAATAATCATTCTTATCATTTGTAATCATTTAAAAGTTTTTATATTTATTTACTCTATATGTATGAGTGTTTTGTCTGTGTGGTTATATGAGGGCCACATGTCTTCTTGATGAATGAGGAGATCAGAAGACATCATTGGATCTTCTGGAACTAGTGCTAGGAACCAAACGCAAGTCTTCTGCAAGGTCAACAAGGGCTCTTAACTGCTAAACTGCCATCTAATTTTATGACATAGTATTGAATATCTAGTTTGTACTCTAGAAATCAATGGTGAGTGCTAAAACTAACCCTTCTTATACATACCTATTCTGGAGATTCTTCTTTCCGCTTTAGTCTCTGGAGAGTTGCTTTGCCAGAAAGGAGTATGGAAAGAAAAAAGAAATTTTTACATTTTGAGCCTTCTTTCTCAGCTTACCCAACAACTGTACTCGAGCTTACTGAAGCTCCTTTTTCTGCTGCATTGTCAAGTCACACGGACCCAATCCTAAGCATTGCCACTGTGCTTCTTAAAAGTAGTTTCTTGGTTCTCAGTCTAGTCCATGAAATCTGGCCACATTGGCGCCTAAAGTGGAAGATCATACTAATAAACAATTGCCTAGAGTAACCTCACTGCCTCCACAGAGTGAGCCGGATACCTCTTACCCAGCTAACTAAAATGTCCTTCCTGTAAATTCCTGATCTTTGCTCTTTTGTTTTCTTTGACACATTTACAAGTTTCTAATAGAGAAGGACTAAGCCTTCCATTTATTCCATTTATTAATTGATGGTTAGCTTTAATGCTGTCTTAAATTCTCAGTGATGTGAAGGTTAGCCAAAGATAAAGGACTCAAATGCATTCTCAACCTGGAAACCAGGTTTCAAAGACAAAACTGAAAAGACAGAGTTCACCACTTGCCACACAATGTTCCACTGAAAGACCTGACTTTAAGGAGTGATAATATGAGCAAAGGAGTTAAGACCATGATAGGGAAACCCATAGAGACAGCTTATCCGAGCAAGGGGAAGCTCAGACTTCAAACTGACAGCTGGGGAACCTGTATAGGATCAAACTAGACCCTCTGAATGTGAGAGGCAGTTGTGTGGCTTGGGCACTTGTGGGGTCATTGGCAGTGGGTTCAGGATTCATTCCTAGTGCATAAACTGACATTTTGGAGCCCATTACCTATGGAGTGATATGTTTAACCTAGATACAAAGGGTAGGGCCTTGGTCTTGCCTCACAGTGATGTGACAGACTTTGTTGACTCCCCATGGGAGGCCTTACCCTCTCTGGGAGTGGATGGGGGGTAGAGTGGGGAGAATGTGGGAGGAGTGAGAAGAGGGCAGGGAAGGGGAACTGGGATTGTTATGTAAAATAGAAAAATGTTTCAAAAAATTATATGTTATATACATATACAATAATAAAAAAGACATTATTTTTAAATTATAATCAGTACTTCTGTCTCATAAAATTGTAAAAAATAAGTGAACTGTGAAAAACCTTTTAATTTTTAATAAAAATTGAATAAGATCCAAAGCAAAATGATTGCCTTGCTTTTGATTATTTGCCTCTTTATGATGAATGGGTAGCCCAAAGAAATATTAGACTTGGGACAAACTATGTTTTGACCACAATGGCTGAGCTCCCATTGGCCATATGTACATACAGCTTTGTCTTTTAACAGATACCTATGTCCCAATAGCCCAATATACTAAGTAAGTGCTAAAAATACCATCTTGTGCATAGAATATTTGAAACAAATCATTTATGTATCCACAAAGAGAGAGAGAGAAAGAAAGAGACAGAGAGACACAACAGAGAGAGGAAGAAAGAGAGGGAGGAAGGGAGAGAGGGAGGGAGGAAGGCAGGGAGGGAGGGAGAGAAAAGAAGAGAATATTTGATTCATCGTAAGTATTCAAACTGAAGGTTGGTTTATTTTCCTGGTGAAAAGAAGCAGACATATGAGCTGAAAATGGCTTTAAAGCTTCTATCAGGAAAGTGTTTGATAAAAAGGTAGAGAATGCCCATTAAATTCCAGTCACTGCTTGAGTCGTGGGGAACTATTTGTGAATAAGCCTAGTCTTATCTTGCTTTACTTTTCTTCGGCCATAAAAATAGAGGGAACAGGAACTCCTCTCTGAGGCATCATTGAAAACAACTTGGTGTGTTAGGGCAAAAAAGTCGGAAGCCCTGTCAACAACTGAGGGCTGTGATTAACCCCTGGGAACTCAGAGATCAGCCAGGCCAGACCTCGACTCTGACAGTATATGAAGGTTAGAAGTTCACTTTTCCTTAATTGATCCCAGATTGGCTGTGAAGGACAGTCGTCGTCGGTGGCAGCTTGCCAGGCAGGCTGTTCTGGGTGTCCTGGCAAATCTGAGTGGCTGCCCCCATTCCCGGAGACACACTTAGGAAAGGACCCCATCAAATTCTTCAAGCATTTTCCTTCTTTGATAATGACACATGTGGACTTTCACCTAATGGATTTGTCTTAAGAGCGGGAAGCCGTTCTTTATTAGTTAAAGGCTTTGGTAAAGGCAAAAACACTGCTATCCAGTATCATACAGCGCTCAAGATATTATTAATGTATGAAACAGCCTAAAAAAAACTCTATCTAATGTAGTTATCAGGCAGCAAAGTAGATAAATAACAGTAAGCAGAATGCTTTCTATTCAGGCTTCTGTGAATAACAGCAGGTCCAAATGCAGAGGAATAATAATTCAGAGAATGTGCCCTCTTGGTGTCCATCAGTGTTAGCGTTCTGTTTACCATGACGCATGTTTGCAACCAATGACAATGGCATGATAAACCATAAATCTTAGTTAGATTGGCTCAACTTTACCTGTACTCGTTGTCTGTGCGTGCAAGTGTGCACACTACCCAGTATTACCACATACGAAGGTACAAACATCCGCCACCACAGTCAGAGTCAGAACAGCCCCACGAACATCTCCACAGGATCTTCCCTGCTCACCTGTTTCTCTTTCTGCCTCCTTCCAGATGCCACACCCACCCCAAACTTGGTTCTCTCACCCTGGCAACCACAGATTATTTACTCCATTTTTCTAGACTTGTCAATGAAAAATACAGCATAAACTGTAATCATCAAGAACCTTGCCTCAGAAAGCGTACGGGAGTGTCAGCTAATAGCAAGGTGAGTCATACTATCTTACTAACAACTATAAAAGTGGTGGTTATTTCAGAGAAATATCATTTTTGAAAGGAGTAGATGTCCTCTGATTTCTGGGGTACCTATAAAAGAGAAGTGATATTAAACAGTAGCCATGAGAGGTGGAGTTTACTAACAGACTTTCCTGTGGGAAAATGCTTTGTTTAAACAAAACACTGGCAGGAAGAAGGCTGGAATCTGTAAAACAGACCAGCATCGGCTCACACTTTCTAGACGTCTTTGTTAGGAGCCTTACAAAGGTAACTCAGTAACTTTTCCCCACAGAGAGACAAAGGTCTTTTACAAGATGGACATTTGACTCTGAGATCAGTCAGTCATGTAAAAGACGACATCTGGCAAGACCTCTTTTACAGTTCATCTGAGCCATGCCACCTTAAGGGGGAAAAAGAAAGAAACAATTACTGAGATACCTTAGCCAAAGTAAACTCAAGATTCAAGCAATAATGATAATTTTCATGTGGCATCCTCTGTGATGAAAATGACAGGCATCACATTTGTAAGATACAAAAAGTAATTAATTTTTTTAAAAAAAATTGTACGGTAAGGCTTGAAAATGCCACTTTATTAATAAGATTTTGATCGTAGGAAAAATAAAATTGTTGAGTTTAAATAAAAACAACTCACACCTACTAAATGGCATGGTTGGCATTCAACACAAGGTTTTGAGTTCAAAACTTTCATTTGCTCTGAGGCCAGAAGGATATTTTACTTGATTTTCTTCCCACTTTTTTTCTGTTTTTAAATGTAATAAATATGTAATGAGATAAAATGAGAGACAGCAAAATACCTTTGATTTGACTCAGAAATTGTAAAAAAGACTACACTAGACCTTTGGTGAAACAATTGTCTTACAGACCATATTTTTGACGCAATTATTTTTCATTGAAGATATAAATAATATTTTTTCATGTTCCTTTGGCTCATTTCTTTTAGAAGAGCAAGAAGTACCATGTCCTCAGCCCCCGAAGAGAATCACGAAACACCTGTGATCACCCGTGAAACGGTAAAAGACGGAGGTAAACCTGAAGATGCCTGAAGCTGGGTAGATAGTTCTACCCATCTATTCGCTCCTCTATCACAGAGCCAACACTCAATTCCTGGACAGTAGCGTCGATAGTGGTGCAATCGGGTATAAGGTCACTTCCTTAATCTCATCCATAAGGTGTGGACAGTGATGTAAGAATATGTATTTCTGGTAGGTTAGAGAGGTCTTCAAAAGGCTCAAATATGTACATCTCAATTTGTCATTCTTCATGAACCACAAGGGATAACTGGGACAAGTATCTGGCCCTTTCTGTTGGGTGCAGGAGGAGCCGGGGTTTAGATGCCGGATGCAGTGTTCTTCAGGTGCATGAGGTTAGCCATCATTTAAGAGGTTCAGTATCAACCTGTTAAAAGGGAACTAGCAAGCACTCAGTAAGAGAATGCTGTTCAAGCTGGGCAGTGGTGGCACATGCCTTTAATCCCGGCACTCTGGAGGCAGAGACAGGCGGATCTCTGTAAATTCGAGGTCATCCTGGTCTACAAGAGCTAGTTCCAGGAAAGGCTCCAAAGCTACAGGGAAACCCTGTCTCAAAACACACACTCACATACACATACACACACACACACACACACACACACACACACACACACACACAAATGCTGTTCAATTTCAGGCAAATGAAATGGTCAGGTATGTTCACAAATATCTTATGCCACAGTTCTGTCTGTAGCTTCTTTACTGATCTCTGTTGTTGTTCTGGGGAAAATTCAAAATATGGCATATTTTCTACATCCTAATCTCTTGTCTTGCAGGGATTGGTGAAAGTACGGTCTGATAAGAGGTCCAATGTCAAACACACTGAAGCTTCTGTCTGTTTCCCACTAGAATTACGGCTCATTGGGCATCCTGGATTGTGGTTAAGAAGCTGTCCTTTGGGCTGGCTACAAGCTGTTTTTCTTGTGTTTTTGTTGTTTTCTGAGGTTAATAATGTGCCCTGTTGGCTCAGGGAAAGCTGTAAACGGTCTATACATCACTGCAAACTCTCAATATCGTTCTCCCCTTTTCTCGCATCTATTCACTTTCCCAAAGTGACCCTCTGCTCTTCTGTTTCCTATTAGAGAGTACTTAAGAAATCCAATTTCTTCTCAGTGTTTGTCATAGTTTCTTTCCCCCTTGTTTATGGAGTTTTTTTCAAGGTTCAGTTCAACAAGTGTGCAAGGCCTACAGGTGCTTTCACAATTGTAGCTGTCAGGCTGCTTGGCTATTGTGAGTGTTTGATGTTGCATTCGACAACATTGGAAGAGATTCTATGGGTGGCTCTGAGTGAATTTAACATTGAAATCAGTAGATTCAAGCAGAATGTCCTCCTGTTCTAGTTTGTTTTCTGTTGCACTGACCAAAACCAATCTAGGGGAGGAGAGAGGTTGTTTCATTTACAGTCTCTAGCTCGGCTCTGCGGGGAGGAAGGGTGAGAGCTCGGGACCAGCATCTGCAAGCAGAAGCAGAGGCAGAAACAATGGAGGAAAGATGCTCACCCGCTTGCACACCTTGTTTTTGTTTTCTTATACAAACCTAACACACCTGACCATGGGTGGGACAGCCCAGAGTGGGCTGGACCTTCCTACATCAATCATTAATTTAAAAAGAAATGCCTCCATTGACAGTCTCAGAGGCCCATCTGAAGGTGGGAGTTATTCAGTTGATTGAACCGCTTCCCAAATGACTCTAATTTTTGTCAGGTTGACAGAAACTAAATAGCACATTTCCCCCCTAGCATAGAAGGGACCAGAACTCATGTTGTCAGACAGAGGTCTTAATCAAACAGAAACACTGACCTCAGCTTTGAGAGAATGGCTTATCTACAACTGCTTTTAAACTGGGATGTGAGTTGGTTTTTCCCTTTGCACTTTTACTAAAATACCAGCTACTCCAGGGGCCCCATCTGGAAGGCTTGTGAACTGGAACGGCATTGGTAGTGCTAGGTACCCGTCCTGTGAACCTATCTTACAAGATCTTGGCAACTGTCAACGTCCCCAGTAACATGACCAGCCCCTAAAAAGAAACTTTCTCACATTAGGTCTGCTTCTCTGGAGAACCTTGAGAAAGACAAATAATTTTAATCTCATTTAATCACATACTTGAAGGTTATTCTTGTTTCTCTCACAACTTTGAGGGGCCTGGATATCCATGACTTTAAGTCTTCACATAAGATTATAAATCTAAGTCAGGCAGTAGTGGTGTACACCTTTAATACCAGCACTTGGGAAGCAGAGGCAGGCGAATCTTTGAGTTTGAGGCCAGTTTGGTCTACAAGAGCTAGTCCAGGACAGGTTCCAAAGCTACAGAGAAACCCTGTTTCAAGCCCCTCCCCCCAAAAAAGATTATGAATCTATTAGATGTCATAATCCTTGCCTGCAATTATCTGCCTCAGAAAAAAATGGAGACAAACAGCTGGGGGTTGTTATGAACAATCCCTTTAAAATGCACTCAGTACATCATTTCTCCTTCAGCTTTCGCTGTTTTCTAACAACACACTATGAATATATTAAAAAGTCAGTCTACAGGGGGGTTTCTAGTTTACACATTCATTTACTCAACATTAATTTTCTAATATATGAGAGGACTACTATGTGGCCCTGGAAATGCTAACATATGTAAGACAGGGTCCTTATTTGTGCAAACTAAAAATTATAGAGGAAAAAATTGTGTACATATGTGTGTGCACATAAATGCATACAATAAAGTGTTAATGGCTGATAAAACAGAAGGGAGAAATCTTGGTTCTATTGCAGCACTAAGTTTGTTCTCAGACAGTTGATTTGAACTGTGTTTGAAGGTACCACATGCCATAGAGCAAATTAAGAAAATGCTAAACCTATACAGACACTGATCACTTAAGTAATTACACATAAAAATTGATTGAGTTATTGGAGGAACATGATTAGTGCAACTAAGAACTAACTTTCCATTTTTCTAGCCATATGGCAGGTACTTTCATTGCCAGTCTGGCTGAATTTATAACTACCAAGGAGGCTGGCGAAAGCACAATTTTATATGTGCCTTGTAGGTCTGGCATAGATGCTAGTCCTTACTTGTTTCTGAGACAAAATGAAACACTCAGAGAAACAATGTAAATGTAGAGGATTTATTTCAGTTCATTGTCTCAGCTATTTCCATCCATGGCCATTTGGCTCTGTTCCTTCTGGGCCTCTGTGGTGAGGCAAGGCATTATGGTAGGAAGAATGTCATAGGACAAGTGGCTCACCTCGTGACAGATGGGATACAGAAAGAGAGGCAGGCCCAGGAACAGACACATCTTTCAAATTCATACCACCACTGACCTATTTCCCCTCAACAGTCCCTGCCCCCAATAGTCCACTCAGTTTGAACTTTTCAATGGACTAAGCCATTGATGAAGTCCACACGTTTATAACCGAATCCTACCTGAGTAACACCATCCGCTGGGGACTGGTGCCTTGGCCAAAGTCAGCACATGGACACGCCAGGAAACGTTTCCTATTGACCCTTGGTGACTGTGAGTGCTGTCGAGTCTGTGAAATCCCTTCATATCCTGATATACACTTGCAGATAGTGCTGCTTAGTGCTCTCTGTTTCCCTCGATAGTCCAAGGCGCACAGCAACAAGGAGCGTGTCCTTTAGATGCTTATCCTTTTTGTATCCTGTTTAAGAAAAAGATAAGTTGTTCAGGAAATATAAGATTAATCAGGAATCTAAGAACAGAAAAATGTATGAAAATTTGACAACTTAACATAAAGGAGGGAAGTAACAATGCTTCATTCAACGTCATTGCCCATTATAGTATTACAGGAAACCAATTACTTGGTGTATTTTTCCTTCTTTACTTCTCCTGAAAACTCTGTGAGGTTGCTTTTCTTAATGCTCCATTTAACAGACAAGTTGGTGGAATTCCAGATGTTAGTCATACACAGTCACACATATTATGGTATATATCTTCTACCCATTATATGCCTACCCATAGTCCAGCTTTGAAATTCTGTTTACATACTAAGTAGCCAGAATGGCTAAATGCTAACCTTAGCTGCTAAAGGTTTTCTTTATGTCCCACAGTGTCCTCAAAAGCCCTGCTTACATGGTTCAGCACTGAAGGTGATCATTTGTAGACACCGGGCCTTTCCATTGTGACCCTCCAGTGTTTGGCAATAGCCAGGTGGGCTGTAGCTCCCACTTCTCCCCTCTAGGGAGAGTTCCTGGGTGGTCAAACAAGGCCTGTGGGCTTTCACAGCTGCCTTCCATATTGCCTTCCAAGCAGAGGCACGTGAGCCACTCCGGCAGGCAGGAGTCACATTGTGCAAACTGCTTCATATTCCTGGCAGCTTCGATGCTGGCTGGGTCCCTCCAGGAAATGAGGGAAATGCTTCAAGTGAGTTTGACAAGCGCTGTCCCAGGAGAGGAAGCAACAGACACTTCTCGACCTTGTTAAATTCCCAACACAGTCTCTTTCAAAGGCACATGCTGTGTCTGAAGCTACAGTAGTTCCCTATGGCCTCTAACCATGTTCATTATCCAGTAAGTGCTCAGTTAAATTTTACTGAATGAATGGGTGCAGGCATGCCTCAATGAAAGGCATGTAATTCTGTTGGTTTCATGTAAGGTCAATTAAGGAAATACAGCATTTGTTTGGAAGGGCTTAGACAAGTTCTTTAAGGCAATGCTTGCCTTGTCTGTTACCACCCTGCTCGCAACATGTCCGTCCTCAATTTTTTTCTCATTACCAGCAAAATTTATCCCTTTTGTCTGTTTTCTTAAGGCCAGACTCTGATAAACCTAATTATATGATCAAAATGAGAGACAATCTTGGTATGTTTTTGGATTCTTCTCTTACAAAACATATACTGTCCTCTTATAGTCAATGTTAGATAGTTAGAACATTATACATGTTTATTTTTCTTAAATGATAATTTGATACATGGTATAGTATATAATGATCAAATGCAAGTAACATATACTTCCATTTCCTCAAACACGAATCATTTCTGCCTGGTGAGAAGTTGCACATTATTCTTTTTCCTTTATATTGAAGTATAGCTTAGATTGCTCTACTATAATAGAAAACCAGAACTAATATCTCCTGCTTAACTCTGTTGTGAATGGCTTCTTCACATTTCTCTCTATGCTTACCGTCTGTTCTTCTACCACTAGTGATCCCTGTTTAGCTGGGTTCTTTGAGGCGCTTTACTTTTAGTTTCTACAAAAGAATGAGAACTTGCAATTAGTAATTCTGCATTGCAGACACTGTTTATTTGTGATCTTAGGCCAGGTAATGGAAACATATCATTGTAACAGGGACTCAGACCTTAGACAGCCCAGAGACCTTAGCACAACTAGATCCATGATGAAAGTGCCATTCAGGCTGTAAAACTCAGGATGCAGATGTAGGCAGCACCACCTGGCAAAATTAAAACAAAGGTCTCATCCACCAAAGCCCATATTTATGTGAAAGTCTCTACATGTATTAAGCTTGCTTTGGGGCTTCTGTAGTTCCACGTCTGGCTAAATGGTCTTGTTAATTGAAGTATGTCAACCTAGAACATGGTTTCTGCGCTTAAAGAGTCACCATGAGAAGGGCTTGGAGCTACACTAGGGTCCAGAATACTCAGTGTAGTCACCAGCAGCTAAAAAAGTCTTCCTGTTGGCTTAAACCCACGTCTGATCCATCTTCTCTGGTGAATACCCCACAACATAATGCCGAAAGTAGATCCATATGGCAATTTGTCTCATTTGTTCTCTGCATTTAGGGAGCTTTTGTTTTGAAAAAGAAGCAAAGATGAGACACACAGCCTGAAACGCTTCAGAAAGACAAAAATTATGCACAAATATCATATACGTATATTCACAGTATATTCACAGTCATTGAGTTATATTGAGTTATATTGGGACCAAATATAGATTAATCAGACGGTATAAATAAAGACTCCATGGTAACAATTCATCTCAACTCATCGTGATTGTATATAACGAGTATTTCTTTTGCAATGACAAGAAATGTAGAATCACATTTAGAATGAATGTCCAAAAATTGTGGTGATGAAAGCATTTTCACATAATTTTGAGCACAAGTACATTTTACTGGATGGGGAAATTGGCACAGAATGTATTAAAGGATAGAATTAAAGATATCACGACTTTTCTTCCTGTTTCTAGATTCCCATAGTAACTGTCAAAGTGATTCTGTGTTAAATATTCTAATATCATATATTAATAGAAGCCAAGGGTAAGAACTCTATCCATCCCTTGATATTTTATTCATTTTCGGAACTATCAGTTGGCACATGATCATTAAGTCACCTTGGAAGTCTGTTAAGGGGCTTGGCACAGGTTAGGCAGGGTTCCAGGAATAGAGGGATAAACAAAATAAACAGGGTCATGGAATTTCCTTTGAGAGAAAAAGACAATAAGCAGTAAATACGACTAGTTGATAATGCATGTGTATGCATTGCTTTTCTGCCATTGTGATACAACACTGTGATCAGAAGAACATAAGGAAGAGTTAGCTTTGGCTTATGGCTCTGTCAGAGGACTGAGTCCATAAAAGTGGAGAAGACATGGATGTAGGATCAGGAAGCTCAGGGGGCGATCTTCCCTTCCAACATAAGTAGAAAGCAGAGAAGAAACTGGAACTGGGTTGAGGGCATAAAGACTCAAAGACCACCCCCAGTGCCGTGCTTTCTTCAGCAAGACTGCCCCTCATAAAGGTTTCATAATCTCCTCAAACAGCACCACCAATGGGGAATCAAGTGCTCAAGATTGAGAGTATGGGGGGGGGATTTATCCTTCAAACAACTATACTAAACTATACCTTCATCACATTAAGTCTAGCTAGAAATCTGGAGAGATATACAAAGTGAATGGGAAAAAAAATAATTCTATATTTTGTGAAGCTACGTACCCAGAACTTTAAGGAGAAAATGACCACATCATAAAACTAAACTCAGAGGTCATAATACTATTTAAGTTATCTCGTTTGCTACATAAATACTGTGCTGTGTTATATATACTAAACTATGTTTATGGTATTTGTCATTTGTTAAAACATACATCTTAAATTAGATTTATTTTGTTTGTTCATGCATGCATGCATGTGTCCCTATGAGTGTATGCACAGGTATCTGTGTGGATACATGTGCATGTATGTGGATCCTAAATGAAGGTATGTGTCCTCTCACACTGCAGTCACGAGTATTTTCAGGATTCAGTTCTCAGCACTGCATAAAAACCGGCGTCATGCCACTTCCTGCCTTTCCAGCACTTGGGCAGTAGAGGCAAGAAAATCGGAAGTTCGAAGTCATCCTTAGCTACCAGAGAGAGAGGGGGAAAGTAGGGAACATTAACGTATAATTGTCATTTATGCCACTTCACTGATTTCTGATTGTTGATCCTAATGCGGATGATAACAGTAGATAAATTATGATGAAAATTAGGTCAAGGAATTAGTAAATAGGAAATGGTTAAATTTTGAAAGTATTAAATTACTTAAGAGAAATCACAGGAAAGTCATTCACTATGGGAAACTATCACAGTTGATCTCTCTCTTTCTAAATAAGTTTGTAAACTTAAAATTCTCTTTCCTGGAAACCAACTGTCTGTAATAGCATAGTACACACAACTTATTTCACAATGCCTGCTTGCTTCGCATTATGTTGATAAAACATCTGGATATGGAGCAGTATTTTCTTTCTCCATCCAACTGTTGTGCTTAACTAAGACTTACACGTTGCTTCCTTTATTAAAGACATTTAAACATAGAGTCCAATATTTTTCCTGGTTTTTAAACACTCTAGAATGTTCTAGATGATTGCTAATGGTCATTTCAGGAAAATTACTTCATCATCGACAACCATACCGTAATATGACAGATCATCGTCAAACAAGATAGTTGCTTCCAATTTTATGCCATGATTATATATACAAAGTGTTACGTTTTATTTTAAATATACTGTTTCTCCTAATTATTTTTCTTGAACATGAAGACTCATATGTAAGCAAAAAGAATTTCCTTTGTCTTTATGGTTTGAACTAGAATGTATGAACCTGACATCTCTTGTATGTATAGTGTAAATGGGAGAATCTATTTGAGGATAATATATTAGGGCCACTTCTTGAAAACACAGGATATATTTTAAATTTAAAATTCTCCGGTGGCTTTTCAATCCTACTTAGGATGAATACAGACTTTTTATCGTTAGCTCCCTAAGGTTCCTAATGCCCTGGTCATTGCCTCTCTGTCATTGTCTTCTAGTCTGACCTGTCATTTCAATGTATTCCAAAGAAATGGTCGTCTGTTTCTGCCTTTAGTGTGGCAAACCATCCTCTCTTTAGTTATTTGCTCTGTTTGTGTTCTTTGATGCATTTTCTTCCCTTGGCTCTAGTCACATACTTTAGGCTTTAATGGAGTTCTCCCTAACTGACTCTGAGAGAACTTCTCTCCTTTCTCTCACACTGTTCTACTTCAAGCGTTGGTAGAGAAAGCAGTTTTCTTCATCATCTTTTTAATATTCTATTGGGTTTCCCTTCAGCCTACAATATGACCTTCATCATGTTAGCCATCCTATCTGAAATCCTCCTCACATACAACAGGCATTGAACTAATGAATGTTAAAAGAATGTGTATATACATGATGCTCCTTTGATAAAACATTACCTTGCATGGTATGCTGGTACACAACCATGATCACTCCACTTACGTAGTAGTGGCTGAAGGACCATTGCTATTCCAAGGCTATCTTTGTCCACAGAGTGAGTTTCAGGTCAGCAAGTCCAAGGCTGCCCTTCACCACTTAGTGAGTTTTAGGACAGCCAGACTAGATAGCAAGTGCTCACCTTAAAAAAAAGCAACAATAGCATAAAATAAACTAACAGTAACAAAGTGAAATTGTATCTTTTAACCTCCAGATTATAAAAGATCTTTAATGTATACCAAATAAGAAAGAATATGTAAGGCATCTCTACATATCGATCAAATGGCTTAAACATTACAAATATTTTTAAAAGTAGTAGCCTCTCATTATTTCTGAAGCATGTATGCATATATTTTCCCACTATCTACTCTGTTTCTGAATTTTCCACAGAATTTTGCTATTTAAATACACAAGGGAATCTTTATTATAAATAAACCAATTTCTTCATTCATAGTTCAAAATAAAGTTTGCTAAGATCTTATTCCTTCAGTAAATCACAATCTAATAAATGGGAATAAGAGCACACAAAGTAAATGACAATATCAGCTAGAAGTATAAAGTATGGTAAAGGAGCTGAAGAAAGATATTCTAGGAATTCATAAATTTTTTACTTATTATTACTATTAGTAGTATTATTTTGTTTTGCCTTTCAGTTCAGAAGTAAACTGACCATTTTCTATAACGTTTGAATCATTCTTTTGTTGTATTGTTTGGTTAGTTAGATCTTGAATAACGAACATAATTTTGATATTAGGGATTTGAAAAATAATATTCTGAAGAGAAGAAACTTCCACATAAATAATCAAAGCATTGTTACAGATCGTAGACATCACAGCTGGGTAAAGCTATTGATTGCTTTTCTCTTCGCATCTTGAATAGCACCTTCCAGAACTATGAAACATAGGGAGTAGACTTTCAGTTCAGATGTGTTACAAGTCCTCTGAGCAAAATTATGCCACTAAACTTTAATTAAAATTAAAAAAAACAAAGTGAAAATAATAACAGAAACATAAAGGCAAGTATATTTTAAGAAGCATTAAATTTTATTAAAATATTTTGCATAACAATCGAACACTAGGAAGATGAAATAAAATTAAGAATTGTAGTTTGTTCACAAAGACATGTGGGATCTATGGAATACTGTTGAGGAAGGAACACTGTAAAACTGCTTTAGGAAGTAAGACAAAGATTTTGGCAACATTTAAGGTAAATAAGATAAGAATAGACAGACTGAAAATTTTAACTGAGGGTGATGTCACAAAAGGTGCAACCCACAAGAAACATGTCTCGTATCTTCTTCTTCTTCTTCTTCTTCTTCTTCTTCTTCTTCTTCTTCTTCTTCTTCTTCTTCTTCTTCTTCTTCTTCTTTTCTCTTTCTTTCTTTCTTTCTTTCTTTCTTTCTTTCTTTCTTTTTTTCTTTCTTCTTGTCCCCTCAACTTTAAGTATGAGGACATGGAAGTGTCAATCTACAGTGTGAGACAGAAGACTCTCAAAATATTTTAAAGACCAAATCACTCAAGGAATGAACTTCGTGATGACTGCTCTGGTGTGACCTGCCTGGGGAAAGGGGGAAACTATGCCCCAAATCTGACTGTCCTAAAATTGTGCTGGAGAGGGACTGAAAGCTCTGTACTAGATAAGCTTCCAGTGCTAGTCAAGTCCTTAAATGACCACACTCTCACCTAACTTCTCAATGAAGATGTTTGGAAGGTTTTAGCCATGAACAGTCTAAATGGGCACTACTTAAAACATCTTACGCCAAATGTCATGAGAGTAAAATTGTTGCTGTTCTACACCATTATATTCTGGGGCAGCCTATAAGAACAACAAACCCAAAAAGAAACACTGAGTTGGTTAAATATTGTTGTTGTTTTTGGTCTTGTTCTGTTTTAGCTGAACTCATCAATCATCAAGCAGAAAATAAACGACAGATCAATTTCAGATCTTAGTGACTGCTTAGAATTGGGATGCATTGGGAGAGGAGGAATCAAAGACAGCATCACTTTGTGTCCAGGCAGAAATACTGTAGATGCCCCCCTAACTGAAAGTTTTGATTTTGTGATTACCTTATGTAATTTCTCACCCCGTCGGGATTTATCAAGTAATTGTTGAGTGCAATGTTTATTAGTGAGCAGCAAAGCACACATACAACAT
Organism: Arvicola amphibius; assembly: GCF_903992535.2. Taxonomy (NCBI): domain Eukaryota; kingdom Metazoa; phylum Chordata; class Mammalia; order Rodentia; family Cricetidae; genus Arvicola; species Arvicola amphibius. The sequence continues at coordinate 18,215,832 of NC_052055.2, read as the reverse complement.
AAAAAGCCAAGAGTCTGATCCCAGAGCACTTTCAGGTGAAATGGGTCATGGAACACAATCTAATTAGTTAAGTACCATGGAAGAGTGAGGTTAGCTGAGATGAGGAAAGGAAGACTAAACTAAAGGATGAGAAGTGGAAAATACACCAAGAGTTCTCCAGCAATACCACCTCTGACACATTTGCCCTGAGATTCAAACGTGTTCCCTTTAAATCTCTGTTTTTCCAACATTGTGACATCTCACTCTGGCCCATTAAGTACACTTCCCCCACTTCCTACCAAACAAATACTCCATTCCAAGCCCTGAGCCACATTCCAGAGGCTCTCTGCAAGAGCTCTCCAACCTGGTTTTTTTTTTTTTTCTTTAGACTCTACTGACCTTTCCTGCCAGTGAAACGAAGTTGTTTATTGTCTGTCTAAGATGTTGTGCTTACATTCTTCAAAGCTATGCTCTCTGGGTCTACTTGTCTGAAATGTACGTTCCTCCTCAGGGTGTAAGTGAGTACGTGCTCACTGAAGCTTTATCTCCCGGCTTTTGTTATCATACTTCGGTGTTGACTTTTTCTCAAGTCCCACAGCAATTTGTAACCAGATTATTCCATATATACTTTGTATAGTGCCCATCTATTTATGCATCTAAAGGAATACTTGTACAGTGTACGGACCCAGACTCCCATTTTACCTTTGCCATCCCTTGGCCCTGTGTAGTGTACAGGGGAGCATTGGGCTTGTTTTCACATGGCTGGTGGCATAGTTGCTTATGAGCTTGCTTAGTAATCCAAAAATTGCTTATTTCTTTATTAGAATCCAAGATGATCTAATGACTTCCTCCTTAGTTATAATTTTAGAAAAAATAAGTGATCCCTTAGGATTAGTTTGTTTCCAGTTTTAGATCATTTTTATTTTTCAGATATCAAAAATAATTTTGTGCCCTAGACTTTAAGTAACTTGATTTCTAGACATAATAGATTAGAAAATAAGACATACAATCTCGGTACCTACTATCCCTAAATTTAACAATTAAAGAAACTTTTGTTTTAAAATTTGAATAATCCAGACTTTATACTTTTCTTTACATCATAACAACGAGAAAGAGTACCAGTGAGACCAGTCTCCTGCATTATTACTTGGAGGGGTTTAACTGGGTCTGTGTGCCTTGCAATGTGGTGCTATACGAAATCTACAGTTAACATGCGAGTTAACTCCCTCCATCAATAGTCAGGACAATAAAGAAGACCGACAGGACAGGGAAACAGGCAATTTCCAAAGGCGGAAAAAATCCTGACAAAGCGCAGTGAGGGCGCAAGGTCTAGTTTTGACTGTGTTATTTGATCCTCCTGGAGGAACAAAAGGAGGTGATCCTGATGAAGAACTTCATGTTGACCAATGTGTTGGTTTATTTTGTGTGTCATCTTAAAAGCAACAATGTATTACATAATACACGTATATATTCATATTATATTAGACATGTTGCTTTTCACATTCCTGTTATTTATTTGCCACATAGGGACAAAGAGCTCAGAATACAACTTTACTTGATTTTTTTTTATTCATTAGACCCAGGCTAGCTATGAAAATCTATTAAAACAAAATGTCAGGGTGTGGTCCCCCTTGGTGTTACACATTTTAAAAATATCTTTTTGCAGGAGTAAGGCTACAGGCAAGACAGGACATCGCCCTTCCCTGCTATGTCCTGGAGGTAAGCTCAAGGGTCCTGAAGTTTTCCTCTGTGCTAAGTGTTTACAGTCCCACGATACCCCTGCTTCTGTTTCAGACAAGCATTGAAAGTTTACTTGGAATCCTTAATAGAATCCAGACACCACCATGATGGTATCCTACCCAGAGGAGAGGCAGGATCCCATTCATTCTGTTTGAGTAATTTCACAGCTGTAAGTGCATGAGGGAGGCGGGTTATAAAGACTGTTTTCTCTTGAAAATATATTTGAAACAGTTTCCTTATTATCTGGCAATGTGGGTTTATTGTGAAGATGCTAAAGCTCAAAATTTTAATTCCCCCTCCAGAGAAATAAGGAAGTTCGATAGCATAAAAAGTGAAAAACATGCACTAAATATTTCTTAATTCTATACAAATAAAAGCATTCTGAAATGTCCAAAGTAGGTTTGAGTCTTCCCTACACCATGACCTGCTTTGTATAGTATGAGTTCCTTCTAACTGTCTGGGAATGACCTAAGCCAGGGTTTGTTGATGCATTTGATGATCACGGACAGAGCAGGGAAATGAGAATGTTGAGAAGCAGTTTTAGCCGCAGTTCGGAATCTGGGTGAAATGAGTCTTCATTATCCTACCAACATTTCTAATAGAAGTATATTAACAAAGTATGAGGCTTGGAAATGGCATTGCAGAAATGGCAGGGGTAGGGGGATGATAGTACCATGAGAAAGTAAGAATGAGGCAGAGGCATTAAAAATCTTAACTTTATCCAGCTTGTCATTATGATCAATCATATATTATCAACAAAACCCTTTCATTGGCATGGAAGTAAATAAATACAGAGCTAGGAGGTAGCACACAGAAATCTGAAATGATGGAGGCCTCATGTCACAAAGGCAGAACAAGGGAACAGGACTGAATGTGGCAAAGATAGAGAAGAGACAAGATCATTTGAATATTTAATGTTAGCAGATTTTGTTCAACATGACTTATTCTCATTAAATTGTCATTAATGTAGGGAAAGGCATATAATTAAATCTTGAGTAGATTGTTAAAATCATTCACATACCAGGTCTCAGAGAAAGAAGTGTACTGAGCTGGGAACTAAGTATGTGTTGTGAACTGGAATAGAGATGTAATGGCTGCCTAGAATTTGGGGAGCAATAGATCATACATACAAAGAACTCTCAATCAACACAAAGAATTTGGTTCTAAGACGTTACTTATGGCAAATAGACATACCAGTGTCATCTCTTCTAATTTATGCAAGCTCTCCCTGCTACCCCTAGGCTTCTGGGGCTCAGAGTAAAGGAGTGGAGTAAAAGAACATTATTTTTGGCAAGAACAAGAAGATCTCTGTCAGAAGATGGGAAACTTCTTTGTCTGTTAAATCTGTTTGAGCTCACTTTTTGGACCCAAGTTCCACTAGGGGCTTGAGTTCATAGAGAGTGTCTAAGATGCTGTTGTACCCAAGGAAGAACAGTGGGCCCCTGCTGTGGATTTGCTTTCCTAAGCGCTAGGAACAATGCTTTGGAAAGTTTTCCTGAGTTTATTGGTTAGTTGGATGAAATAACATCAAATTTGAAATGTAGAGTATCCTAGGAAATGCCTGAAGTCCCAAGGCTACTTTGTGGGCATTACAGGCTTTATAAACTAGAAGAACTAGAAACTGCCCTATTTAAAGAAGTGTTATCACGAAAACATGTTCTTCCACCATTCCCAGGCAAAGTGAGTTCCCACAAATGCAGACAGAAACAAAGGACATGGTTTGGGAACATTCTAGATAAAAGTATGTTTATCAGAGAGGGCATTTATCAGAGAGCTGACTCAGGTCTGTTTATCTACACATTCTGAGAAAGAGATAAAAGGCCTGTCAGACAGTCTAATCAGCCTACTGTATACAGAAGAGAAGGTTGCCAACAAGAAGATGGCAGTACACTGTCTCTAGATGTACATGGTGCCAACCTTAGAATAAAAACCCCATTTTCTGAGTCCTGGCCCAACAATCTCCTTATTAACAAAGATGCACAGAAATTCCTGTTGAATGCCAACAACTCAACTTGTCCCTATTAGAGAGATAAGTATGTGTCTTCTGGCTTGAGAATTTATTCATGCTGTCTAATTCTTAGTTTTGCTAAGGTTTTTCCTAACATAACGAAGGAAATTGTACAGAGAAATGGCTGTACCAAGGAGCTGCATGCCACCCTCATTTCCTTCAGCAATTACTTATTTTTTATGATGCAAACTGAAGTCTGCAACATCACTGGATCCAATAACAGGAGGAAAGATTTAGCCAGAGTAATAAAGCTAGAAATAAAAAAAACTACAATAAATTCTGAACAGATTGCATAACTAGGTTGTACCTTTGTTAAAGCTTAGTTCAAGTTACATAAGTAAGGGGAACATTATAATGATAAAAAGGAAAAAAATCAGTCTTTTCTGTTTTACTAACTTATTTATTTATTAATATATTTGATTATTTATTATCAGTAATTTTGATCAGTGATGTTATATCTTTGGAGACTGGACCCATGAATATGGAAGGCTAATTCTACTGTTGGTTTTAGTTGCCATTTCTACCTAAAGACATATTACAAGCTTTCTGAGGATGTCTTATCAAAAACATCTTACTAAAATTCTATATTTGAGAAATATAGGGCTGGAGAGATGGCTCAGCCGTTAAAGGCTAGGCTCACAACCAAAAATATAAGAGAAATATATACTTATCAATGATAATTCCCCTCAAAGTCAAGGTTTTTTTTTTTTTTTTGGTTTTTCGAGACAGGGTTTCTCTGTGGCTTTGGAGCCTGTCCTGGAACTAGCTCTGTAGACCAGGCTGGTCTCGAACTCAGAGATCCGCCTGCCTCTGCCTCCCGAGTGCTGGGATTAAAGGCGTGTGCCACCATCGCCCGGCCTCAAAGTCAAGTTTTATGGGAAGTTTAAACTGTCTCAAAATATTGCAATGACCCTTAAAAGTATTAGTCACTGAAGTTGGGAACTTAAATTTTCTTTTCTTGAATAATTTACTCATTGGCAAGCTTGACAAATAACAAAGATCTAGCTAAGATATGATATCCCTGATGATTTCCACTTTTGCTGACTTCCCTTTGAGGATTCCATAGATCCTGTATCAACCCAAGAGCCTCACCTGCCACCTTTATTCTTCATAGCGCTAAGACAGCTCAGGCTATCCCCAGACTTGTTATTCCCCCAAGTTTTTTTTTTGCCTAAGTCTCATCCTATCAGTTACAGCAAAGCATTTTCTATTAACCATTCACTGTAGTACACTTGGTATTTTCTTTTTTATGTCATGTTAAGAGAAGGGATCAAAACTGAAGAATGATAGTTTTTTTTCCTGCTAAGATGTCATAGTTTAAAGATGGAAACATGTGACTAGCTAAAGCAATAGGTGAAGTTACTCCAGCAGAAGCCAATACCCAGAACACCCTACCTAGAAGACGGAAGCACTGATACAGGCTGGTGATACCTTTGTGCAGAATGAGCTACAGAAACACCAGACAGCTGGTTCTTCAGACAGACTGAAAGATAGGAAGTGTTTCTCAGGCAATAAAATAAAGGCACAAAAATGTTTTATAAACAAAAGTAGAAATATCGCCATCAAGATATAGGATTTGAGTAGAAAGGCACAAAAATATAAACAGAAATTTATGGGTTGCAAGGGACGATACTCACATTCATCAGTTTTATAGTAATAGAGATTGACTTCTGGGGCAATAACAATTAAATCTGATGAACCATACCAAGTATAGGAAACAATTCAGTGTTTCTAATAATAACCTGGAATTATTACCTAGATTTACAGATGATGAATGAATATAAGACACCGGGAAGTAAAGAAACCCATGTGAACTATATGATAGAGCCATATTTCAAATCAGGGAGCCCCAAAGGTCCTTACTTAGAAAAAGTTACATGCAGCCACTACAGCAGCCTCCACCTCCAAAATTAACATAACATGCAACAGTCACAGTAATTCATGCCCAGGCTTCTTACACCTTAGCAGTGGCTCTCAACCTTTCGAATACTGTGACCCTTTAATACAGTTCCTCATGTACTGGTGACCCCAGCCATAACATTACTTTTGTTCTTACTTCCTGGCTGCAATTTTGCTGCAGTGCAGTTATGTATGTATTATAATGCAAATGTTTTTGGAGACAGAGGTTTGCCAAAGGGGTTGCCACCCACAGGTTAAAAACCACTGCATTACAGGAAAGTTTTAAATGCAAATTAAAGTTTCTTGCCTGGCCTACAAATACCACTATGTTCTATGTGAAAAAGACGGAATGGCACCTTTCTCTTCTTTTCCATCCAGCAAACATACAATGACATATGTTTACACATGAAGAACTTGATTTTTCCCACCTGGATGAAAGAGGAAAAAAAACTCAATTTCCGGTGTACAAAGAGCAGTTTGCTAAAGAAGGAGTGATGAAAGCGGTTCCCCACACTGTTTTTTCTTGGTTAAACTTCAGCTCAGAATAAAGCCCTCAGTTTCCTGAAAACCAAAGAGAGCTCACACTCAATTACTTATGACTTATAAGTAATCCTTTTTTAAAAGACATGAAATCAGTCCCCGAATGAAATCTTTGTAGGAGCATAAACAGCCCAAACTCACGTCTGTATATGATTAGGACTAGCAAAATGAAAGATTGTTCAGTGAATATTAATAAAGAAATGACACACATGTAAGAGAGAGAGAGAGAGAGAGAGAGAGAGAGAGAGAGAGAGAGAGAGAGAGAGAGAGAGCAAGTTAATCTCACTTAGGACTACCAAAATGAGGAAACCAGCTCATGAAGAAGTCTTTGGCTTGCAATGGATATGCTGAGTCTTCTGTTAGACTTGACCTTCAAAGAGCTACCTTCATTTGGAACAGGTGTTGAGGAGTGGAGGCGAAATCCCGAGACTGCCTGGTGTTCCTACAACAGAGGAAATGAAAACTCCTTGGCTCATTTTCTTCTCTGCTTTAGTTATCATGTACTTAGAATAAGGCAACTCTCCTGGAGAAGATGGCATCTTCTTTCTAAGGACAAAGACCCTTGGCAATCAGAAGAATGACATTTGTGGCAGCCCTCCCAGGCAGAAATTCCATGGGGAGTTCCTATGCATTTTGGCTTAGTGTGTGTTTTGGTACTCAGAATTCAACAAACAAGAATTTACAGGCTGAAGAAAGCCTTCCCTATGGTTTTCTAGGACCCTGGATTCAAAAGGTTTTGCATCATTTTAACTACTAAAAATAAAATATCAAAGGAAGAATACTTGAATTCAAATTTCAGCAGGAATAATGGCTTATTAGGACTCTGCCATGCCTCTTGATTACACATTTTCTGCAGTTGCTCTGAGCTACAATGACATTAAATAGTTTTTAAGAGCATATAGTAGCTAAGCCTGGGGCAGAGGCCTACAGTAGCATCTTCATGCTAAGTTCAAGGCACATTGAAAAACTTGTTTGGTCTTGTCTTATATTTTTTCTGTGTTTGTTTTATTTTATTCTTTTTATTGAGCTATATATTTTTCTATGCTTCCTTCTCTTTCTCCTTACTCCCCTTCTGCCCTCTACCCTGATCCCCATGCTCCCAATTTACATAAGAAATCTTTTTTCTTTCTTCTTCCCATGTAGATTAGATCCACATATGTTTCTCTTAGGGTCCTCATTGTTGCCTAGGTTCTCCAGGGCTTTGAATACCTGGTTTTTGACAAAGAAGCAAAGAATATAAAATGGTAAAAAGAAAGCATTCAACAAATGGTCCTGGCATAACTGGATATTAACATGTAGAAGAATGAAAATAGATTCATATCTATTGCCATGAACAAAACTCAAGTCCAAATGGATCAAAGACCTCAACATAAAACCAACCACACTGAACCTCATAGAAGAGAAAGTGAGAAGTACACTTGAATACATTGGAACAGGAGACCACTTCCTATGTATAACCCCAGTAGCACAGACACTGAAAGTGACAATTAATAAATGGGACCTCTTGTCTTGAAATTTTAAGAAACAAATACAAAAAAAGATGATTTAAGACATAGTCCAGTATAGTTTAATGGTGTAACACTTTATTAGAATGTGTGATGCCCTGGATTCCATGTGCATGATCCACATGCGCACACGGGCGCACACACACCACACACACACACACACACACACACACACACACACACACACACCACACACACAGAGACAGAGTCAAAGAGACAGATGAGGACAGAAACACAGAAAGACAGAAGGATGGAGAGACAGAGACAATATAAGAAAAGAAATATGGTCTGCAATTCTAAACTGTTTAGTATTTAACCCTTTACAGAAAAAGAAGTTTGAAGATCCCTAGCCCAGAGCGTAAAGAAACAAACAGACAACATCTTTTCCACAAACTGCGTCCCATCAGATTCTGAGGACTTCTTAGAGGTATTTGCAGAATCCCCATTTAATTTCTATGGACCATTAGGATTTTACCACATTTGACACAGCATTGGGTCAGAATAAACTCACCAGTGAGTTGCTAAGTAATTTGTTATTATTGGATGGAACCATTTGTAATCACAATTTTAGGTGGAAATAATTAAATGTCAGTCTTTTCACGAGTTCCCTGTGAGTCTATGAGACATTCTGCCAAGAAGAGTTTGACTTAGCATGCTCCTCATTGGCTTTCCTCTGTCAGGAATGGAACCTGATTTTGCTAAAAGTTCTAGCAATTGGCATGAGAAGCACAGCACAGGTTTCTGGATGTCCTAGCAAACAAACCATCAGCTTAAGCTGCTTGCCATCCATCCATCTGCCTTCTGAACAGTGTTATACAAAGGACATGGGCACTTAGAGCATCAGCCATAAGGTTAAGAGGTTCCTGTGAACCCATGTGTTTCAAAGAACAGTGCAGGTCAGTCACGGAGGCTAGCATTTCAGTTCCTTTCCTTGAGTTTTCCGATTGTCGATGCACTTGACTTCAGAACATGGAACTGTGAGTCAATGCCATTGCAGTCAACTTTCTAGATAGTTAATTAAAGAAAAGCAAAATGTCACACATTCAGATGTATACCTAAGTATTTAGGAAGGCAAACATTTTACATAAATTTGTATACTATAATTTTATCTGTGCACACACAGTACATATATGTAATAACTAGGTGTGTGTTTACACATAAAGTAATGTCTCCAAGTTAAATCAGTTTTACTAATTTATGAATTGAATATAATTCATATTTGATGAAAACAGTAAACACTTCAAGTTTAGGAGATGCTCATTTTCTCCTTGCTTGACCTATTTTATATATTTTGCATTATAATTCCTCTAGCTGTGGAATCATGGAAGTAAAGGGCATGCCTAACGGCCTAACAAATTGTTTAAATTCGCAATGCTCCCCAGGGATCTATGTGTTATCAATTTTTTTTTTAAGTTTGGAGAAGGGACTGATTAGATCATAGGCCTCTACCCTAATCAAGAGATCAAACCCTTGATGGATTCGCCTGTGTCATCATTAGGACACGATGGGAAACTAGAAGGCATGCAAGAGGATAGTTTTTGTACCTAGCCCCTCCATCTCCCTTTTCGAGTCTCGGAGGTTTTAATGTGAACAGCCCTGCTCTATCATTGGCCCTGTCACGGACTCTGACTCACCATAGGCCCCAAATCAACAGACTAAGCTGACCGTGGACAGAAAAGTCTGAAACTATAAGCCAAAATAATGATTTCTTCTCTCAAGTGGTTGATGTCAGAAATTCTGTTACAATGGTGAACGTCTGACTAATAGAGAGGTCATTACTGTTTGCACCCATGTTATTGCTGGGACAGAAACACCAAGACTGAATGAAGGCGGGAGGGATGGAGAATGTCCAATAATTTAGATGACCGAAGTGACCTTGAATGTAAGTCCCATCTCTGTATCTTTCCAAGCAATCGAAATCATACCTCACGTACAGGAGAAGGGTTTCAATGAAGCTTCAGTTTGAATTGAGGTAGAAATAGATTTTGCCATATGGAAAGTGTATGCAGTGGCAAACCGTCAGCTCGGCACCGTAGATGGCAAGCGCTCATGTGCTGAACGTAAACTGGAAGTTCATGCCGCTGTCTTTGAGGCTAATTGTGTTCTTTTCTGTAGCTGTTTTGACAAATTTCCACAAACCTGGTGACTCAGACAGCAGACCTTTATCCTGTCACAGTCAGAAGAGGGAACTCGGTGTTCCAGCGGGGCCGGGCTTCTTCCAGGTCTCAAGGGAGAATCCAGTTTGGCCCCTTTCAACTTCTGGGGTCTGTTATTATTGCTTGGCTTATGGCTACATCTCTCCGTTTCATCTTTAAATCTTCTTCTTTAAGTGTTTTTTTTCTTTGTCTTTGTCAAAGCTCTGTACTTTTTTTTATAAACCACTTGAGATGATATATAAAGTTTGCCTAGCTCTTATAGGATAAATTCCCTGCTGCAAGATGCTTAACACTGTTACATCTTTTTCCATTCGTGTAACATTCACTATTTGCTACATAATGTCAGTTCAGAGATTCTATAGCATGTGTCTTAGATATATATTAAGAGATCATATTTTTGTAGTCTACCAAAATAGTGACTTTTATAAGACTATGTCTTAATGAATTGCTTTTAAATTTTCTTTTAAAAGTACTAACAAAATTACCTTTGATTTGGGTGCTAATTTATGATTATTTAACTTTAGTGGTGACTGTCTTCTCTGAAAATATTGCCACCTTGATTCACTAACTCTACAAAAATGATAAATAGACACATAAAATAACAGAAAAAAATTCCCTAAGTAGGCCCATCATGCAGGCCATGGTTTCAAAAATTAAGACTTAAATGTAAATAAATTATCAAAGAAATTTCTGTTACTATTTTTTTCAGGTTTTTTAACCCCACAAGAAAAGATCCCCTAAAGACCTTCTCTTTGATTAAAATCAGAGTATTGAAAGTGGGTTAGGAACACAATAGTAGCCTATACTCAAGAACAAGAATAAAAAGTGCCTTGCAAAAGATGGGCCCCCATGTGCTCGCTCACATTTGACACAGAGAACTCACTCTATGCTGCTGAGGCCTGATTATAACCAGCTGCAAGCATACAAGCCACACAATAATCTCTCATCCGTATAACCACTTGGAAATTTTCTTTCTTGCTTCCTTTCTCCCAAGAGTTACATAAAATATGACCAAACCTTTCTCTTCTTAGTAAAGACTGAACTTTACAAGTCCTTATTGAGAAAAAAAGAGAGAGAGAGAAGCACGGGCTTTACTTGTTTCTCAATAATTGAATGACAGATCTTCCTATGTAACCTCTTGTGAACCATTTCATACTGGTTTCCAACAGCATTGGCAGACTGCTTATCTTTATGGCCCAAAACCCAACACTGAAATATAATAAGCTGTTTAGGATAGGAGCTTCCACATCTCAGTAAAAATAGGATTACTTGATCATGTGTTATCATTGAAACATCGTCCTGCCATCTGGTTTTCCAACACAGCCACTTTTGCTCACATTACTGCCATGCCATTCCAGAAAGTCCCTAGACCGGTCTAACCTTAGCTAAACTAGAGCCCTCTAGAAAATTTTCTATGAATGTAGAAAAGAATAGTAAAAAGGGAGGACTAGAAGAGTGAGGGACACTCGGGGGCGTGTACATGTTTTTTTATATTAAATATACAACATCTTAGGAAATCTGTGTTCAAGGAAAATATCACCACTTTGAAACAATGAAAAAGAAAAATTATTAAATCACTGCTTTAATCTTCTTAACAAGTTAAACAGAGGGACATCTGACCTTTTCAGTCAGACATGTGTGTGTGTGTGTGTGTGTGTGTGTGTGTGTGTTTATTTCAGAAGAAAATAAGCAAGCATTATTTAAGGGAAACAAATAGGGTAAAAACAACAACAACAACAAAAAAAACACCTTGCATTTTAAAATGAAAAAAAATAGAGCAAAAAAAAAAAAACTACAAAATTTCTTACCTCTGAAAAAGAGTTAAATGACAGGTAGAGAATAAATTAAGAAGCTTGGAAGTGACCTTTATATTCAAACATGCAGGCTTGGATGGATGACCCTGGATGTGTGCTACCCACCCCTTGTGTGTGTAAGCAGCGAAACACTACATGTAAACAGCTCCCTCCTCCTAGCATCCTAGTCCAGTCAAACATACAAAGTTGGATGGAATCTGTTTATAATATTAAAGTCGTGGAACACAGCGAATTTACTTTAAATGACAAACATTTATTAAATGCAACAATGGAGGTAGATATCATATAAGGAAGACAGGTCATATTCACACTTGAGTGTTCAAGGTGCTTCTGAGTTGTCATCAAAGACTCATAAATTTATTTCTGGTTCACAATAGCCCAGTCAATGTTCTACAAACCATTGGCAGTGTCATAGTAATGTGAGGTGTTTATTACTTAAAGCACCTTTTCTAGGTTATATGTATTACAGTTATAGCCTTGACTCTAGATCAGGGATGAGTGATCACATTTTAGAAGTTAGGATTATAGTCATACTCCTGCAGTTTAGTGGCCTTTAATTTCAGCATTCAGGGGACAGAGGGAGGCAGTTTCGTCTCTGTGAGTTCAAGGTCAGCCTAGTCTACTTAATGAATTCTAGACCAGCCAAGACTAGATCACCACTTGGCTTCCCTCTTGTTGAAAGTAACAGAAAATTTAATTAAAGTCATTTAAACAGAGAAAATTATTGTTGATGTTCATGTCTGTATGAGTAATCACAGGGAGTTCAGGGACTCAAACCTATAGCTTTTCACTTTCTGTCTGCAGCAACTTTGCAACCAAAAAAATTTTAAAAGCAAAAGGAAAAGGAAGAAAAAGGAGAACTATGGCTGAGGAAAAATATGTATTTTAAAATCCAAAAACAAGCACACAACAGTCCATTTAGGCTGCTAGTATTATTTAGAGCTAGGTAGCTTCAACAGCTCAGAGCCTGAGTAACAGTCCTAGAAAGCACTGTTTCCACTGGGTTTTCAAAATCTTAATGTCCGCAAGGTAGAAACTGCATGAGGGACTGGGGAAGAATTATGAAGTAAAGCAATTGACTAGCATGCCCTAGACCCCAGGTTCCAGCTCCAACACTGGAGGAACAAGCAAGGATGAGAAGAGGATGCCACAGTAAGAGAGAATATGATTTCAATAATGAGCATCAACATGCTTTCAAGTATATCCCAATTATTAGTATATAAGAACAGCCATGTGAAGAAGAATGGCAAACCTTGCTTCTTGGTGAAATAGATATGAGACTTGAAGCAATTTTCCAGGGAGGCTTAATCAGGAACTTGTCCAGTTTAACTCTTTAGCTGACCAGTTAGAAAAACCCATAGTGTTATGCCAGATTCAGTGCTACAGTGCACACAGTAATTTTGATATGTTACTATTACTATTTGATGTGTAATTTATATTTTTTATTCATTTGTACTAGGTAAGTTATAGCAGTGTAAGTCATAAAAGAGTCTTCTTGTGTCATCATGTTATATATTCAGTATGAGAATTCAGAATTTAATCCCTCACAAATACTTTGTTGAGTGTGTTCAGTCATTTTGATTTTGGTATAACTATCAAGCATCTAGGCATTATATTACACATTCAGTGGATTCACAACATGATGGGGGATTCCCTTCTGTATTCTGTGATTACCATTAATTAATAAAGAAACTGCTTTTGGACCTATAGCAAGGCAGAATTTAGCTAGGCAAGAAAAATTAAACCGAATGCTGGGAGAAAGAAGGTGGAGTCAAAGAGAAGCCATGTAGCCCCACCTGAGACAGATGCAAAAATTTTACCCCATAAGCCACAGCCTCATGGCGATATACAGATTGATGGAGATGAGTTAATTTAAGATATGAGTTAGCCAGAAATAAGCTTAAGCTATTGGCCAACCAGTATTGCGAATAACAGGTTTCTGTGTGATTATTTTGGGGCCAAACAGCCAGGAACTAACAAGCAGTTTCCTGCAACACATTTTTACTTCTTTCTTGAGTTCTGGTGGCATGTAGTCATAGTTGCCTGTTTAGTCTTTATAATAACTCTGTGAATTTTTGTAAGAGTCAACCCTCAATGTCACACTAGTAATAATCAGGTTATTGTGCTCACTGGATAGAAAAAGAAGAGAATCGGTAGTAGTAAGAAGTCATTTTTTGTACCATACTAAGGATTAGATGCCAAAATGTGTTAGCACTTGAAGTTGTTAAACACCCATCCATCAGTTGCACAATAGAAATAGGCAAGTCCTTTTATTAGGAATTATTAAACAATTCAATGAATTATTATGACCACAGCTTAATGTCTACTCACACACAGTAGAAAACAAGGATAGCAGGAATATTTCACAGAGATCTTTTACACAGGCACATAACAATTTTTATTCCTTTTCAGAATAAATTCTCTTTACCTGTCATTTACATCTTTACCTTTCTTCTAGACATAAATGAACCTGACCTAATGGCAATATCTGTAACTTTAAAGAGATTAAATTAGTCAAACCAAAGACAAATACTAACTCATAAACAATAATAGCAAAGACAGAGCTCTGTGTTCTAATGTCTGTTTCATATGGCAGTTTGTAAGGGGGACACAGATATTCACATTGAAATTTTTTTCAGTGTAAGTTTTATCATTTTTCTGGGTCAGACTATACATTTTCTTTTGCAGTCTATAACAATTCAATTGTTAGTTTTATCTATGTTTTGAGAATTGTAACACATCTTTGGTTCAAAGCCAAACTTCCATGTGTCTGGTAGCTCAAAATTACTCCTCTTTCATGAAAAAGACTATGAAAAATAATATGTACACTAGTACTCAATGAAGTTAAAAAGCCTGTCCTTCCTGTAAGTGTTGAATACACTGACCTTATCTGCTCAGTAAATAGGTGTCATGAAGAACGTGAGTTTCAGACTAGGAATTTCTAGGTTCTAATTATACTGTTTCGTAGTGGTTATTTGACCTTAGGATTTGACCATTACTAATTCTGGTTATGCTTGGCTTTGCTTTGACTCATTTTGTTTCAAGTTGTAGTCACTCTACCAGGGGCCGGCATACAGCATGCACTCTGAAGTCCTGGGTTATCAAGTGTATGCCACTAGGCCAGACTACATGTCTGATTCTTTTTAAATGTTTAACAATTTCTTATTCAACTTTTTTCTTACAGTGCATTTTGATCATGTTTCTCCCCCAACAAATCTTCCCAGATACCCCCATCTTTTTGCCCACCCAACTTTATATTTGTTCTCTTTCTCTGTCTCTCTCTTTCTCTTTCTTTATTTCAAAACAACAACAACAACAAAACCCTCCCAAACATCACTTAACTATAAATCTACAAACTCTGAGACCTATGATAATGAACTGCCTGCAAGCTATATTGGTATAATAGTGGCACAGGTATTACGAGAGTATCCAACCACTTTTGATTGGCTTTAAGCTCACTCCATGAGAGGGAACCCGAATCTGACACTCCTAAAGTAGCCAAGAGCCTTAGAGCAGATAAACCTGGGAGAAAATCTGCTAGAGACATAGGAATAACATTGCTTCTAATGTCATGGTGCTATAATAACAGACTCACTCAACCCACATCAGAGAATTAGCATCTTCATCATACACTTCCCCTCAGAACTCAGGGACAAGGTAGGGAGGATACGGATGACTCTAAGGAAACAGTGTCTTCCTGATACAGTGGGACGGACATACTACAGTGGGACGGACATACATATGACTTCAAAGAATATGTGACATCATATGCAAGACCTGCGCCGGCTCAAGCCAGATGGGGTTCCTATGCTGAAAGAGGAAGCAGACATGGACTTCAATCCCAATCAAGAGTTTATTTGCAGATGATGACCACTGGCATGGGGGAGGGTCGGTTTTCTCCTACAGAGCATCTCTGTGTTTACTGGCTACACTATGGTCCAGGTCCCATGACCAGGAGTGGTCGGTAAGCACAGGATGAAACTCTATGATTCTTTTGTGGACTTTTTCTTTTGTTTTGAATTTTTTGTCTTATTGATCTTCTTTTGTTTGTTTGTTTGTTTTGATTTTTGAATTTTGTGGATTTGTGCATTTTGGAGGTTTTTTTGTACATTTCTGGTTCTTAATTTTTCAATCGGGAGGCCAACTCATGAAGTAACTTGTGAATTTGTGTCATATTCACCAGATGGTCTCCAATAAAGGAATAGCTCAATTAATTATGAATATGTTTCTGAATATTCTTTTTATTATATTTTTAGTTGAAATAAAATTACATCATTTTTCTCTTCTTTTTTCTCCCTTCAGCCTCTCCCAACTACCTCTCTGGAAATCCTCCCATGCCCCCTATTCACAAATTGATAACCATCTTTTAATATTACTTTTATATGTGTGTGTTTGTTTGTGTGTTACTATTACTCTGATAAAAGAATATAACAATAAAATAGTGTCTAATGACATTCTGCTATATCAATATACAGTACCTCACTCAATCCTTGCAGGAGAAACTCCTTCTTGAAGCAGATAAAATAGACATCACACACACAGAGAGAGAGAGAGAGAGAGAGAGAGAGAGAGAGAGAGAGAGACAGACAAAGACAGAGACAGAGAGAGAGAATGTTTTCATAGTCTCTGTGTTAATATCAATAATTATAATATATCTGCATTTAATGACTTAGATTGGGTGCATATAAAACCACATGTAGTATTTCCACAGTAAAAAAGAAACAAAAATGGGTGGTTATAGGGTGGGAGCAAACAAAAGAAACATAAAGCACCAGCAAAGACACGGAGACCAAAAGCAACTTATCTGTGGAAGCTGCAACATTACACAATTATTTTATCATAGCACTGGAAACAAAAGGGCGGCTTATTTTTGTGCACTCAAGGGAGTCTTCTATTTCCATAATATATTATTAATTACATTGCAAAAGATCTTGGACTTAGGAGATGTAATGACTCAAGTTAAAACACAGGTCTCAAATTTTACTTTCATATATCATAGGGAAACACACACACACACACACACACACACTATGCCAGTTTTAGTTTTCTCTTACATTATGAGTACAGCCCGAGCTGGCTTTAAAAGGTGTGATGGAACTGATACCACTTTGGAGAGTTATTTTTAAGATTAAGAATAAAGCATAAATAATAGCATTAAGATTGCCTTATGCTAAAGTATCTTTTGACTTCCTCTCTACATATGTCCCAATGAATGGAGAGTGGTTATCACTGGAACTGGGCACAGATTCAGGAGCCAAACTCAGAGGCTGCCTAGAAAAACTATCAATAAATGATATATATCGTTTTGCGTTTTTATAGAACACAAGAATGAAGTTCAGCATACATTCTAACTAGATTTTTATTAACATGGAGAGTTCCAACTTATCTCTGAATTACAGTATTTTTTTTTTCTGTGTTCATTTCAGTACAGTGGGAGACTCCTCATCTTAAAATCCACAGTAGGCTAATTCATCAAAAGCTTAAAGAAAAGAGTCATGAGAAAGACACATAAGTATTTAATCTAATTCAAAGCTTTTAAAACTGAATGCATTATCAGACTTTTGATGTAAGGCCAAGACTTTTCTCTGAGAATAGATTCTCTCACAAAAATTGTACCCACATTGTGTCTATGATTTCCATATTGATTTTCTTCAAGACAATGTCCAATGTGTGAAAAGGACAGATGTTAAGCAACATGGAAGCAAATACATCATACACAGACTATTACCTTTTCCTCATTTCTGCACATTTCTTGAATTTATAATATGATCCCATATTCTTTCTTGCTTTTATGTTTTGTAGTTCTTGTTGCTGTTTTGCAGTGCTCAGGATTGAACTCAGGGCCTTGTATATGCCAGTCCCACGCCCCCATCACTAATTTACATGCCAGTTAGTCCACTGACATTTGATGCCATTTTGTAGAATATTCACGGTTTTACAAATACACAGCTTATTGTTCTTCGAATCATTTCTTGATAATTGATTTTAATCACTTTGGTTAGGTTATATAATATGGAATGTATTAGAACAAACTGGTTTTAGATATTCTGTGCAATGATTGACTCTTGGTAAGCACTCAGTTTGTCTTATGGGAGAGTTGTGTACATGGACACTTGGTGACAACTGCCAAGCCCTACCAGTTGGCTTTCCACTTCTCATATTTGTGTGAACTCTGTCTTCACCCGCTGTAGCGGCAGAGGGCACATAGTAGACTACATGCCACTGAAGCAACCAAGCTACGCGATCAGATGAATTTTGAGGAGGATACTAAAGGAAGTAAAGTAACATTGAAAATTAAAATAAAAGAAGATTTTCTTAAGTAAGGTAGAATCCTCAATCAGAAGATGTTCCGTGAGATTGCTGTGCTGAGTTACTGTCTTAAGTCAAGAAGCAAGTTAAGAAATAAAGGGCTTATTTTGGTTCACTAATTGAGGGCATGGTCCTTCATGGCTGGGAAGTCATTGCCATGGGAGCTTGGGTGACCGGTCATATCCCATTCAAAGCCAGGAAGAGGAGAAATTTGAGTACTAGTGTTCAGGTTGATTTCTTCTTATGCTCTCTGTGCCTTCACTCACAGGATGGTGCTGCCATATAGAGCATTACATGAAGCCCCGTTTTCTACTTCCAGCATATAAAGAAAAAAACAGAGAAATTACCTTGTTTTTAATTCAACATCATATGATTCAATAGAATACGATAGTGGTGGTATATCAGCTGTATATAAGCTGTATTTTTGCTAGTAGTTTTGAGCCTTGCATGTATCTCACTAATTGTGGCCTTCCTCTCCCCATCACACCCACCCTGTACCACAGAAAGACTCAGCAGAGCACATGACTCTTTGAAGTATATCCATTCTGGGAATCTCAGTCTGAATTTTATTTCATAAAAATTACTAGTGTAGTGGAGTAAACCTGAGACCTGGGAAAGTTGAATGCAATATTGGAATTCTGTCTCAAGCATCAGGCAGGATTCTGTCAAATATTATTTATTGTTATCTTCTGAACTTTTATGAGGAACAATGGGCTGGTAGCACATTTTGATGCTCCCACATTCTTTGGCATTTGTCTAAGCTTCTGCCAGCCAAGAGTCACCTTTCGAGGTTTGCATTTGCAACCAGCAATTGCAGGTTTCGTGGAAAACTAAATACAGCAGGACTGAAAGGTCATTAACACCTCCACGTGGATGATCTTAAAGGGGAAGAAGCTGGGAGTGGATGGAAATGAGAAATCGTTAGCATTGCCAAGTAAAGGGCAGGGCAAAGGGGGAAATCCCTGAAAGTGGAACTGGCCAAGATTAAACGATATCTCTCTAGCACTGTGTGCAGGCCACACCTAGCCTTGTCTCTGCCTTGTCATAATACAACGCCGTTAAGTCATCTTAGAAGGATCAAGGCTAATCAAGGAGGATGGAGATTCCCTTTTGGCTCCAGCATCCTACTTTGAGCAATCCATCTGATTAATTTCTGCTTATGAAATTACACGCAAGCGATGGAGGTATTTGGAGCTTCTGTTTTCTAATTTAAAACTGGGGTTAAGACCTGGCAGCATATTTATGAGAGATAAAGATGAACAAATCTATACCAGGCTTCTATAATACTAGATACACCCAAGAGTCCACTGCCACTGTGGATGGGGAGAAGGTGAATAAATGAATAAAAGTGGGAGAGGAATGTCTTGGTGTAGCCACAATTTTCAAATCAGAGGGAAAATCCCATTATAGTCTCTAGACATCTATCTACTTTTATATGCAACATGCTAGATATTCACTTGTATAAAAGATGTAGTTTCTACCTTTATGGACTTGATAGAGTCATTGTGTAAACAAGACAGGTGGTCAATGCTTCAGAATATATCAACAAAACCAAAGTCAGCGTCAGCCATGAAGTATGTCTAGACTGTAATTAATTAGAAATTTGGGAGACGGGCAGTGAGAACAACATGGAGGGAAGAACTCTATTTCTAAATGGGGAGTTATGTTAACCTTTTAGTATATCCCCAGAGGGCTATACCAAGCTTTGGGGATATAACATGCTCTCCAAAATAATGAGATATTCAGTTTCTCTCTCTCATGCTCCAGAAGAACACATGAAGACTGGCAAGTTGGCAAGTTAGACACCTTGGTTTGTCATGTATAAGGGGCTCATCATCATTGTCAAGTGAACAGAAGCCATGGATTTTCAGGACACAGTTAAGGTGGGACAAAGCATATTCCTAGCATGCAAAGGGGGACTGGCAATCCTGGGTCTCTGCAACTGTCAGGCATGTTTTCTTTAACGCAGACCTCTCCTTTCTTTGAGGCAAAACTAAGCTGCAAGGGGGCTGAGCAGCTCATGAGCTGGTGGATACACAACGGGAGTAGCTCCCAAGCCAGATGCTGTTCTAATTGCTCTGCATCTAAGGTCCAGCTGCAAAGAAAAGCGATCAGAGGCATTTGCATTTCCTACCAGAAATCAAGGACTTGGCATTGTCTGGATACAATTTCCTCATGAGTCAAATGAAGACACTGAACTCTTGTGTCACCACAGACACTTTCATTCCACTGCTGCAGTTTAATTATTCTCCATGTTCTTTTGAACATTTTCTCCAAATTAATTGTTGCACATTGTCTAGACAACCCTGGGTCAATGAAAAATTGAGAAATAAATAATAAGAAAAATGAGAAGAATTTTTTAATGAGCACAAATAATTAGAGTATTCAAGCTCGTGTATTAATGACTTTGGGGTGACACTGAGAAAATTCTGAAGTCCCTGGTGCACAGAATTGATGCCAGGAAAGTAATTCTGTCTACCTACAGGTTAGATGACTGGACACAGGGCAGCAGTAACAGAAAATGTACATAGGAAAATAAAACATCAGAAAACAAAATGTTATTGAACTAAAAGCACCAGGGAACTTCCATCAGCAAGTGTTGCTCTTTCCTGGATCATGTCTGTGTCTTCTATTATTGTGAAAAAGGCATAATATCTGCAAGGAGCTTCTGACCCCTCAGAAGAAGAGCACATAAGTAAAATATGAGGTGTCACTTTGAGTGGTAAGCTTTGACCTTAGACCTGGGAAGTCTGGTCTGCATCTTAGGACTCTAGAAACACATTTGTTTTGCTCTGTGGTTTCTTTCTTGCTATCTGATTTGCTGAGTCTTGAGTAAAGACAAGAATGTTTTCGGTTTTCACGTAAGCCTTAAATCATAGTTCCCGTGGTATTAAATGAAGGTACTTTGGCCATCCGATGTTTACAAAGGAAATAATTAGGCCCTTTATGAGCAGAATCTTCCTCCAGCAGCTCCCCACTTGGCATTGTTCAGAGGTGTCTAAGGTCATTTCCTTTCCCAGACAGCAACTCCAGGCTTATCTGAGATCTTAATCTTAGGCAAACACTCTCCCAAGAAGCCAGGCAGCTTCTGGTTCTATATCATTAGCCCCGAACTGCTGAAGAGCTTCTTCAAAGGCAGCCGGTTGCCACACCACATTTACAATAGTTGATCCTCCAGAGAGAATGATGAAGCCCAAAGAATAGAGTAGGCTTTATTGACTGAAGGAGCCGAACCATGCTCCATTCAATAAGGCTATTGAGAGAACAGAAGAGAAAAGAAATGAAGGGGTCTTTTGAAAAGTCTTGTCCTTGTAGATTCAGGATTTCCTCAAACTCACTCAGCTCAGCAAGACCTGAGCCCCAACAAGGCTTCTTATGTGTCTTAGTAGGGAGGGGCAGCCACTGGATTTTGAAACAAAAACAAAAAACATACACTGATAAATATCAATGTGCCTACTAATAAAGTTTTCACGGAGTAAGCACAGAGTACCTGAAACACTTAATGCCCTGCTTCCAGAAGTGAGCAGCTCACTGGCTTAAGTCACTTAGATTCCTCCATACCAAATAAACTAATAAGACAACCCACTTCCTAGAAAATAGGCTTAGATATTATATACCTCTCCTACTGATGTCTCTGTTCATAATTACCAACTTAAAGTGTTTCTTAAAAGTTGCAGCAGTAATTTCTTGACACATATGTGCATCCTAAAATTATGAATGCTAGGGAAGCAAAGTGGAGGCAGTGAACTGTGTTTGTCTATAGGAGACACACGGGGAACGAGGCTAACTGAGGCTAGAATGATAGACTGAGATATGAGATTGCACAGTGTAAACCTTTCCCCCACAGCTGTGTTTCAATTGAAACAAGCTGAGAATTGACGCTGCCATTGCTTTGATTGGAGGTTTCAGTTTTCCTCTCTATCATTCACACAGGATGAAACCCATTTACCAATTCTGTGCATTCTGTCATGCTTTTATTCTAATTATGTCATAGGAACAGAATAATTTTTGTTAATAATAAAAAGCTGATAGGTCACAGGTGATTTGATAGCAATATTCTGGACACTGCATCTCACACAGATATCAGGTGTCTTAAGTAGTCTAGGGTAAGTGTTGATGGTTTGTAATTTAAAAGGACTCTGGAGGGCCAGCAAGATTTCTTGGTGGTTGGGGGAAGCTGTAACTGAGCCCAAGGATGAGAATTTAATCCCTAGGACTCACATGGAAGGAGTCTTGAAAGGTGTCCTCATATGTCCTCATATGCTCAGAATCATGTATACAGCCAACACACACACACACACACACACACACACACACACACACACACACACACACCATTCCAGAAGCTTCTTCATTTCACCTGGTTGAGCAGTTTAGTCGTCAGTGCAGTTACCCTTACATCATTCATACAGACCCCAGATCTCAAAGGAGGTACCCTGATGGGGTTTGCCTCATTCACTCAATCTTAGGGAAAATTTTTGCTCCCAAATCTGTCCCTTTTTTAATCGAGAATCCCCAGAGAAGGCATTTGCTTAGAGGATATTTCTGTGCTAGGTGTGGGAAGGTGGTTTGTAGAACAGACTGCCTGTCACTTGTCATGCTGTGTTCAGCGGATGTCTGTTATTTTCTGAAAGAAAATGGAAGAGGGATCTGGGGAAGAGGGGAGGGGGGCTGAGAGGAGTTGAGGGAGGGGAAACTGTGGTATGTAATGAAAATAAAGCAAAAGGAAACAAATTATCACACAGGGAAAGGGGAAGTTTCAGCCTTTAAATCTGTCGATTTTCATCACTTTTTCACGTAAAACAATCATCTCCCAACAAGCAATGACATAGATGACCTACATAACCTGGAAAGATGACTGGCATGCAAACAGAAAACAAGAAAAATAAGAATTCACAAAGGACAGTGGTTGTCATTGTAATGGCTGCTCTCTTCTGATCACTTAGTACAATGTGGTAAAAAAAAAAAAAAAGAAATCAAAATGTAACTGCTTCAAATGTAGGTAACTTTCTTTTTATCGTAGTTCCTAAACTCCTTGTTTGTAATGCGTTTCTGAAAATCCTTTCAGTATTGGCATTAATGCTGGGTGGCCTCTTAAGAGCATTCTAAGTCATCTGTAAATGTCCCACCCTTTTCGGTACAGTCCCGGCTCATATTTCATCATGGTGAACTTCTCTTGAGCAGCTCCCATCCTGTACAATACTGCTCCCACCCATTTCCCATGTTATTTCCATGGATCACTTCAGCACCTTTGACCACCAACAGTCAGCTAATGGCTACCCATTTCTTTCCTGACTCCCCACTGGCATCTAGGAAACATCATGGCATGGTGTCATTGACTCCCTTAGATGTTCCCAAGTCAATCTGAATAGTCAGATCCTAAATTGAAAACATGTTTCAGCAGACATGAGATGCAGGCTTTCTTGTACATACATTGCAGTGTTTATTGCTTGTTTGGTCTATACAAGTTGGTGTTATTTTGAAAAAAAATGCATAAGAGAATCCCTCTTTTTCAAGGCCATGACCCAACCCTTCCTTTTGGGAATTTCCAATCAATCATTTCCTCCCTTTACTCTGAATCTAATCAATTTTAGCCTATATCATTTTGGGTTGAATAATGTGAAATCTGATGAAATCTGAGAAATTGCATCAATAAAAAAGGGACAGAGGAGTCTGTATTTTAAGAATGGAGCTTACAGTTGTTATGCCCAAATCTATGAAGTCCCCCAAAAGCTAACAAGGAGACAGTCCCACATGTAAAAGTAAAGAGCCTTGATTTTATGCAAGTTTGCAAATTTGGTCTCTTTGCATTTCCAACATATTGAAATAAATGGAGAACCCCGAGCTCAGTTAGAGTTGGGTTTTTATAGTAGTATAGGTGGGGGTGAGGGGTTTCTGAGGTTCAGGATCCCTGATTGACTGGCATTTGTCTGGGGTGTGCTGATGAGTGTGTGTTTGCAGGTGATCCTATCTATAGCGGTTGGAACGCTAGGCATTTCCTTTGGATGGTCTGTTCTTGGGTGGTGCTCAGGTAATCTTAGTTTATGGTCTTTCCTGCAACCAGGTATTGCTTCAGGGTAAACTACTGAGACTCAGGCCTTCATTAAACTTATCAATGGCTGAGTCCTACTCTGGCAGGTGATAATGGTTGGAAATAAAGAACTTCCTTTGGGAGGTCTGTCCATAATTAGCTTATCTTGGCTGGCTCCTACAACAGCCATTCTCCCTCTGGGTCCCACCTCAAGCACACCACAACCAGGCCCCTCTCATCTAGAGTAACCCTGTGTTTCTCAGTGGTGCAGCATTGCCAGAAGGATTGAGATACTCAAGTTGATGTTTTTCTCTCATCCCTTAGAATTAAGATTTATGGATCTCCTCAACTATGCCAAAGGTTCCCCCCCCCCAATAATTCCCTTCTAGTATATTTTATCATAAACTCCTTCACTTTCAATAGCATTTGTTTATTTTCAGCGTATCTTATCAGAGGTATATAGAAAAAAATCTCACTGTATTTTCATTCAGCAAATAAGATACGTGAGAGCGGTCATCAGTCATCTCCTCTAGGGAAGTTCCCTATTTTGTTTGTTAGAAAGTGGTTTCTACCTGGGAATGTGACAGGCTGGGGAATAGTAACACAATAGACTAGCAAGAGACCCTGTCTGTAACACACACACACACACACACACACACACACACACACACACAGGAGGAAGGAAGGAAGGAAGGAAGGAAGGAAGGAAGGAAGGAAGGAAGGAAGGAAGGAACGAAGGAACGAAGGAAGGAACGAAGGAAGGAACGAAGGAACAAAGGAACAAAGGAAGGAAGGAAGATATATAAAGACAGAGGTAAAGGAAACCATTTCTGAGTTATATAACACGTAGTTTTAGTGCTCACTGAATCCTTTAATCCTCATCTACAAACACAGTGTTTCCCGGAATTTTTCTTAATGCTTTTATTAGAGTAATCACAGTTTGAATAGAGACCTTCTCACCACTATGCCTAAATACCTCACAGAAAGCAACTTAAGGGAGGATAGGCATACTGGGCCATGACAGCAGGAGCAACTCACAGCTATGGTGGCAGGTTTGCGATGTTCACATCTTAGCAGAACAGGAAACAGAGAATGCAGAGCATGACTTGGCTATAAAATAAACCTCGTCCTGTCCCTGTCTTTGAGGACTATCTCTCAAAGCTTCCACAGCCTCTCCAAACAGCTGTGTCATCTGGAGACCAAGTGCTCATTCTCATGATGCAGGGAGAAGCATGTCACATGCAAATGCTAACATAATGACCATTGATAAAGGAATTCCTCACTCATACAGGATAAGCTCCCCCTACCCTGTAGTTCATTCAGAACCTAGCCTCTTTAGACAAAACATCCACTGTTTTGCTTTATCTGAAAGTTGGGGAATTATAAAACCTGGAAGGTTTTCTTAAGCAAGTGAATAGGACCACAGTCATGGTTCTCTCCAGAAAGTAATGGAGACAACCAATTTGCTTTGGCCACGATCCTTTTGCATGGCATCAGCAATTTACCCACTATTGTCTTACTGTTTTCAGGAAGAATATCATTTAAAAAGGATCAAGAATTATATATATATATATATATATATATATATCCACCATAATGTATAAGTTGTTATAAGGGCACTATAAATAAACTGAAAATGATGTCTGTAGTTTCTTGATGTAGAAGACATTATAAGGGCATTGTAAATTGAAAATGATTTTTTTTGCAGATTCTTGTTGTCTATTAATAAAGATGAAATGGTGGGCAGTACGTAGATTTGATTGCCATGGTATAAGAACCAGTGCTGAGAGGGTGTTGTTTCTGAATATAGAAACATAGATTCAAGGCTGTAGGTTCTTTTCTGTTTTATGGAGGGCTAGTTAGATGGTCTGGAGCCAACTCTGTGAAGATATACCTTGTCCTGGGTCCCAGCATCTTTCCTGCTTCCTGGTAGTCATGAGGTGAGGCATCTACCATGGTGCTCGGCCTCACCAGGGGCCCATAGTGACTGGATCAAGAGGGCCCAGATGAAACCTCTGAAGCTGGAGCCAAAATAAATGTTTTTTTTTCTTTAAATAGTTTATCTTGAGTAATTTGTCAAAAGAACAGAAAGAAGAAAAATAGGTAAACTCTTTAAAATTCCATTTTAAAAATTCTTCCATATACTTAATATGATTTCTTGTTAAACATGTGGCATTGTACAATCTAGACACCAAGTCTCTAACTTGTGTGGTAAATACACACTGCATAGTGAAGCCCACAGACAGAGTTTTTGCCAAATATCAAGCAGAATTTTAAATAATAATAATGATTATATAAAGGACTCTTGCTTTTGAGAACTCCCACCGAGGACATGCACATGGAAATGCTGTGCAGAATGACCAGAGAAAAAGATCCGCTTTAGAGAGTGGAAGCCCTCATGCCTAAATCATGAAGAGTCCAATACAGATGGCCATTTAGAAGATCAAAATTAGATTCTAAATTCTAGACACACATCCAAGATGAGCCATCACAAATAATCAGTTTGCAAGAAGAGTCAGAGTGGGTTTCAAATCCCACCCACGCATTGGCAATGAATGACATGCACAACCAAATCCAACAGCTCTGCAGGAGTACGCAGGCAATTTTTGGAATATAATCTTAGTAGCAAATAATTGGGCCTTTTAATGTCATGTGTTTCCATGTGCATGACTTTGTCTTTTATTTTCAAAATACCCAGAAGGAAAGAAATGTGTCCAGTAGTCCCTTTGTCTTTGTAAGCCAGACTACTGACCTACCCACCTGCTGTTAGATAATTTGACCCTCTGCCATCGTCTTAAGACTGGGACAGTGTAAATGAAAGTTCCTAGAGAGAAGTGATGCTCTACCCCGAATCATCCACAAGACTGACTATATGATAAGACCCTCAATGCAGAGAAAGTGAAATGTTTTGATAGCCCCTTCACCTCACTCTCTAATAGCCATTCCTGGGTCACCTCTGGGTCTCACCTAACATCACTATGATTATCACGAAAAATCTTCCAGAATATATTGACTTAAGAGACCATTAATTTCCAACTGTTCAAAAGTTGAGAATGCCATTAAGAGCTTCTGGGAGTGGGGGTGGGGAGGCAGAGCAGAGGTTGTTTCCTCTTGCTGTGAACCTCAGATTTCTACCAATGCATTTAAAATTCTAGATTTATGACTTCTCTTGTTCTGTAACTATAAAGACTTCAAAAATGTGCAGTACTTCGAAACACGAAATTTGTAACCTAAGTCTATATTCCCAAACCACGGTCATCCATGCTTGGCTGCAGAATAAACTATCTTTTATTCCCTTTGATTTGTGAACTGTTTCATGGATAGAGAGCCCATCCTATGAGTTCCCAGAGTGCTAGGTATAAAGACCCAAACAACCAGATGCCCTGGACACTCATCTCCCCTCTCCCCTCCATACAGCGAGTGTGTCTATCTGTCCTTTGGAGGCAGCTCTCCCACCTAGGAGGATAACTTGTGCCTTAGCACCACCTTTGCCAGCAACCAAAACCCCAGTATTAACAGACCCTCCCACAACATCTTAAGTCAAACCTCCAGAGGAGCAAATCCCGAGAATTACTGAGATAAAACATGAAACAGATGCCAGATGTCTGTGCCTCGTTCCAAATCCACTGACCCTTTCCAGACTGCAGACACCTACACCCTGTGTCTTTTCTGCTTCCTGGAACCCAATCAGAGCTCCCACCCTTCAGCTTGGATGATTACTCGGGGGATCAGAGTGCAGCCTGCCCTTACTCACTTCTTCTGTTTTGCAGACTGAGAACCATGGGGGCTGCTTTTAAAGATACAGAAACTACAAATTCCTTCTGGGAAGATAATCATCTGAGCAGCTTAGAATTCCAGAAAGGTAAGGAAGACACTTAGTGCTCTCCTGGCCCAGACCCTGCCAGCTGGGAAAAGGAAGAATGTGCAAGAATGGAGCTGCCATCTCTCGCTGTCCATTGCTGTGCTTCTTCCAAGTATTGCCCATAATTCCAGGCAATGCAATTTCCGTCATTTATCTTCCTTACCTGAAGAGAAAAATAAACAAAAGCAGCTCCAAAGCCTTGTTATATTTTAACCCTTTATCTGTGTTCTAGGTGTTATTTAGTAACATAAACGATTATTTTTTACAACTCATTTTTTGTCAATGACAGGTAAAATGTAGGAATGTCTTCGGAATTATCTGTTTTTCCTTTTCCTTTATAGGGAGGGAACTGGAAATAAAATCAAGAGTACAGAGAGATGAGAAATAGACAGAGACAGCGAACTTTCCTCCCCTTCCTCTTTCCCTTCTGTTCTCTTTCCTCCCTCCCTCCCTCCCTCCCTCCCTCCCTCCCTCCCTCCCTCCCTCCCTCCCTCCCTACCCCCCTTTTTTTTGCTATGGCTTCCAGACTTGGTTTCTGAGCATGTCAGTGGACATGCTCCCCAGACACTCAGAGGAGAAGCCACCAGTGTTGTGTTAGGTGGAAATAGGGACATCCCGAGTGCCCCTTCAGGAGTCAAGGTCTGCAGACTGGGGAGTCTATCTCTTTGTTTGGGGCTAGAGGGTTTACACCCTCCACCTACTGCTGTCCCAAGTGAGTCAGTAGACTTTTCTTGCCAGGCACAGCCTAAACACTCCCCACTTGGCAAGGATAGGGGGTGTTCCCACAATTGCTCACTGACCTTTCATCTCTTAAAGGAATGAAAGTAGCAACCCCGGACCCCTCCCATGCCGCCTGGGGAACAAAGACTCCACACAGCAGCAAGCAGACAGAGTCATAGCCGCTGCAAACAGGACTCCCCCACTTGTGCATAATTCCTTCACCATGCAGTCCGCCCTCCTGCAAAACACAACACAGGAAACTAGGAAACGTGAGCATTGCTGGCTGCCCAGTGTGTTTTCTCCTGGGGCCCCCTCTGATCGCAAACAAACCCATGTGCGCTGGTACAGGGGGATCCCTTTCGTCCTCCCAGTGACGCAACCACAGCTGAGGCAGGGTGGGTGCAGCAGCTGTTGAGAGGCCACACAGCAGCACACTCGGGGTCTGGGTGGGATGACAGGTGGTTCCTCAGCTGGAAAGAAGATGCTAGCGTGGCCCCCACCCGCAAGCGAAAAGCAAACCTCGCTGGCTTCCTGACTCTCAATTCACAAGTGTTTGTCAGTCGCAGGGCTGAGGGCTTGCTAGGAAAATCTTGGTGTAGAGGGTAGGAAGGTGGCAAAACCCTTTAAACCCTCCTCTGCAGGGACCTGGCAATCTAGACGGAAAAACAAGAAGGCAGAGAATGGTAACAGCAATGGAAGATGAGTCAGCCCTCCTAGGTCTCTGATTGTTCTCTTTTGTTTGTTTGTAACAGCATCTCAAGCATCCCAGGCTTCCTTCAAACTCACTGTGCAACAGGGATGGAACCCAATGCTTCACGCATGCTAAGCAGGCACTCCCCTAACGGAGATACTTCATTTCACTGGCTAAATAGTAGGTGATGTTAAAAAACACTCCTCATGGCTCCCCCTCAGCACTGCCTATCCTGTAGCCTTTCTTCAGGCTACACTCTGAACTTGGGCAAACATTTCTACTCTCACCATCTGTGAATAAGATCTACTCCTTTCTTGGGCAACACGGGCTTGTCTTCCTGGCTGTGGGCTCCCTGACTTCCTTTACTCCACACCTGATACTCAGCAGGTGTTTCTCCATGGTATTTCTTGCTTATTCCTCTGTTGTTTCATGTGTGCTTTTCTTTTTAATTACTGTAAGTATTTGTCTTCTAGTAGACTACAGTATTCTTGAAAGCAGGCAGCTACAGCTTACTCATTGAAATACTCTTACCTTCTACAGTGTCTGCTATATAACAGGCAAAAGAGAAAGAGCTAGCAAGTCATTGTGTGAGGGTAGTGGTTGAAGCACCCCAAAGTAACCTCCAGTGAGTCATGACCTGTGTAACCCCCTCTACTAGGGTACCTAAAGAACTTTTGACTTGCTTATGACCAATAGGCCAAAGGTCATAGGATGCTGCCTGTATGAATCTGTGTGACCATTCTTTCAGTCCATAAGTCTTGATTCATGTCTAAATTCTTAGGGTTTGCATTTTGTATGATTTACGAGCATTAAGAATCTTCAACAATGAGTTTGCTTTAGTTCCATCTGTTTTCTCATATGCTTTGAGTCCATCTCATTTAGTAGATGCATATTTGGAATTATTTTGTCTTGATCAAGTGTTGCTCCTATTGTGAAATCTCTGTCTTTCTCTCCAGCCATAACTATAACATTAAACCTACTACGCTGATAGTAGTATAATCAAACCAACTTTATTTTGATTAATTTTTTTTCATGATATACTTCTGGGTTCTGATACTTAAGATATCTTTCTTATATGCAGAATTTCCCAAGAAGCACAATACCATTGTGTTTTAGAAAACATTGTTTTTAATTTAATGAAATCAGTGACATATTCCATATTCTTCCCATTGCCTTTTAAGATTTTTCTCATTTATTTCTTTTTTCCTTTTGATTTTTATAAAGAATGAGCAAGTATAATTTAGCTCTGTGGAAAACACTTTTTTTTAGCATAAATGAGACCTCTAATTTGATCATCGATATATACAACAAGAGAGGAAAATACTTGAAGTTTTATTAGTCTTACCTACAATATTCTATTTCTGTGAACCAAGATCACAGCAACTCTTATAAAGGAAAACATTTAATTGGTGTCTGCTTACAGTTTCAGAAGTTTTGTCCCTTATCCTCATGACAGGGAGCATGGTGGCATGTAAGTAGACATGGTAGTTGAGAATTTTACATCTCGATATGCAGGCAGCAGGAAGAGATAGACTATGGACTTGGCAAGGGTTTCTAAAGCCTCAAAGCCCACCCTCAATGACCCACTTCTTCCATTAAGACCATATGTCCCAAATCTTTCAAAGAGTGTCACTCCCTGGTGATCAAGCATTCAAATTTATGAACCTATGGAGGGCATTCTCATTCAAATCACCACACTTGGTATTATTATAAAGAATTCTACTTTTGTCAGGCATAATAATATATCTCTATAATACCAGAACTCGGGAATGTGAGGCAGAAAGATCTCAAGTTCAAGGTCTACTTGAAATAAACAGGAAAATCTCATCTCAAAAAAATAAATAAAAATTCTATTCTCAACTGTATATTTGGTTTTTGGAGGGTAATCTGATTTTTGTTTCTGGTGTATAGATTCTGTATTTCCACTATGATCAAATATTTAATTATCCATTTCCTGTTTACTAGTTTACTAGTTATTTATTTTCCATCTGTTTTCTTTTAATTTTTGTATATATTAAGTAAAATCTACCTCAAATTAGTACATTTATTAGCTCTCAGACAAATAAAGAGTCAAGCATTTTTTTAAAAATCTTGCCAACATCATTCATTCCTTTTTTTGAGTAGTCTTGACAGGGATTTAGGTTATGTCCTATGTCTTCTATTATTTTAAAATTCAATACTTGTTAAAATTTACCCACATATGAGTTCAAAATATTTACCCTTTTGTTTCTAATACTTTAAAGGTTCTTAAACTTTACTTGGTCAAATCTAAAAATGAATATGCCCACATTCCTCAATTCTGGTTAGTTGTTTTCTCTTGTCTCATTTTATTGTTAGACAAAGGGCTTTGATTTTTAAATCCACAGTTGGTCATTATTTTGTATAGTTGATTATTTGTATTTATACATTTTTCATAATTTTGTTTCTTGGTATGTCTTCTGCCATTTCATTTCCTATTTCTGGATGTACACTTTCTTCTAGCTGAACTATTTCTATTACCAGTTTTTCCTCAGAGTTTCATAGGCTTCGTGGAGATGGAAAAGTCTCTAAGCTTTGTTTACATTTAAATTGTTTTTGCAATGATTAAAGAAGTTTAGGGTGGAATGTGGCTTCAAATGATAGGTTTGGAAGCAGTGGGTCATTTCAGTTGTTGATTTATTAGATTAAGTAATACTTGTGGTGTTAATAAGATGCATCTCCAGAAGCATCTATGAGGTCATTACCAGAAAGGTTTAGTTGAGCAGAGAGGCCCATCTTCAGTGTGAGCCATCATCCCAGAGGCTGGAATCCTAAGTGAATAAAGTGGAAAAGAAGAAAGCCAGCTGAGCTTTAGCCTTTCCATTTTCTGCTGCCTAGTGTGTCATCAACCAAGCTGTTCTCTCCCTGCGACTTTTTCACCATGGTGCCTCTAAACCATGAGCCGAAATAAATATTTAAACCCTTAAGTAGCATTTTGCAGGTATTTGGTCCACAGAAGGTGAAAAGTAACTAATAGATAAAATAGGTTCTAGAAATGACGATTTTGGTGTAATAAATCTGACTTATGGTGTATAGGCCTTTAAGTGTAGCAAGAATGTGGAAGAGTATAAGGCTATAGTTACAGAAGTCCTAAAATGCTGTTAACAGAGCACAGTGAACTGTGTCACGGGGAGATCAGAAGGCCAGAAGGCTGATAGACACACGGGTGGGGAAACAATGACTCTACCAAGAATTGGAAGAAAAGCCTGTGATGATACATGGGGGTGGGGGTGGGGATGATCTGGTTGTGTCCTGCCCATTCCTGACAACTTGAACTAGACTTAATTGAAAAGTTATGGACTAAGTTATTTTGCAAAAGAAGTTGCAAGTGAGCATGACATTCAAGCTGGGTCACGGTGATTTTTTTCACTGTGTTCATTAAAGTTTATAATAAAATTCAAAGCAGAAAACAGTAAAAATGTGGGGGGAAAGTATGTTTCTGTGGATAAAGGTACATTAATACAGCTAAAGGTGCAGATGAATCAGAGGTGGACAAAGTAACCAGAATTCCTAAAGAGAAACCTGGCACCTTGCTTTTGGCCAACTATAAAGATATTCTTCAGGCAAAACCCCACCGACTAAAGTGTGAAGGCCCTAAAATATAAGCCTATTTCCACGTTGACCAAGGGTCAGAGAGTTGGAACTTAACTCTAGTTCCTTCAAGGTTTTTGTGCTTCTGACCTCAAGCAAAGCTCCCACCTAACTGTAGACCAGAGAGTTCTGCTAGCTCAAGGTTATTGTCAGCAGGTGTGACTAATAGCCAGACCTTGTACCTGTGAATAGAGAAGTAGAGACGTTGCTACCTCAAACAAAAGGATTCAACTAAGGGTCCAGTTCCTTTATGGAGATAACTTTGGATTCCACACAGGGAGTGGTTTGCCTACAGAATGTTTTGGTCTAGGGTGTGTGCTTGACTTGCTTTGTCCTGGCAAGAATGTTTAACTGTGGATATAGCCTGCAACATTTAACTAGTCTGTTCATTTCCTTGAATCATGTTAATGCGGTCTTTTGTGTTACTCCTATGGTTTGGGGACAGGGGTATTTTAAGCAATTGGAAATTAAATGTGGACAAATTTCAGTACTCACTGGAATTCCCTCCCGATACTATTTTATATGTTTCTCTGTTTTATTATTTTCATTCGCGTCTTCATATTCTATATATTTCTAAATCCCCATGCCTCTACCCTGTGTAAATGTATCATATTTTCCTTATCCATTTTTCGGCAAAGAAAACCAGCCCACAAATCACATTCCCAGAGAATGTAGACAACAATGAGGACCCTAAGACAGACATACATAGATCTAATCTACATGGGAAGTTGAAAACGACAAGATCTCCTGAGTAAATAGATGAAGGGGCATGGTCAACCGGTAGTTAGAATTAACCAGACCAGCTCAAAAACAAGGAATATAATTTAATAATTGGAAAACAGAGAAACTCATATGACCGGGGTCCAGCGAGCACCACGCGAGAAAGAGAGAAAACAAGGGGACGGGCACCTGAATTTCCAGGTCCTTCTTCCCTGGCCCCAGGCAGCCACACCCTAGCCAAATGTGATTGGCTGAGATTCCCCATCAAATTGAGAGCAGGGGACCTTAGGAGAGGGTTGAAGGGTAGGGGAGAAGCAGAGAGGGGAGCAGAGAAAAATGTGGAGCTCAATAAAAATCAATAAAAAAGAAAGAAATTTTTTTTTTAAAAAAAGCTGCCTAGCACATGCACACAAGGGGTTGACATGGCCATGTCATACGCAGATGATGGGGCTCACACATGCGCGCAAGGGCTTAGCTGAGTCATAAGTGGATGATGTAATCCACGCTGCATGTGGGTCATTGGGGTCCTTTAACATCCCCGGGGGCCATTAGGCACTTCTGCGTGAGGGCTTCTCTGCACCTGCATGACCTCCAGAACCCAGAAGTATCAGCCTTACGTGGATCATTACACTTACATCTTTGCTTATTATTCTGAATAATCAGTAGCAAAAGTAATATAAAGGATGATGAGGGATTCTATAGATTGCTATTATAATGTTAAATGAATATGTGTATGTAAACATATATTTTCCCTTTTAAAAAAATCTCCTTTGATTTTTGTGTTAGTTAATGTTCTATGGCTTAGACCAATACAAATGACAAAACAAAACTAACCAAGCAACAACAACAAAAAACAAACCTTAAGAGGGAAAATTTATCTGGGATTCTGATTTCAAAGAATTCAGCCATAGTAAGGTAGTTCCAGCACAATTGCTGGTGATGAGATAGAGCATCATAGTGTCCATGAATACAGAACCGACTAGCCATTTCATGGTGGTAAGAAAACAGAGTCTGAACAAGAGACCAAATACAATATGTGTTCTCGAAAGCTATACCCCAGGGATCTACTTTCTTCAGTCAGGCTCCGACTTTCACTGTTTACACCATTTCTGCATAGTTCATTTGTTCCTTTATGGATCCACTGGTGCTACTCCACTGTGACCCAATTCCTTCCGAATAGCCCAACCTCTGAGAATTGCACCGAGGATCAAGCCTTGAGCACATGGCTTTTTGGCTCACCCCAAAACAACTTTATTTTTAGATAAGTTTAGTCTTTTTTGGATGTTTTCCTTTTCAATAGCCTCTTCTCTAAAACATCTTTTTTTTTCTATATTTATAGCTATTTTAGTGGAGTACAAATAGTCTTTGGAAACTTTCTAGGAGATGAGATAAAAGTAAGTTTCGGAATAACATTTTAAATTTTATTTTATAATGAATATTTGATAGAAACAAATGTCTTCTGAGCTTTCAATGTTCAAAACGTTTGTTTGAAAACAACTGGAAAGTTGGTACTAATATTATTTCTAGCTTCATAGGAAGAATAAGACTTATAGTATAAATTCTTCGTAGAACTTATTTCCTGTATTTAGAGCCTAGTTGTTGAGACAATTACTTCCTAATTGGCCCTTTGGTAATGCATAGGGTCATTTACTCATCTGCTGTGTCACCTTTGGTATAGACCATTCTGAGTTAAAGTGAGAGTATAAACCAGTTCCACTGAGACATAGATTGGGGATGTTCTGTCATTCATAGTTAGAAATCAAAGACTAGTCAGCTCCATTCTCTTAACTCCCAGAGAAACTATAATAATCGAACAGCCCCAACTTGACATTTATTCTTGCTTTGTTTCTAACCCATGAGGCTATGCTTTACATTAATGTGAACTCAGTAGGCTGTTAATCATGAATATTACTCCCAGAGTTTACAGGAAATCTTAGTAGATAATGCCTTAAAATATTCTTGTATGCCATAATTCTATAACTGTAGGTCACACGTGTTATTTATTAGACTGTGTATTGTGTAATGTATTGTAAACTGGGAAAGTGAGGCTCAGTGATAGAGTGCTGGCTTAGCATGTGCAAGACCCTTGGTTTGGTAGCCAGCATCAGAAAGAGAGAAAGAAAGGAAGGGAGGGAGGAAGCAAAAGAGGGAGAGAAGGAGGGAGGGAAGGGGAAGAGGCTGATATGTTGCCTATTTAAGAATGTGAATATCATATTGTAAATATCCAAATCCTGTAAAAGAAAGTTCATGCTCTTATGAAAATGGGGCCACCCTCATAGAGTCTTAACTCTTAATCACCATTTCAGTCACCAAGAAATCCATCTAGTTAGGCCAGCCTCCGACCAGAATTCTACTTTGATGTCTCTTGAGAGGCTATCCTTGCCATGACAGAGGTTTCTTCCCTATTCTTGTCTCTCTTCTGGGCTAATATCTGGTTTTAAAGTTGGATTGTGTTTCTATTTTGGCTACAAAACTAATATTTTTAGAGGAACTGAGATTTAAATATGATAATAGTGTAATATACTTTTGGCTTCTATGTAAAGCATAATCCTCAATACTTAGTCCACTAAATCCTGCCTTATTTATACTTTTTGTGAGTTATGAAACAATAAATATTTAAATGTGAGGTTCAAACCAGTTCTTTGCAGAATCTGAATTATCAGAGAATACATTAACATTTCCACCCTTGATATTTTAAATTATGTACACTCTTATTTTTTATAACCATATCTGTATTTTCTTCTTAAGTATTAGTCTTTGTCAGTCTAGGAAGAATAACTGGTCTTCAGAACAACTCATGTAGATAAGCATTTGGCTTCGATAATCTTTCTGTGTTCCTGTATGTCTCTTCCTTTGCTTCACTTTCTGTTTTTTTTTTTTTTTTTTCCTTTTTTAAATTTTCCCCCTTGGTTTCTTACCTAGAGACATAATACCTATGCGTTAATAAAAACTGTCTACACATTTCTTTCCAAGACTCAATTCCAACCATAACACTCCAGGCATCTTAAACCCCCTAGCAGTATTCATGTTTGTAATAGAACCCCTGAGATCAGCACTAGACTCCACGTGTGTATCAAAGGACCCTGAACACCATTATCCTTCTAAGCCCATAAAATAGCTTTGTTTTATTAGCACGAATGCTATCTCTTCAGCTTCTCAGTTTCCAAAGCATGCTTATAAAATGTTTCTCACAACCAAGACAAGAAAAAAAAAAAGTCTTTGACAAAGCATCCTCTTGGGGGATTAAAAAACGCTTTATTCTTTGCCTGATTACACAAACGTAGACATATCTAGGAAGAGGGAATCTTAATTTAAAAATGTCCTCTGTAGGATTGACTTATAGACAAGTCTATAGGGTTTTTTACTTCATCAATGATTGCTATGGGAAGGCCCAGCCCACGGTGAGCAGTACAACCCCTGGGCAGGTGGTCCTAGATACTAGCAGAAAGCAGGCTAAGCCATAGGGACAAGCCAGTGATCAGTGTTCCTCCATGACTTCTACTTGAATTCCTGCCTCCAGGTCCTTGCCTTGAGTCCTACCCTGATCTCCCTTGATAATGAAGAGTGATAACTTAAAAGTTGTAAGCGGCAATACATCCTTTCTGTCCCATGATGCTTTGGTATCACAGCAAAAGACACCCTAACTAAGACAAGCCTGGAAAGGAAAAGATTGTGCACCCTCATCTGTATTCAGAGAAAACAGGGTTTTCGGGCATTAAAGAATCTGTGTGACAAGCAACACACTGGAACTCGATTTCAGTTGTGGTGAACCCAATTTAATCTTCTTTTACTGTCCCATGACTCTTACCTCCATTACAGGTGACAGTTTGAGCTTATTCCGACTCCGTGGAATCTGTCTTGCATTTCTATCTGAGTAAAGCAGGTTCAGGATGCTGACATACAGCACAAGGAAAGCACTGGAACTTCCTGTTTGTGGCTGGGCTTTAGACTTTATTATGAGTTTAGTCTCCTGTATTTGTTTATTCAGTCAAGATGGCTCCATGAACCGGGAGCACAGATTCTGCCCCCACTTGTATTTTTGTTTTTATTATACAATAACAAAAACACAGGTGTGTTTTTGGTGGGAAGTAGTCCAAGATCTTCTTCTTGAGTCCTTAATTGGAATTCACATAAGGTTTTAAGTCTGTGTACTGTCCCAAAAATATGGGATCAGCAGAATTCCACACATAAAACTGATGGAGAATTTCACAAGCTTACAAGTGTAAAGAATCTTAATATCCTAAGATGCTGGGTTTAAAAAAAAAAGATGAAGCAAGGATCACATCAAGACTAAACATCACCTCCTGACCCAGTTCACTGAACTGAATATTGTGGTCCTTGGAAATCAGTTCTCTTCTCAACTCTAAGTCCATCCTGGGTTATTCTAGGCATGTGTTATCAAAGTGGCACATCTTGGGCTATTCTGGGCTTGTGTTAGCAAAGTGACAGTGTTTTATATTCCAATATACAATAGCTCCAGAAAAACATAGCAAAGTTAAAGGTAATAAGTCATCCTGTTATTTACTTACGTGATAAATATTTTATGTCTCCTGGATGCAGATACCTACCACATTCCAGATGTTATGTCTAACACACATGATCCTAAGGTCCACAGTTCAGACGTGGTTTCCACCTCATAAATACTGTGTTTTAAATCTTCACAATTTGATTCCATGTCTATTACCCTAAATCTTAAAAATGATGGCCTGCTTCCTTTCCAAGTATTCAAGGCTATTTTCCAAAGAAGCTTTAAATTCAGAGAATGGGAGGCCTCCCTCCTTTATTATTTACCTGGACAAAACACTGCCAACTATTCTAAATAACACTTCCCCCCAAAAGACTGTGGTGACTGTGCAGTCCACTTCCATTTTACAAACTAATCTGTATTCAGTTGTCATTCCTGAGACAGGTGACCCAGAGTCTTGCAAAACCATGCATCTCTGCTCCGGAATCTGACCTCTTGGGGAGAAGAACACTAACACAACCTCAGGTACAGACACTTTTCGGAAGAGGGTAGACTTGCTGAATAAATCATTCATAGAAATGGTGTGATATTTTGTTACCTATGAAAGCTATAAGCAGAATATGTGAGCAACCTTCTCAAAACACAGTGTCCACATTAAACTGGATCAAAGATCTCATAGTATTCAAACTGTTTATGAGTGCAGAGGAAACAAAAAGGACACTATGGAGGATCTACATACTTCAGTTTCACTCTGTATAAATGGCAGGACTTTCACATAAGTCAAAGAAAGTATACTGCCCCATTATTCATGAGCCAATATAAAAGTCATAAACATAACATTAAATGTTCACAGTGTGTAATGATGAGCAAGACCTCTTTCTTAAAAGGTTTGTTTACCCATCAAGCAAGAATACCAGATTCATTCCCCAGCCTGGGCAAAGCCTCTAAGTGCATATCCCATGCTCATGCCACCGAATGTATGTGTGTCCTATGCTAGGGTAAGTACAGATACCAAAATCTGGATCCACTTCTTCAAAACGCTTTGGGTGTGAAGATGTTATGTAATGTACATTTCTCGCAATACACTAAACAGCATAAACGGTTTAAAAGGGCAGTTATGAGGAGAGAGTGTGACTGTGTGCCAAAGACAACTTTTGACATGAACATTGACCATGTCAAGGACACCCGTGCCTCAGGCTCATGGGAATGGCAAGGCCTTACGCTGGTCTGAGGATGGATGTTAATGATGTGGCCTTTACACACACAGTGTAACTCACAGTTTTGCTGTGAGTTAAGGGTCTACTTCATGAACCTAACCTTACATAAATTCTTTTTAGAAATGACTTTGGGATAAAGGTTTTAGTTTACATGACTGCTACAAGGTTGACCCCAGGCACAGCTCTCACAGGCACAGAGGGTAAACTATCAGGCCGATAGTGTCAGCTCTACAGATATTTTAGCCTGGACACGTCCCTGTTATGGGAAGCTGTTCTGCATTACCAACATACCCACCCTTCCTTTATTAGACAAGAAGATTGCCTCTCACCAAACCTCCAATTAATGGCAACCAAAACACAAAAGCACTACTCAATATTCCTTGAAAAAGAGGGAATTCTTTTCCACCCTCTTTCTGAGCAACAACTGTAAATTTCACATAAAAATAATTTCACGAAACGAAAATTCTAGCCTCTCAAGTGCTAGGATTAAAGGCGTGTGCCACCACACCTTGCCAGTGGCAGAATTCTTGACCTAATTCCAACACTCTTGCTATTAGGGCTGCAGCGGGGTGATAGCACATGAATTAAGTGGAGAGTAGAACGGAGTAAGGACCGGGTTTTTCTGGCTCACACAGTGTGTAATACTGTCCTGACAACTTCATGCCTCCTAGGTCTTATTTGTTTTATCTTTATTTGATTATTAATTTGGGAGAGGGACAGATGTGTACACGCGTTGGTGCCTGCTAAAGACAGAAGAACACATCTGCCATCTGCTGCTTGATTTACAGGCAGTTGTGACCTGCCTGACGTGGGTGCTGGGAACTGTCCTGAGACACCTGGATGTGAGCAGCATGCACTTCAAACTGATGAACCTTCTTCACATCTCCCTGCAGTCATGTTTTCCAGCTGAAAAACAAGAGGTTCACACTAGGTGAATAGTGAACCCTTCTGTTTTTTTTTTTTGGGGGGGGGTCTTCAGTGCTATATAATCTAAGTGGAAGAAAAGTAAAATACTGTCATAAATTGTGAAAAAAAAAGATATAACTGCTGAATAAATATGTTACCAACTTCTCCATCAGCCGATGACAAATGAAAGGAAAGAGTGGGCTTTTGAGTTCGTCTTGGATGCTTGGAAAATTTTTTTGGAAACAGAGAGCACAGAAACACAAGGAGGAAGGACAATAAAGACGGATCATGTAAAATGGCTGCTTTGACAAGTGAATTCCTCTATGGGGATCCACATGGCTCTGGGATCATCATTTGTGAAAGCAAGAAACACATGTTGTGTTTCAGACCAGAGTGAATGGATTTCAGCTCAGCATCATAAAACCCACTATTTGAGTGGGGAGAAATTATGAATCCCAAAGCAACCCCTGAAACAATAGTAGCAAATAACAGTCCTCCTTTAAATTTAATTTAATGGGAGTGCCTTGTGTTCTCTCTTTTGCCAAATCCTCAGCAGCAGGACATCTAGTCAGACATCAATCAGCCTTACAGTAGTTAACTCCACCTAACAGTGAAACCAGCCAACAGCCGTTGACATCATTGTAGCAAGGAAACTGTTGCTGATCCCTCCTGTGATGTCATGGTTCTTTTCTCATCAAGAGTAATCTCAAATTCCTCTGTTATGCCTTAGTTTCTACAGCAGAAAATATTTTTTTTACCATTTTGCATAAATTAGAACACGTTAGTATGAACCATTCAAATACCCCATCACAGTGTATTTATTTTATGGAATTCATATTTAGAGAAAGAAACACTAGTCACTAAATAGCTGAAATACATTTCCACCCATCTACAGTAGTAAGTAGTTAAATGGCAGGTTCAGTTGAGGCATGTCCACCTCATTCCATGTCTACCAGAGGCATCTGGTGTGCGGCCCGGGGAGTGGCTACAGTTACCTGGAGACTTCACTATAGAAAAGGATGTCTGTGGGTTTCTGAATAGTGCTGAGTGCTGGGTCAACTCCACTTCTCTGCTTCTTACTTGAACCACAATTTTCCCCTGTATGTTTATTAACTGACATGTCTACTTTTCTATTTGGTCTTTGTCAGTTTATTCTAGAGACTCATAATAGGACAGAGAAGAAATTTTGTTTTGTTCCCACCATGGGTAAATTAAAGAGATGCCCAGGCAGAAAAGAGTCCCCCTCCTCAACAGAAAAACTTATCCAAGGCTCTCCCATTATCTCTGCCAAGTATTTTGTCATATAACTATGGTTCCACATAACATAAAGATTTGAAGTAGGAGCAGGCACTATGCACACTAACTCCATTTTGTTCTCTGAACTATTCCATCTTGGAATAACTTCTTCTTTCTTGGATATCTCAAAACCCAGAATCTGTCAGATCATGTCATAAGGAACCAAGACTGACCTTTAGAGAGAACAAATATGTCATGATACAGTTGAATTTCCCTCCAAACGACATGATTTTTCTGAACCAGCTGTCTCTTGCATAATTAAACCTGAAGCAAGGATGCACAAAGACCTACAGTTTGACCAAGACCAATTATGTATACTTCTTGAATCTGGCCTAATTCTTTCTCTGTAAAATCCTGTAGGTTTATACCCTGCAGTACCAATCCAAGACTGCTAGCTCTCTGTTTTCACCTGTATGAGTTTGCAGAGTAAATCCATTTCTAGTTTGGTCCCATCTCTTTTCTCTTATTAAACTTTATATGGTAGGAGGACAAATCCAGTCTACTAGGACCCATTGCCCTACAGAAAGAACTCTTGTCTATGACTCTAATAGCAGTGACTGGCATCATTCTGCTTTGATCAAGAATTGAGAAGTCAGGAGCTGATCTGTTTACATTGTGAGCTTTTCTGGATCCTAGATTTTAACCATATAGTTATAACATCATCCGTATGCATATACTATCCCTTGACACTTGCTATAACCTATCTCCAGTGCCATGGACATAAATAGCCCTAGGAATACTAGGAAGTCTATCCATTGTAGAGTGATTTATTCTTTGATGTCAGTGGAGAGTCCTTCATCAGAATTGTGCTAGCCTACATATTTTGACTCCTAGAAGAACCTGTGTTCTTTGTTCACACCAAAGAAAAAAAGGACCAAGAAAGAAACAGGAAGGAGCACTCGGGAGGCAGAGGCAGGCGGATCTCTGTGAGTTCGAGACCAGCCTGGTCTACAAGAGCTAGTTCCAGGACAGGCTCCAAAGCTACAGAGAAACCCTGTCTCGAAAAAACAAAAAAAAAAAAAAAAAAAAAAAAAAAAACCAAAAAAAAAACCAAAAAAAAAAAAAAAAAAACAGGAAGGTGTAATAGATAAATAATTCCAAACATCTTGGAAGACATGCAGTTTACAACATGTTTTTGTACATTTCTTATTGCTACCGACTTTTATGGCGCCTATAGCATTTTCCTTAACTTGTTTGATTTTTTTCATTGGAGAATGGAACTATATCACTTCTCAGCCACCCTGGTTCTGTCTTTGTCGGTAGAGACTCAAGAGTACCTGCAGGTGTGTGTCGCTGGAAGACGGAGGAGGGGTGCTGACCCCTACACTCAAAGGAGAGATGTGTCACTTTCATCTGGTCAGCTTCGATTGTTATCCCAATTTCCATAGTTGTATTTCCATTATTTGTGTATTAATCATGCCTTGAACAGTCTTCTTTGCCCCCCAAATCTCTAAAAAACAAGATTTTCATTTTATGCTAAAATTTCATGATTAATAAGAGATTTCTGTCTGCTTTCCACTCTATATTTTCATAGTTTTATGGCTTGAGCATAGTTTTCTAGAAGCCTTTATCTGTGATGTTCTTGATAACTATTCTGGTCACCATCTGCCTACTTAGATTTTAGCTGATTTGTATCTGTCTTGATAGCATCCTAATAACCATTCACTTAGTTGAACTGCCAGTGTGCTCCTTGATAAAGACTTGACAACTTGAATTTCTGCTACCTGATATTTATCAGTCCATCTGCCAATGACCCAGTCATGTTGTGCAAGAAACTGCTATCATTTGCAGAACTTAGAGTACTTAGTATTCTATTGAACACTTTATCTGGATTTTCTTAGCTGGTGCCTACAGTATTTTTGTGATGATCAATCATGTCTGAGAGATGAACTTTTTTTTAGCATGGAATTAAGAATTGAAAGCATAAAAGAGGATTTATGCCAAAAGTCATTCTTCTGAGACAGATATCTATCACTGATTTTATTTAAAATAGAGCCAACAGGATACATCTTCAACATGTGCATACAAAAAAAATCCTTGAAATACTTGGCAAGAATGTATTCTATAATGGAAGAGATAAGTTGTATGTAGATAAGTTGTATGTATAAACCCCATAATACATTTACTTTTGGAAAGACATAAATCCTTAAACTGCTTATTAAATGAATGATCGGTATTGGCTTGCCCATTAACCATTCAGGAAAAGATAAGAACTAAGAAGTTTGGAAAGAGTTTCCTTGGGGACACACTGCTTTCCTTGGCAAAGTAGAGGGAACAGGGACAAGTAAGAAAAAAAAGGTGGATTTTACTGCTTCAATAAACATAAAATTAAGAACTCTCAGCAGTGGTGTTTTTAGATTGTTGGGGCCTCTGCAAGTTGAAATGCATTGAGAGTTCATTATGTTATTAGAAAAAAACCCATCATTCCTTTACTAGTATTTAGTCACATTAATCATTATGATGAAATATGCTGTGCTCTAGTACATGGAATTCATACTTAGACGATTACTGCGGTACATGGTGTAATGATTTTAAGCAGTGGCAGGTGAACTCGTTTCCATGTTGACTGAAATGAATAAGCACTGACTTTCCCCTCTGGGGACTTTACTCTCGACATACCCAAACTTCTATAGACGTAGACCAGTAACGTGAAGATAAGATCCTTCTACAATTATGTTAATATCAAAAGCCTCCACAAGAGCTGGGCATCATTGCTCTTGACACTTAATAAATTAAATAAAAATGGAATTCTGCCTAGCCTAGAGGGCCAAACTTCCCAGGAATTCTACTGCCCAGTCT
The DNA here is from genome assembly GCF_903992535.2 of Arvicola amphibius. Classification (NCBI taxonomy): domain Eukaryota; kingdom Metazoa; phylum Chordata; class Mammalia; order Rodentia; family Cricetidae; genus Arvicola; species Arvicola amphibius. The sequence goes on along the minus strand of NC_052055.2, from coordinate 18,171,566 downwards.
TGAGATACCACCAACCAAATGTCAGCTTCCAATATAATCCATTGCAAGTACCTGTTCACAGGAAAAGGGAATGCAGATGACTTTCAGTGGGTCAGTGGTTCCATTAAGATAAGCAGTATTTTTTAATTATTTTCACTTTGCTCTATTTATTTATTATCGAGCACAGGATCACACATGAATTAGAGCTAAAAGATGAATCAGTTTTTCAGTCCTAAAATCCATCACTATGGAATTTGGGATGAGTCACTTGGGACAACAAAAGAGGTCAACTTAAAAACACTAGTATCTTTCTATCTCTGATGTTTTACTTGTCACTGACAGACGCCCTGGGTATTGACCAGGTAGCTCTAATGTCTACAGGGAAAAACAACGCTTCTCCCCAAAACACTTAGGATGGAATAACCTCCATCTCTCTCTCACTCAGTTAATTCTTGATCATTCCTCCTTCAACTCACCCACTGCCAGAGGAATACCCCTGGCTTGTCTTTTATAACATGCTCTTCTCTAAATCAGCTCATAACAGTTTTGACCGTTTCTGTCCACGTGATAGGCATGTTAGCTTGAGTTGAGGCTTCTCCCACTTGGTTTTCAGAGTTTAATTCTCTTTTAGGAATTTTATAATTGGTATTTGATATAAACAATTTGCCCTGCACCTTTTAATTGCTTGCAAGGAAAAAAAAAATCTCTTCTTTCTACCACCAGGAGGCAGTGTTGAAGTAGCTCTTGGGTGAAGAAGACAGTTGAGAACATGGGAGGGATCTTGGGTTCTGGGATCTACAGGATTCCCCCATGGGAATAAGAAAACTCAGAATCCGAATATTACCAGCATCCCGAAAAATAGCAGCCATAAAATATATATGCATACTTGTGCTGGAGACCATTTTTTTTCTGAATATCTTTGTGGTTTCTAATACTATCTTTTAAAAGCATTGAAGTTTAATATCTCAGTATCCAACACAATTCAAAAGCAACTTACTTCCCTAAATTTAGCTAGCTATTCCAAGAGTCTTCTGTAATTAAAAGAAAGTGATAAGTGGTCAAAGGAGGTAGTATGCTTGCTCTTTGTTTTGTTAGGAACACGTCAGTGTCAAGACTTTTAATTTGCTAACAGTTTTCATTTTAAAAATTTTAGGTTCTTCAAAATTTTAGGTAGACATAAGACTTGAAGAAGGAAGGCCAGAGATCGCTTTTAAGACAGTGGACATATGTATTAGACTCTCACAGCAATACTGTGGAGTAAGTTATCTTCAGTCATATTTACAAGGCAAAAGCGAAACACACAAAAACAAATTAAAACAAAAACTAATTAAGGTGCCTGGGTTTGAACTGAAGGCTGTCTGGTTCTGCAGTTCGCTGCTCCAGCTAATTTTCTAATAAACCAACAGTAACAGGGCAGAGGGCAAACTGTGGGGCATAGCAACATTCTTTCCCACCATCTCTCCATTCAGGCCAGGTTCCTCACCATAGTCTAGGTAGTGTTAACTGAGGACCTCAGATTGCTACCAGGGGCAGCCCTGACTTCCGATTGTACCTCCTGTCTTTAAAAGAAGAATTCTCTTTGCAAATTCAAACTCACGGACACAATATTATTGCATTGTTTCTTTGTCTAACTCACAGTTTTGGTTATTGGGGTCTTATCTGACATTAGCCTTCCTAAGCCTCTTTCACCCTTGATTTGAAATACTATCCTGTTTTTGTCCTAAATTTCTCTTTCCGAATAGTAAGGAAAAAAACATCAAAGCGCTCATCTTATCAGTTCCCAGGGCCTAAGCCCTGGAAGAAATCTGAAAAGTAATTAGAGTGTCAGTTGTACCCACAGGCCTCCAACCTGTCCTTAGTCCCACAGAGTCAAGGAACTGAGCAAGTCCAGGCTTGTGAGTCTTCTTACTGTCAACTTTATGTTAGTCCTTCACTAGTTATGACTTACCTATTCCTACGTTTTCATAATAGCAGCCAAAGTGTCTGAATCTTTGCAAAGACATAACATTATTATTCTCAAGATACAGGAACTAAAGATAAGAGCTTTCTGAAAGAGAATTTGATTACAGAGACCATTTAGTTCACATGATTTATTGCATCAAGGGAGGAGGATATTCAGGGGATGGGATGAGAGTTAAGACAGGAAGCCTTAGCCCATCCTTGCCTTATAGGGAACTGATGTTAGAGTCCTCTTCCTCTAGCCTCTACCTCCCAAGTACTGAAATGACAAAGATATCCAACCATGCTTAGCTAGTAAGAGTATTGCTTATTTAAATCAAGGGACTCTTTACTTCAAGTGCTAATATTTCTTTAATAAATTTTCTGCTCAATGTTAACTGATTATTGCCCAACAATAAATGTGCACTTTGTTTTATTGGCATTCCCAGTTTTGTTGACTAAGATGTCAATTAAAATTGTCAGTGCGTGATAATAGCTAAAGGCTCTTAGAACGTGGGGGAGACAATGTGAGTCAGCAAACTGACTCTGAAGAACTCATGAGTGAGCGCTTTTTGCCAAGATAGAGAAGCAACCTTCTCACTATGCACGTAGTGGAGAAAGGACAGGCACGGGCAGCAGTGGGAGGAGGGAGTGACAGAATGAAAGTAAAATAAAGGTTGACAAAGTCAAAGGCCCTGCTGGGAGAAGGCTCCACTCAGCAGGAGAGAGCCCTTTGGTAAGCCCCTCCCCTTGTTTGGGACTGGCTTGCCTGGCAATTTAGAGAAGGATTTGAAGAAGGGGATTCAGGAAGGAGGCTAAAGGTAACATCCTTCTTCAGAAGTTCACAGGCTATTTACTACAAGGATGACTATTGGACATTATGATATCCGAGTATTTAAAACATGGAGCAGTTTCTTAAGGGAAACGAAATCTCTCTCTCTCTCTCTCTCTCTCTCTCTCACACACACACACACACACACACACCTTTTTAAGGATCTCCGCCACTCCCTGCAGCTGTCATGAAAAGCGCTGAGAGAGTCTGTCAAATTACAGCAGCCCCAAACTCTGGTCCATAAAACACCCAGACAATGTTGTTGGGAAGTTCAGCAGCCATATGGCTACTTAGCAGTAATTGGTTGCCTACCCAGCCAATGAAAATTCCTGTGGTGTTTTTGTTTTCCTTTTTCTTTTTCCAAAATGGTTTGCTCTTCTTATGCAAGACCATCCTAGCCACTGACAAATTCAATGGTCACCCTGGAGGCATAGTACCTCTAATGCAAATGTCAGGGTAGAATATTCACCCCGGTAAAGTGGATCTCCAGTAATGGAGAAGCTTCCATCCTCCTACTTCAAAGGCAGTTGCTAAAACCTCTTCCAACGGGCCTCCACTTTCTGTGTTCTGTTAATAGTTAGGCAACCGATGGCAGCACAATTGGCCATTTGTCCTCCCTGCAAGGGGCTGGTCGCGAATGTGGCTTCTAAGCCAAAAGTAGAACTCCACCCTGAGAAAATTTGGCCTTAAAGCGTTTAAAAAGAAAACCTACCTCTCTGTTGCCAAATACTCTAACATAAACATGATTCTGTTTTTGAAATTAAGATGGATCTGAATCAGATCAAAGTACTATTGCTTCTTTGTACCCTTACTTCTGACCTGCCAATGAACAAAGGAGGAAAATGCCTTACATTGCAGGGTCCTACACAACAGTGTATTTAGATCACAGAGTACTCACTAAGCAGACGGGATCAAGAGGTCATATTGCAATAGTAAACAGCAACAAATAAAGGTAGGATCCAATTCTTGGGAATCCACTTACATATATTTATGTATATGTATATTATGTATATATATTATATTTAGTATTTATTTTATTTATATAATACATTTATCTGATATATTAAATATATCAAGTATATTTATATACATTCCAACTCTTACCTGAATAAACATTTATCTCTATATTCATATGAATTTCTATCCTTGGAAAAATTTCTTAACATTGAAGAAATATTTTTTAAAAATATTTTTTGCCAAAGAGCGTTACCTAACTAAATTATTTGCTCAATTTCATTACAAAAAAAACTTTTCTAAAAGTAATATTTGCAAGTATTTGGAAAGAAAAGGAATAAGGCTTTTCTGTGATCAAATTATTTTTAATTTTTCCATTTTAAAGTTTACCTATTTACTAAACATGTACATAGCACTTAAGTTTGCTAAGCCCCTTTTTAAGCACTGTGTAAATATCAGCATGTTTAATCACCCAACAACCTTATAAAATCCGTCCTATTAGTATCCCTTGTGACAGATGAGGACACTGAGAATAAAGAGCTCAGGTAAGGGTCACTGAAATATGAGTGGCCGAGCTGGGATACTGGCCAGACCTTCTGTCTGTGTGTTCTGTGTTTTTTTTTTTTTTTTCTTTGCTTCCTCCCTAAGGGAAACCTTGTAGATGAGGAACCTCAGTTGTAGGTATTCAAGTAAACAGTTTACTGGGCATGGTGTCTCACCCTGTAATTCCAACAAGCCTGACATTGGCGTAGGAGTATCTTTTTGAATTGGAAGTCATCCTGGACTACACAGTTAGTTCCAAATTAACCTGAACTACAGTATCAAACCGCACACACAGACACACACACACAGACACACACACACACACCATATATATTACATATAAATATATATGGCACATACACATATGAGTAATGTATAAATATATAGAACATATATGTATAGGATCTATTTTACATGTATTTAAGATATACTTAATTGATATGAGATCTAAATACAATGTAATAAATATGTATTCAAAACTAGAATAATAATTACTAGGTTCCTATGTTCTCAACAAATAATGAGCCATGTGAGGGATAGCATGTTTAAATTTTTATCTTTTGGAATCCAGCTTATTGTCATCATTCATAACACAAAAATAAGTGCTGGTTAAATAAATTATGAAATTTCTAGAAGCTACATATACAAAAGAAAATACTATCAAGCCATTAAAATAATTGAAATATGCAAAATATGTTATTCAATATAGGGGAAAAAAGTGGTAGTTTTATTTGTGATGTTATTGCAACAGGAATATCCACAATGATAAAAGAAATACTTTTTTAGTATTCACATGAAAAGGGAGTGAACTAAAGGTCAAACCTGTATGTATCCAAAGCTAGCTTACCAAAATCCAAATATATCACTACAAATCTAAAACATTCAGTAATTTTCTCAAAACATCCCATTATCCTTCTTTGCATCAGATTGGTAAACATTGCCTCATGTTATATTTTAAAGGGAAAAGATCTTTATCACCCCCACATCAGACAGAGGACTTATCTCCAAAATATATAAAGAATTCAGGAAATTAGACATTAAAATTCTAAATAATCCAATTTAAAAATGGGGTGCAGATCTAAACAGAGCTCTAAAGAGAAGAATCTCAATGGCAAAAAAAAAAAAAAAAAAACCAACAACAACAACAACAACAAAAAACCCCTTAAGGAAGTGTTCAACATTCTTAGCCATCAGGGAAATGCAAATCAAAACAACTCTTAGATTCCATCTTACACCAGTCAGAATGGCTAAAGATCTAAAACACCAATGATAGCTTATGCTGGAGAGGATGTGGAGTAAGGGGAGCACTCCTCCATTGCTGGTGGGAATGTAAACTTACACAACTACTCTGGAAATCAGTATCACGGTTTCTCAGAAAATTGAGAATCAACCTACCTCAGGACCCAGCAATACTAACCTTAGAAATATACCTAAATGATGCTCATTCATACTACAAGGACATTTGTTTAACTATGTTCATAATAGTATTATTTGTAATTGCCAGAACCTGGAAACAACCTAGATGCCACTCAAGTGAAGAATGGATAAAGAAAATGTGGTACATTTATACAACAGAGTACTTCCCAGCGGTATAAAAAACGATGACATCTTGAAATTTACATGCAAATGGATGGAAGTGGAAAAAAATTCTGAGCAAGGTAACCCAGACCCAGAAAGATGAACATGGTATGTACTCACTCATAAGTGGATACTAGCTATAAAGCAAAGGATAATGAGCCTATAGTACACAACCCTAAAGAAGTAACAAGGTGAACACTCAGAAAAACATAAATAAATCCCCCTGGGAAGGGGAAATAGACAAGGTCTCCTGACAAAATTGGGAGGATGGGGGTGGGGGGAGAAGGGCAGAAGGGGAAGAGGAAGGAAAAAGAGGAGTGGGGAGGAGAATTTGAGGGAGCAGGATAGTTGAGATGGAGGAAGAACGGAGATAGAAACCAAGTAAAGAGATATTTTGATTGAGGGAGCCATTATGGAATAGCAAGAAACCTGGTACTAGAGAAATTCCCAGGCATCCACAAGGATGACCACAGCTAAGATCCTAAGCAATAGAGGAGAGAGTACCCAAACTGGCCTTGCCCTGTAGTTAGATTGATAAATATCTTAAATGTCACTATAGAAACTGGTGGAAACAGAGGCAGGGACCCACAGTGACACACTGGGCTCAGATAGCAAAAGTTCAGTTTAAGAGTGAAAAAAGTGAGAATATGAGCAAAGAGGTCAAGACCATGATGGGGACACCTACTGAAAGTTTACCTGAGCTAATGGAAGCTCACCAACTCCAGTTGGTCAGAGAAGGAACCAGCATAGGACCAAACTAGGCCCTCTAAATGTGGGTGACAGTTGTATGGCTGAGACTGATTGTGGGGCCACTGGCAGTGGGACCAAGATTTATCCCTACTGCTTGTACTGGCTTTGGATGGATACCTTGTTAAACCTAGATAGAGTATGGAGGGCCTTGAACCTTCCTTAAAACAATGTACCTTACCCTCTCTGAGGAGTGGAAGGGGGATGGAGTAGGGTGTAAGGTAAAGGGGATGGGAGGAGGAGAGGGAGTGGGAACTAGGATTGGTATGCAAAATGAAAAACAAAAGATTGTTTTCTTTCTTAAACAATAAAACTTTTTTTTTTTTTTTTTTTTTTTTTTTTTTTTTTTTTTTTTTTTTTTTTTTTTTTTTTTTTTTTTTCAGATTCAAATCGTCTTTATTTCTACAGCAACATCTGAAAATAGAGAGCGACTGCCTCGCCCAACGAATAGAGTCTTTTGCTTACTCTTGGGACTTTTTTCCTTTTTTCTATTGGGTTGCCCTGTCCAGCCTTGTTATGAGGGATTTTGTCTTGTCTTATTGTACCTTATTTTGCTGTGCTTGGTTGTTGTCTTTCAGAGCCCTGATCTTTTCTGAAGGAAAATAGACAAGAAGAGTATCTGGGAGAGAAAGGAGGGGAGAGGGCTGGAAAGAGTGAAGGGGGAAATTGTGGTATCGATGTATTGAATGAGAGAAGAACTTATTTTCAAGAAAAAGATAGATGATAGATAGATAGATAGATAGATGATAGATAGATAGATGATAGATAGATAGATAGATAGATAGATGATAGATAGATAGATAGATAGATAGATAGATAGATAGATAGATAGATAGATAGACAGACAGACAGGTAGGTAGGTAGGTAGACAGACAGACAGACATGTAGGTAGACAGACAGACAGACAGACAGACAGACAGATAGATAGAACGCTGACTGTGACTGCAGCATGACTTGGTAGAACAAGCTAGCAACCCCAGGTACTTGTGTGTGTAGATATAGTAAAGCCAGATATTGAGGAAGGTAGATGGCAATTTATTGCCCAGTCTGTTCTTTGGAGTCACATTTTGTCAAAATTTAATATAAATTTAAAAGGAGGAAGGGAGATGAGAAGTCTTAGTAGGCAAAGACTCTTGCCTCTAAACCTGAAGAACTGAATTCCTTAGAATCCCCATGGTGGAGGAGGCGAACCAATACCTAGAAATGTTCTCTGGCCTCCACATATGTACTATGGCATGTTTGTTCTTCCTTATACCCCAACAAATAAATAAATGTAAATAGAAAAGAAATGGAAAACTATCCATACAAATCACAAAACATTTTTATTTTGCAGAAAGGTATGGAGATAGCTTAGTACCAGGTCCTTGGTTCAACTCCAAGTTAAAGGGGAGGAGAAAACAGTTAAATATAAACTGCTATTTACAGTTGAGACCTCTTCAGGTACCTGTTTCTTTAGACTCAGCTGTCCACATTAGGCTATAAACTGCCTACAACAAAGAGAACTTTCAACTTCTTTCTATAATTGGTCACACAAAGTAAACAGGGGAGTTTTTAAAGTATGCTTTTAGCTTCAACTTCTGAATGGAATGATTAATTCATGGAGGACCAATATATGCTCACAAACACCAAAAACACATGATGAATTCTTGTCAAAAAATCTCAGCGATTTGCTAAGGCATCCAGAGTAAGAACTGTACAAAGGGGAAATGGTGTAGTTTAGGGTAAAAGCAAGGACTTGTATCACACAAAAGTCAGGAGAGCTTCATGAAGTTATATAGAAAGAGAGTACATACATTTCAGAATTAGAGGATTTAGAACACTGTCTCTTAAGACATTGTTCTTTGAAATCCTTTGGGCTAAAAAGGCTAGAAGACTAAACCAACTGCCTAATAGACAAGGTGGAGACTTCTATAACTTCTCTGAACTAAGAAAAACTGTTCCAGGCTTTCAGTTGTACAATAATAATAATAGAGGATTATGCTTAAGTCAGAGTGAGATCTGTCATCTCCAAAATGCAACCCAGTTCAGTCTGTTAATTGGACATCACTCTATCTCACAAGCCTATATCGTCTGTCTATCTAGAAAAAAAAAACCTAAGTCTTTTTGACTAGCAAGAGACAATGATATCCACAGATGTTATCATTTCTCTTCATCCCAGCATACATTTAAAAGACTGTTATAAGCAGGAAGGTCAGATGTTGAAGGATGTGCATGGTAATTTTGAGGATATACAGCAATACATGAGACTTCGTTTCAAGAATAAAAACAAAACTCTATAGTCACTTCTTCTCCTAAGTCTCAGTTTAGGAAATGGCTCCATGAGATACAGCTGTAAGTCATTTTCTCAATTAGTAATCAATAGGGGAGGGCCCAGCCCATTGGTGGTGGTACCATCTCTGGGTTGGTGATCCTGGGTTTTATAAGAAAGCAAGACGAGTAAGCCAGGGCATGAAAGTCAGTAAGTATCTTCACCCTACGGTCGGCCTCCAGAATCCTGACCTATTTGGGTTCCTGTCCCGAATTCTTTCAATAATAAACAACAATGTAGATGTTTAAATTCAATAAACCCTTTTCTCATCCCCCCCAAAAATACCTTCATGGAATGAAAAAGAATGGGAAGAAGATAATCAAGCAAATAAAATGAAACATCGTCTAATGACAAACATGTAGTAACAAGAACACCTGAAACGAGATAAAAGGAGGTGTGGATGAACATACTTGTCATCCCATCTGCTTGGGAGGTTTAGGTTAAATGGTGGATCCCTTAAGCCCACTACTCAGAGACCAGTCTGAGAAGCATAAACAATCTCATCTCCAAGAGAAGAGCAATAGGCAAAAGAATAGAAGGAAGCGGAGAAGGAGGTGGAAGGGAAGAAGGAGCAGAAGGCAGTAGATACAATGTTTGTAGAATCAACTGCTTACAATTTTCCAGAATCCATAAAATAAATCAATTCACTCATTCAGAAAGTTGATATAACCGGAAAAGCCTATCAGAAACACTAGGGCATCTGAGAGTCAAACTACTAAAAACCAAAACAAAGAGTCCAATTTCCAAATGGCCAGAGAAAACAGGACAAAACTCTCTTTTTGAAGTAAACACACACACACACACACACACACACACACACACACACACAAACACACACACACACACACCTGACAACTGGCTTCAAAACAGATGCAATAGATCCCAAAAGACAATATATTGACTTATTTTAAAAATATGAAAAGTAAATGTCCACTTAGTATTTTATAAAAAAAGAAAATTTGTTGCAAGTGTATAGGACTATAGACATGGCTCAGCAGTTAGGACAATTTACTGCTTTTCTAGAAGCCTTGAGTTCAGCTCTCAGCCTCCGCATCAGCTTCCTGGGCATACACTTGGCACACACACACACAATCGTTAAAATACACAAAAATAAACATCGATGATAGAAAACAATAAGCCTAATAACTTCTTAATTTAAATTGTATAAAAAATAGAATTCATGATGAATTATTGTTAAGTTCAAGGATTTTAAACTTCTACCAAGTACAGAAGAAATGGTTAAAATTGAATTTTGTAGCATAGCACATTGAGAATTTATTTTAGAGTCAGGAATTTTACAAAAGAATTCATCTTAAAGTTACGATTAATTTTTAATTAATAAATATCAACAATGACAAGTTATTTTTTATTATATTGTGCACTTTAAATTGCATCTAAGAAAAAATAACCTTATTTCCAGCTGAGATTTAGCTTTTGAAAGGATGTGTCTACGACACTAGTTTAATCCATTGCAACAAAATAATAATAATAGTTAATAAAGTTATTTAAAAAGCTATGAGAATAGTTCAGTGCCAGTAAATTTGATTCAGTACACAGTATTGTGAGAAAATAGTTATTTAAAAATAAATATTTTTTCTTATTT